>NC_090268.1:227323758-227650186 GCF_040414725.1 Anabrus simplex | reverse complement strand
TCGCTGAGTCCGAGGGTAAAAGAAACCCTGGAAGGCAAACGAAAAGAAAGATTATTATTATTATCATTATTATTATTATTATTATTATTATTATTATTATTATTATTATTATTATTATTATTATTATTATTATTATTCCGGGGTATCCGTGGAACGCAGAGGTGAAGGAAGGTGCCGGGGTGAATGGGTCTAACTATAATGTCAAGAATTGAATTAAAACTTAATTTGAAGGTTATATTTTCAGAACTTCAAACTTAACATTTTTTCATGTCAATATTACAGGCACACATAGCAATTCTTAAACAAGACTAGGAAAATTCCAAGATTCAGAACCTTAACACTTTGGGCTTTAAGCCCCTAGTTTTACAATTTCCTGAGCTACAAGCCCAAAATTATAAAAGAGCACAAATTATTCAGGGGCAGAAATCCCCTAATTCAATAGCACTTGCTCTCCAAAATCTGAATATTCAGCCTTCCAGTGGCACTCCTTACAATTACAAAATTTTGGAAAAGAGCTAACAGGCTCTCAGTTTCTTCTAGCCTATTCAAGGCAATTTCAGGAAATCACTCGCCCATCACGGCATAACTTACAAATTGAAAGGTAATATTATACAGAGGTATCTAGTACCCAACCTACAGGGCCTTTGTGGAAAAGAACAGGTTAAGTAAATGGCCCGAAACACAAACTGAATGGCGGCGTATGCTTGCACTACTAGATATGAACACTAAAACAACCTAAGGGGCTCTAGGCCGATGAAACAGCGGCTATTCCCAAACTATTGAGGTGACTCGTATAGAAATTACTTTACCACATTACAGATTGAAAACCAGTTATAAAAACGTAGTCACCTCAAACCAAGATGAAGGGGAGCTCGAGAGGGTAATTCACTCTCTATCGCCGCTTTACAGTTAAAGAGTTTACGAAGTTTTTACATTAGCCGAAAGAAGATGGTTACATAGTTAAAGATTCGGACCTTTCCCTCGGGTTAAACTGCGGAGATAGCAAGAAAGAAAAGTTATGTGGCCATTACCTTGTAGAAATTTCTAGCAGCTGAAGAAAGAGGCCGCCCGCCTCCCGCTTTGACACACGTACTCAGTGAGATGACGATCAATTGGCCTAGAGACGTGAAAAGCCGCGGTTTATAAACCCTCAGGGAAGGTTCGAGATCTTTCACGACTAAACCAGCCACGCCCTCTCAATTTTATTGGTCCATTTCAAAGTTAAACTCAGAATCGAAGAAGACGCCTGTGATATGTTGAAAATTAATTACAGAAATATTTGATTGGCTAGATTCAAAATTGGCGGAAATAAAAGGGAAATAATGCCAACCCAAAAATAAATGAGCATCAATCAGTTACAAAAAAGAAATACAAAACCTTTAAATCATAAGTTCTTGCACTTTGCACCAGGGTGCATTATCATAGTTTCTTGGTAGTGTCATCTGTGGAGAAATGTCCAAACTTGTTGATGAATGTCAAACAAAACAAGTAGAAATTCACTCAGGTTAGGCAACTGCAAAATAACAAAATTACATCATATTTCTGTGGTGACATCTTCTGAGTAAAGTTCTAAGTTGGTGTAGTTTCCGTTTCACTGTTTTGCCAATAGAGGCGTTCGTTTAGGCGCTGAATTTAAATGCGCGGCGTTGGGTTGTACCTCCCGGTACAATTATTATTATTATTATTATTATTATTATTATTATTATTATTATTATTATTATTATTATTATTATTATTATTATTATTATTATTTCTTTCTTTCTTTCTTAATCTGCTTATCCTCCATGGTTGAGTTTTCCCTCAGACTCGGCGAGGGATCCCACCTCTACCGCCTCAAGGGCAGTGTTATAGAGCTTCAGACTCTAGGTCGGGGGATACAACTGGGGAGAACGACCACTACCTCGCCCAGGCGGCCTCTCCTGCTATGCTGAACAGGGGCCCTGGGGGGGGATGGGAAGATTGGAAGAGATAGACAAGGAAGAGAGAAGGAAGCGGCCGTGGCCTTAAGTTAGGTACCATCCCGGCATTTGTCTGGAGGAGAAGTGGGAAACCACGGAAAACCACTTCCAGGATGGCTGAGGTGGGAATCGAACCCACCTCTACTCAGTTGACCTTCCGAGGCTGAGTGGACCCCGTTCCAGCCCTCGTACCACTTTTCGAATTTCGTGGCAGAGCCGGGAATCGAACCGGAACCTCCGAGGGTGGCAGCTAATCACACTAACCACTACACCACAGAGGCGGTCATTATTATTATTATTATTATTATTATTATTATTATTATTATTATTATTATTATTATTATTATTGTTGTTGTTGTTGTTGTTGTTGTTGTTGTTGTTGTTGTATGTCCCCCTAATCATTCCTGTGGTATTCTGCGCCGTCGAGGTACCGGCATTTGTTTTTTTAGTATGCTGGTAAACCTGCCGACATGGGGCTGGCGTATTTCAGGACGTTCAAGTACCACCGAGCAAAGTCGGAATTGAAATCGCTAACTTGAGCTCAGAACGCCAGCGCTCTAACGCCTGGACTACTCAGCCCGGTACAGCATAAAAAACATCCAATCAGTTCTTACTCTTCAGTAATAAATGAGCTACGAGTATACTGTAATTCGTGTAAAACCATCGTACATCGTATACCTAATAATGTAGGCCTTACATGTTTACGTGCAATGGTATATAATTATTACTTAAACATTTTTAGTATTAATAATGCTGTAAATGTATTTGCAAGGGTATAATATATGGCAATATTCAATCGACATTAATCTATCCACCGGCACTTATTGCAAACTGAATTCTGTTATTCATAGCGTAACAAATAATATGGCAATCTTGAAACGACTGCAGCATTTGAATGGCAAACGTAGGAAACCACATGCGTCTGTGGAATTAGCATGAAACCTATTGTAATTCCACCCAAGATCACCCACATTCCCCAGATGAAAGCATTTGAATTTTCCGCCACTGAATTCAATCGGAGCAGTACCGGAGGTCTGCGGAGGAAGAGCGAAAACAACTGCTCCGCTCCTACCGTTCCCAGCTCTACTGTGTATCTCACGACACACGGATGGACCGCTATTCACTTTGTCTTCTTCGTCTTCTTTATCTGTTTACACTCCAGGGTCGTTTTTATCCTTGGACTCAGCGAGGGATCCCACCTCTACCGACTCAAGGTCAGTGTCCAGGAGCTTCAGACTCTGGGTCGGGGGATAACTGGAGAGGATGACCAGTACCTCGCCCAGGCTGCCTCACCTGCTATGCTGAACAAGGGCCTGGCAGAGGGATGGGAAGATTGGAAGGGATAGACAAGGAAGAGGGAAGGAAGCGGCCGTGGCCTTAAGTTAGGTACCATCCCGGCATTTGCCTGGAGGAGAAGTGGGAAACCATTTCGAGGATGGCTGAGGAGGGAATCGAACCCCCTCTACTCAGTTGACCTCCCGAGGCTCAGTGAATCCAGTTCCAGCCCTCGTAGCACTTTTCAAATTTCATGTCAGCAGTCTTATCTTACGTTATTATACAAGGCTGGGAAATGAGCCATGAGAAGTGGGGTCACTGAATTAAGTTTCCAGTTGTCCCGCTAGGATCGCCTTTCTAAGACACAAGTTTTGAAAGTCTTCTTATATTCAGCGTGGATCTTGTGACGAGTAATTGTTAAAATGCGCTAATGTATAGTTATGATGCATAGGAATAAACCACTTGTTCTGAATGTTGCTTATCATCCATTTTTGTTGTAGTGCAAATAATCCGTCAATTTGATGTTAACATGTCTTGTGAAAAACCTCCTGCATGTGATTGCATTTCTTTGTGTCCGGGAAAAAATTGAAATACAGATTGAATGCCATTCGAAATTAGGATTTATAATGTTGTGTTTCCACTAATCTGAGTTTTTAAAATGCCTACTGCAAACAGTGGAATGTACATTAGGTTTCCACAGAGATCCTAGTCTATTTCCTTGACGAAAAATTGGCAACCGCCATTTATTTTTAAGTTCGCATGTTCGCATTACGTAAATACGGTCAATAATTTCAGTCGCTAAATTATAATCACTCGCACTACCCCAATAATGTTCATAAAGTACAAAAATACGTCTTGACACGCTCGCGAATGTTTGAATGAGAACTTCGCCCGCGCAATTTTATGACTAAGAAGAGCGCACCTAGCGACAAAACGATGCATTTCACGAACCGGAGCGGGAACCAGTTTCACGCCCAGCGAGACCTTGTCCCAGCCTCGTATAATAACGTAAACAACGGCAGCAGTAGCGAGGATTACGGGGGGTGGCAGACCCACCCCCGACTTTGTGCAGAAAACATTCCATTTTTATTCCATTTTAGCCGGCTGAAACGATGAATTATAGAAATCATTTAAAATTAAAGTAATTTGTACAAGCTTTGTTGTCTTATCAGCTAATTACTTCCTTTATTAACTTTAATTTTTAACAAAATTATTGGCGGAAATTCGCACAAAATGTCGTTCGTCCCGGCTAACCGATTTGTATAGCGCCGCAGCAAGTAGTGGAGACTGCGCATTCGTCAGTCTGGCAGTCTCTTCAGTGTCTGTTAGTTTCTTAGCGTGTAGTTAAATACTAATGATTTTTAATTGTATGAACACACCGTACTTCTATTTCATTGTAATACAAATGTAAGTATAGTTCATTTGGTGAACATTTTATTGCAGTTTATTGAATCAAAATCTCATTCGACAAACAATCCGGGTACTTTTTGTTGAATTTACATATTTTGCCCCCCCCCCCCTTCTAATTCCCAATCATCGCAGAACCGCGAATCGAATCCGGGCATACGGGAGTGGCAGCTAATCAATCACACTTCTGGGCGGAAATCTTTATATTCTTTCTTTCTTTCTTTTTTAATGCTTTCTTTCTTTCTTAATCTATTTACCCTCCAGGGTCGGTTTTTCCCTCGGACTCAGCGACGGATCCCACCTCTACCGCCTCAAGGGCAGTGTCCTGGAGCGTGAGACATTGGGTCGGGGGATGGGGAGAATGACCAGTACCTCGGCTGAACAGGGGCCTTGGTCGGGGATGGGAAGATTGGAAGGGATAGACAAGGAAGAGGGAAGGAAGCGGCCGTGGCCTTAAGTTAGCTACCATCCCGGCATTTGCCTGGAGGAGAAGTGGGAAACCACGGAAAACCACTTCGAGAATGGCTGTGGTGGGAATCGAACCCACTTCTACTCAGTTGACCTCCCGAGGCTGAGTGGACCCCATTCCAGCCCTCGCACCACTTTTGAAATTTCGTGGCAGAGCCGGGAATCGAACCCGGACCTCCAGGGGTGGCAGCTAATCACACTAACCATTACAGCACAGAGGCGGACCTTACGAAATCTTTATATACAATATATTATCTGACAATAACATAGGAGCCAAGTGAACAGTGTGTTTCTAACGACTCATCGAACACTGCAAATACAATTGATCTACAGTTTCGTTTTGTATACATGAAGAGTAAAAGGAGACAAGAAAGCGTTCTATGTAAACTTTCGAACTATTTCACTTGGAGAAACATTGTCTAAATTCACCAAATTAATTTCTAACGAACTGAAAGGAAAGGAATCTAGGCCACGGATGCCAGCATTACTCAGCAATGTAGTGTACAAGTCTGCGTAGAGGTATGCAGCGCTGCAGGGGCGCCGTGGCTTAGTTGGTTAAAGCGCCTGTCTAGTAAACAGGAGATCGAGGGTTCGAATCCCTCCGGTGCCTAGGTGAGAAAATTTTTGAAAAGCGGAAGTTATTGACATCGTCATAATGACATTTGAAGATGACAAGATTAGGGTTTGTGTGCCATTTACTTGATCCATTGTTCGACGTAACTACTTCAAAGGCATTATAGGCATTGCATGGGCATACAGAGACAGAAGCAAACCAGAGAGAAACAGGTGTCAAATATTTCTCAGTTTCCTTCTATTATTTGGCAGCTATTGTAATCTTCTGTAATAAAAGGAAGTGGTTTGTCTCTCTGTGCGCGATGCCCAGCAAAATCTACAGCACGCAGAGAGCTGAAATTTTGAACATAGGTAGATGGAAGGGGGTCCGAATGCACCTCGAAGCCGGAATTTTCTTTTTCACTTTCGTTGGTGAGTTATGAACAAAAAACCATCGGAAAACATGTATTGGGATATGACAATCCAGCGCGCTGTCACCAAGATTATATGCATAGAGTCACTGTCGCTAGGCAACGTACATAAGGTAGGTAGAGAACACAATTCAAGGAGCCATTTTACATCCATGGCGTAGGAAGCCGTTTTTGGTCTTATATGCTGTGAGAGCGTATGAAGCTGTTGATGGTGATTCGTCCGTCGGATGGGGACGTAAAGGCTTGAGCTATTCGAAAGGAGTGGGCTATGTTCCGGCGCCGGGTTTCATCCTCTTCATTCTTACTGTCATATATCATGTCATTCATTTCATCTCATTAACTCATCTGATTGGGTTGACGTCATGAAAGATATCCGGTCGTAAAATCTCGCTACGAAGATTCATCTCACTCAGGGCCATATGCACCTCCGGAAGTGCAAATCTCATTTCTTAAATTGTACGACTTCCTGACGGGGATTCCAACCCACGTCCTTCCGGCCGAACCGAGTACGCCTTTAACGCCTGGGCCAGGCAGCCCCTATAATAAACACGCACAGATTTGAAATTTTTAACATTCCTGGCACAGCATTTCACTTATTACGCATATCTATATCAAAGAGCAATTCTTGCTCCAAGAAGTGAAGCTATGAACGTCATCAACAAGCAACTTTTACAAGAATTACTCGATGTTCTACAAAGTTACAAGTCTATCGACTACACGGCAGAGCTTTTGAAACACTTGGAGTCACCTAGAGTACCCTCGAACATCTTAGAGCGGATGATTGTGGCACCGATTGTCCTTCTTAATAATAAGAATCCTGCCCTCTGCAATGAACACGACTCTGAAACTGATGACTAATATTATTGAAGCCATTCTCATGATTGGGCATGCCGTTAGCGAAGTAATATTCATTCCTCGGATTCGAATAATTTCTTCGGATATACAGTTTTAGTTTAGATATCTGCAGTTGCCCGTTTGTTTCAGTTTCGCTATGAACATCAACAAGGCACAAGAACAATCCTTAAAGTTGTAGGACTCTATCTTCGAAAAGGCTGCTTCTCCCATGTCAACTGTAGTGGTTTGTTCAAGAGTTGGAAAAGCAAACGCACTATATATCTTAGCTCCATTTGGAAGGACACTAATATAGTTCAACCGGAAGCTCTATTATACAAAACAGTTGAACTAATAAACGTGGGCAAAGCCGCGGGTACATGCTAATTTTAAATATAAACGTAAAAAGAAATTACTATGGTTAGTGTGATTAGCTGCCACCCTCGGAGCTAATGAAGATGAAATGTGTTATGGTGAATGCAATTGGGTAAGGAAGTGGGAGAACTCAGCACTGGCCTATGAATAGTAACTGTCCCGGCATTTGCCTGGAAGTCAAAATATGAAACCACAGAAAACTATCTCAGAACAACCGATGGTAGGGTTCGAACCCACGCGTTTGCCGAATGCGGGGGTTGATTCCATAGCCGTAGGGCGGTAAAACGCGCGGCCACTTGGTCTACTTTCACTTATATAAATAAAAATATAATTTTTGTCTGTACGCTCAGATTAGATGTATAATATTCCAGAACTTAATGTTAAGAAAATGTTTAGAATAAGTCGAAGAACTGGTAATTCTATAATGATAGCGCGAAAAGATGAGATTGCACTCGAGAAACAGTGGCTTCGAACCCCCTCGTCGGCAGCCCTATCTTCACAACAAGCAAATACTGGGGCTGTACCTTAATTAAGGCCACGGCCGTTTCCTTCCCACTCCTAGCCCTTTCCTATCCCATTGTCGCCATATGGCCTACCTGTGTCGGTGCGACGTAAAGACAGCTATAAAAAAAAAATACCCATGTCACCAAACATCCCTGACTTTTCCGTAAATTTCTGTAACAGTATCCATTGTATAAAGCACAAGGTTTGCCTCTCTTCGTCTCAGTGACATGCATGTCGTAAGTAAGCACGCAGATAACAACAAAAGCTACATCAGCGAAGGATGTCTACAGCTGAAATAATTACAGTATGTTAAATTTTAATTTTATTTTGAGCAGCCGTTTACATAACGTGTCAAAATGAATGTTTAAACAGTTTGAGCAGTAATTTAATAGTGTCCCCTATTTTATAAGAAAGTGTAGGTTAACTGCTAAGTTTGAGATGAGCTACGATTGCTTCAAAAAGGGTAGTACGGCTGAAGAAGCAAAGTTTTACAGCAAAATTCTTTGTTTTAAGTTTGGAAAGTGTAAAATTCAACGGTTTTAATACGCCTATCTTTTGTCCAACTTTTTAAAAACACAACAGCCTTTACACCCACAACCATCTGGTAACTCTAAATAAAAGGTTCATTTGATTCCTGTTTATTGTCTGTCAATCTCGATATTATCGCATCAGTTTCAAACGGTAAATATAAGTAATTTATTGAGTTTCAGCATACGATTCGTAAGAATCCTAGTATGTAGTTTCGCCAGTTATTTGAGGGTTGTCTTCCTGCACCAGTCCTTCAGTAGGGAATTCCCTCACAGCAACCTGACTGTATTTCACTGATAAGAGTGATCGCAAATGGGACAATGCTTAATCCGTCAAAAATAAATTAGTCTTGTGTTCTACCTGAGTGATCGCAAATGGGCCTGCAATGCACGCTGGCCCGGACCCTTAAGGGGCCCCGCAGATACCTTGCAAAAAATAACAGTCAGGGCGGTTTTGTAAAGTCAGTCGAAATAATTCGATTTTACAATTTTATCATAGAGGAATTGCACTTGGTTAAATCTAGCAGCTATAGTTACTGCAAAACGAAACCAATTAAATTTAAGTACAAACACCTAAGTGGTACACGGTTGGCGGTTCAGAAACTTAGCAGTTAAACCGCGGAGGCAATCAAATAAAATCTATTAAACATTATTTTTAACAATCTTAAAATAATGACTAATCCCTTCATTTGTATAACTTGACAATATACTGCAGTACTTCTACCTGATGTAATTAAATGTATTCATAGCTTTGATATTTTATTTCAGGTGGCCCGAATTTTTATTTTGGCAGGCGGGCCCGTATGAGATTCGTTACGCCCCTGGGACAGACACATATCAACTAACTAACCCCATGGCACTACAGCCCTGAAGGGCCTTGGCCTACCAAAAGGCTACTGCTCATCCCGAAGGCCTGCAGATTACGAGGTGTCGTGTGGTCAGCACGACGTATCCTCTCGGCCGTTATTCTTGGCTTTCTAGACCGGGGTCGCTATCTCACCATCAGATAGCTCCTCAATTCTAATCACGTAGGCTGAGTGGACCAGCCCTCAGATCTAGGTAAAGTTCCCTGACCTGGCCAGGAATCGAAGCCGGGGCCTCCGGGTAAGAGGCAGGCACGCTATCCGTAAACAATGGGGTCGGCTAGATACATATCAACACTTCACAATTTACGTGGTGCAACTAACGTTGGAGATTATTAGAATTTCAACCAGTTGAAGTAGAGAGAGCAAAGCCTAAAGAAACGAGAAATACAAGTTTGAACTTTCCAGCGAGGAATGTGAAGTCAGAAAGACATGTGTACCTGGCATACATATGCGTGTGGGCAGGGTCTGAAAGGGAAATGAATTAGTCACGGCATTGATCACGTTTACTCCATCTAAGTCAGAGCTAAATCCTTCGATCTGGTAAACTACACGATACGATCAAATGTGCAACGAGCTAACTACTCTTGAAGAATGCATATTGAAACATATTCGTGTAGCGCAATGATGAGAACTGTTGAAAGTGATGGAAGGTGACAAGGTTTTCCATTAGCAGCCAATGTTGCGAATGCGAACAAAAGGATGTGTGCCGCTTTCAACGATATCTGCAGCATTGTACTTCTCCGACCTCGACGTGGGATGGGTTCATCGCTAAAGAGTAAGAATAAGATAATTAAAAAGGCAAGAAAGGAAGAGACTTATATAAACGATTTCAGTACAGTGGCTCCCAAACTTTCCTCAAAGTTTACCTTTGAATTAAATACTGGTGTCTGATTTTGATATTTTCTCCAATGGGAACACTCATCGCGCCCATACTCAGACAATCAAGTGTAGGCCTACATTCAGTCAGCACAGCTGCTCATAACTCAACTCTATTTTAAGCATGGTAAATTTTACGAGTAATTTGAGTGACAACCAATTTCTACAGAGCAAAGAGTAATAAATAATTTGAGGCACCGTAGTCTACTGAAGGGGCTGCCGTCTGTGTAAACAGCTGACAGCTGGTTTCGTCTCTAAACACAGCCCATAATTCTCGTGTTAGGAAGGGTTGCCGGTCATGTGCCTTGCAAGGATCATATAACATTCTGTGTCGTACAACCTGCTTCCGCAGAAGGGAAACCTGTCAGTCTTATAAGAGATTTGTCTTCACTATCCTCAAAGCCTACTTCGAGTTTTATATGTCAGTTCACCAAGAGAGTTGGCCGTGCTGTGAGCTTGCATTCGGGAGACAGTAGGTTCCAACCCCACTGTCGGCAGCCCTCAAGATGGTTTTCCGTGGTTTCCCATTTTTGCTAGTTGCTTTACGTTGCACCGACACAGATAGGTCTTATGGCGACGATGGGACAGGGAAGGGTTAGGAGTGGGAGGGAAGCGGCCGTGGCCTTAATTAAGGTACAGCCCCAGCATTTGCCTGGTGTGAAAATGGGAAACCATGGAAAACCATTTTCAGGGGTGCCGACAGTGGGGTTCGAACCTACTATCTCCCGAATACTGGATATCAGCCGCACTTAAGCGACTGCAGCTATTGACCTCGGTGTTTCCTATTTTTGACACCAGGGAAATGCTGGGGCGGTACCTTAATTAAGGCCACGGCCACTTCATTTCCACTCCTACCCTTTCCTATCTCATCATCGCCATAAGACCTATACTCCGCTCTGCTTTACTTCTAGATTGACGATTTGGCCAATTTTGGCTCTGTCTGGTGGTTATGCACGGAAACATAGACATCCAACTAATCCCAAGCTGCCATTCGATATCGACTTATACCGGCAGTGTGCGATCTCGATACCTAGTTGCCAACTCTAATATTTACATTCACCACGTGGTTAACGTATCTCGCTCAGCGTGTATGGTGTTGAGTACGGTTCACGATCTTTTGAATTTTTCTTCAGTAAGTTGTTTTTCATCTTAGTCTTCATCTCTCTAGCATAGTACAGTATAGCATAGTTTACAGTTTGTTGCTTGCTTGTTGTTTTAAGGGGCCTAACATCGAAGGTCATCGGCCCAGTTTACAGTTTAGCATAGCATAAGTTAGTAAATACAGGTTTAGTAATTCAGTGTATAAAAATAGATGCAGTTTTATTTACGTCCGTGTATTGGTTAGTGTACTTGGTTCGTGCGTGTTCAGAACGTCTCAGTGTAGTTCGGGAAAGACAAGTGGTAAGAAAATGACTCTTGAGTTCAGTGGAGTACTCCCTTTGTAGGCCATAACCTCCTCCTTGTGCCAGACATTAGCGGTGAGTGACGTATTATTTCCTCATTCTCTTTTATTCTTAATAATGGGTTCTTTGTTAGTGCCGGATGTTATTAGTATGTGTAGTTTTTGTGACTTTGCTTCCAATTCCGATTCATTAATTTTTCTGAGTACGGTACCGGTATTACATTTTCGAGGGCTGTTTACCGCGGTCGCATTGCATCAGCTGTTCCAGCGGCGGTAGAGCGCCGGCAACAGAGGTAAGGCGATGTTAATTTGTTTTGCGAAACGTCAGTTTAGAAGTATAGCCGTGCGGAATAAATCTGTGTCGGTGCGACGTAAAGCAGATTGCCCAAAAAAATGTCAGTTCACCTCTGACTGGTTACGCAGTGCTGGTTGCCTAGTTCTAAGCGATAAGTTATCTTCCCAATCACTTTCACCATGTCATCAAAAAAACTTTCTGCGTTAGCGCAAGATAAGTAGCTAGCCAAAGATAACTTTTATGATTATTAGCTATAAGATGTCCAGTCTTGCAGCTTTCTTGAGTTCAGAAGGGAAGGAATTTTACTTAACATTTAAAAATCCCCAATGCAACGATCAAGATGAGAACTGTAGCTGCGAAGAGCTATCGTTAATATCACTGCGAAACCACAATCGCTTCCGCCAACTGTAATATAAAATATGTCGTCTTAGCATATTTTCTATGTCCTATTAAATGACTGATACGACCGATCCTTGGTACCTATGCTTTCGAACAAGATCTTCACGAAAAGATTCTTCATTTCCTATATTTTCACAAATATTTCGCTTTGTTCGTCTTCCGCCTTCCAATCGTCAATGGGTGTCTTCGAAGTGCTCGAAACTTATTTGTAGTGATGGGAAAAGTAGGCCTAATAGACTCAATTACAGTTACCTCAGAAATATTTTACTCAACTGTGGGCCGAAGACCTTCGATGTTAGGCCCCTTTAAATAACAAGCATCATCATCAACACCCACGATACCAAGTTTTACGGGTGCGAGGAGTAAGGAGGGAGCTCTCCCGGTTCCGGTTATACTGCCAACTGGATGGAAATGAAATCTGAATTGAATCGATAATATGATCGATCGATATGAATTTTCTAAACTTTTATTATCTTAAGCCAACAACTGTGTCACACTCACATTATATATCATTATATAACATTTCTCGATGCGAATCTTGTTCCTAGCATGAATTCTATAGTTTGGCTTTGCTGTGTAAACAACAATAGTACTAGTACGTAAAGTGTACACCAGATGTCTCACGGCGATGGATAACCGATTCATAGTTTGTGTTTCAAAGGTTGCCGATACGAATCTCGAAGACAACCGAGGTCTACCGATTCGGCACGAGGGAGCTCAGGTATCAAGAAAAGGTTCGCGTATAGTACAAATTACTTTTTCAATAAGTAATCAGTAAAACTACAGTTAGTTCACAGAACGCCAATCTGAAGGAAATTACAGACTTTTTTTGCCAATAGGGGCTGGAATGATACCAAAGTTTGCAAAGAAAAATATATTACATCATTTTGTGTGTTTTTAGGAAAGACACTAAATGAGACTAAACGTGTTACCGTGGAACTTCAAAAATTAGTCCTTTTCATAATTTGTATTTCAGCTAATGACTTCTAGCATTTCGAATAATTTGCCACCGGGCAAGTAGGCCGTGTGGTTAGGGACCCGCAGCTATGAGCTTGCATCCACGAGATTGTGGGTTCGAACCCCACTGTCGGCAGCCCTGAATATGGATTTCTGTTGTTTCCCATTTTCTGAGCAGGAAAATGCTGGGGCTGTACCTTAATTAAGGCCACGACCGCTTCCTTTCCACTCCTAGGCCTTTCCTGTCTGTGTCGGTGAGACGTAAAACAAAACTGTAAAATGTTGAATAATTTGCCATTTCTTCTTCTTCTTCTTCTACCGCTTTTCCCACACCTGTGGGGTCGCCGGTGCGAACTGTGCCGAACAAGTGGATTTGGCCCTGTTTTACGGCCGGATGCCCTTCCTGATGCCAACCCTATATGAGGGGATGTAATCACTAATCACTATTTTTTTTGGCTAGTTGCTTTACGTCGCACCGACACAGATAGGTCTTATGGCAACGATAGGACAAGGAAGGGCTAGGAGTGGGAAGGAAGCGGCCGTGGCCTTAATTAAGGTACAGCCCCAGCATTTGCCTGGTGTGAAAATGGGAAACCACGGAAAACCATTTTCAGGGCTGCCGCTAATCACTATTGAGTGTTTCTGTGGTGGTTGGTAGTGTGGTATATTGTCTGAATATGAAGAGGAAAGTGTTGGGACAAACACAAACACCGAGGCCCCGGGTCAGAAGAATTAATCGGCGCGATTAAAATCCCCGACGCGACCGGGAATTAAACCCGGGACCCTCTCAACCGAAGGCCTCAACGCTGACCATTCAGCCAATGAGTCAGACGAATAATTTGCCATTTATTTTACAAAAAATATGGTTCTGAAAATTCTCATAGCTAAGCCTCGACCTCTTGGGATAAACGGCATTTTTGCATTTGCTTAAAAGACGTTCTGCAATGGCACTTAAAGGACTATTTGTGTTGAATTTTAAGAGCATCCCCAACAGTGATGTAAAGGTAAGTTTGATGTCTTTGGAAGTACTGGATTGTACCTCATCCAGCACTGCTAGGCTACTGGTTCTGCTATAATACAGAACTGATCTTCATCATCACTTGATTTCTTCCCGTTTCTAATTCCATGTGATGAATATTGGTTACTGGAATGTAACGTTTAGTTCAAGGAGTAAATTACGAGTGCAAATTACATCTTGTAAAAAGTAACGATTACAAATAACAGTTACTATAGAATTATTAGTTACAAATAATTCGGTTACTTTTACTCAGTTACTTCCCAACTCTGCCTATTTGAAAGGTTATCTTTCTTGCAGTACGATCTTGTGTAAGATCTTCCAATTCATTTAGATGAATACTACATGTCTTTAATTGCTTCCTTTGTTCATCACTACTGGTTTTTCTTTATAAATACTGCAGGGAGAGCATTGGGACAGTAGAACCTCCTGTGTCCCGATCGTCGATCGTTCCAGCCCTCGTACCATGTTTCAAATTTCGTGGCAGGGCCTCGAATGGAACCCAGGCCTCCGGAGATGGCAGCTAATCACACTAACCATTACACCACAGAGGCGAGTACTTGCATTATTAATGGATACAAATACCGATTATCACTCTAAACCACCCAGTTGTATCGCAGTTCACGTAGCAGCGCCCTGGTCCCCATCTTCGAAATGCTTCTTTAATTTCCCGCAAAAGAAGTCATAATCATTTTGTTTCTTACTCTTAATAGTTTCCCAGGAATTAATGGTGTATGTTAATCTTATCAACAAAGGAGCATACGTACAGGCTGTACAGGTCAATTTGTTGTAAAAATGTTATCATGCATATTCTTCGTAACTCTGTTTGCTAGGAAATTTGTATTTTACCTTTTAACCCCGCAACCGATGACTTCTTTTAATTAATTAATTAATGTATTTATTTATTTATTTATTTATTTATTTATTTATTTATTTATTTATTTATTTATTTATTTATTTATTTATTTATTTATTTAATACGACAAACAATTCAGTTAGCATATTCACTTATAAGGGTGGAATAATAAAAGTGTACTTATAGGTTAATAGTACAATCAATCATGAAAGAAGCCGAAAGTATACTCTGTACTGTATCTCAAACCCCACCCACGGCAACTTTTGTGATTTGTTATGAGAATAGGCTTTCTTCGATAATGTTACACAGATGATTGAGAAGTACTTCATTTAGATTGCTAGGGTACGGTATCAATAACAAACCATGATCCAAACAATTATACTCCACGTTACAAATACAACCGTAACGCAAGACACGAGAAACGTTTCCACATGTACAAATATACAGTACCAATCGCTATAATTTTGCTAGCCTCTAATCAAAAAAGAAAAATGGGATATAGTTCGAATTATGAAAGTGATATTTCTCCTTCTTTCGGTCTTCGCATCTTCAAACATATGTTCACTTTTCGTTATGTATATTTTTCTCCATAACTCTTTTGATCTTATGAACTATTAAGTAACTATTTAACTTGTATATATTTTCCACTCACCAGGTTTTAAACGGGAGAGTATAAATAACATCTGTTTCCTGAATCCTGTCCATCTAGTTAGATCGATCACTCACGCTTGAGGCCGGCCTATGCTGACGAGATTTCAAGAAACAGGAACAGACCTACCTATTGTTCCCCTCTTTGATCACTTGTGTATACACCGATGACTGAATTCCCTATTTATAACTGACCGATTGGCAGTGTGTTCAAACGATCAAACATTGAAAGTATTCCACAGCTGAAGTTTGCAGAACAAAAGCTGTATTCTTCACTGTGCCTGAGGAAAATAAAGCAGCCACATCGGTATATCAGCAGAGCGTTTTGAAATCGTAATATTAGCATTTTGTAGAATTTGTGTATTTGTAATTTAGCTTCTTATAGTGCGTAGAAGAATAACATAGAATATGAGTTCATTCTGATGAATGGTTAATGTAGAGTAGATTAGCAGTTTGCCTTTTTCTACCACTACGAGCGCTGAAGTGAGTTATTGCAAAGTTTCACTTAAGCCCTTATAACTACATTCAGTGTGGACATATTTTTAAAAAAATTAAAAAAGAATTAAAAAGAATTAAAAATTACAGAAAGAATTATGTAAATAAGTTACTTTGGCTAGGATTTAAATATAGAAAAAACGAGTAAAGAAACAAGCGAGTTTAGGGTGTTTTTCTGGAACTGCATTTAGGGCGGAACTGATTTTCGAATTGTTTTATTTTGATAGAGCTATCCAGAAGTCAAAATTTGAAACCTTTCCTGGCCCTTTAGCCCTTCAATTTTCGGCACAATTGAGGAAATTTCTTACATACATACATACATACATTATCATTATAGACTGTTATGCCTTTCAGCGTTCAGTCTGCAAGCCTCTGAGAATTTACTAAACGTCGCCACAATCCTCGATTTGCAACTAGTGTTGTGGCCTCATTTAGTTCTATACCTCTTATATTTAAATCGTTAGAAACCGAGTCTAACCATCGTCGTCTTGGTCTGCCTCTAATTCTCTTACCCTCCATAGCAGAGTCCATTATTCTCCTAGGTAACCTATCCTCCTCCATTCGCTTCACATGACCCCACCACCGAAGCCGGTTTATGCGTACAGCTTCATCCATCGAGTTCATTCCTAAATTAGCCTTTATCTCCTCATTCCGAGTACCCTCCTGCCATTGTTCCCACCTGTTTGTACAAGCAATCATTCTTGCTACTTTCATGTCTGTTACTTCTAACTTATGAATAAGATATCCTGAGTCCACCCAGCTTTCGCTCCCGTAAAGCAAAGTTGGTCTGAAAACAGACCGATGTAAAGATAGTTTTGTCTGGGAGCTGACTTCCTTCTTACAGAATACTGCTGATCGCAACTGCGAGCTCACTGCATTAGCTTTACTACACCTTGATTCAATCTCACTTACTATATTACCATCCTGGGAAAACACACAACCTAAATATTTGAAATTATCGACCTGTTCTAGCTTTGTATCACCAATCTGACATTCAATTCTGTTGAATTTCTTACCTACTGACATCAATTTAGTCTTCGAGAGGCTAATTTTCATACCATACTCATTGCACTTATTTTCAAGTTCCAAGATATTAGACTGCAGGCTTTCGGCACAGTCTGCCATTAAGACCAAGTCGTCAGCATAGGCCAAACTGCTTACTACATTTCCACCTAACTGAATCCCTCCTTGCCATTTTCTTAATTTTACGTTTTTCGTAGCATGGGGATCCCTATTTTGTAGGCTAAGAAATTATTTCAGCATTAAAAAGACACGTTTATATTGATTCACATTACAGATAATTAAAAGAAAATACTGATTGACATTCCAAGGGTGCACAAACTCCTTGGTTAAAGTTTCCCGAACAAAATGAAAGATATAAATAAAATAGATTTGAAAAAATTGTCGGCTTCGCTTTCATGTCACAATTTAATATAAATTTCACATTTTATCAGGCATTCAAAACACATTAATATGCTTTACAGGTCGTAAAAAATGAAAATAACAAGTATATATGTTTATAAACACATTACGTAATATCACTATTGCAAGAATTGCAAAAAATCCCCCACGGTGTATAGTAAAATACTGAATCGGGGTCTTCCCATGCACGGTGATGTAGCTGTAGCATTACGGCAATTGAAATTGAGATCTTCAGCAGTCCGAAGAGCACAAGAACTACAGTGGGGGAACTTAGTGACCTTTGAAATGGCACTGTTCGTGTTCACAACAATAAGAATCTCTGTTTGATGCCCAGCAACCTCCAAAGGGTTTTGATCTACCACGAACATGGGTTGATCTCAACGAAGACCGAACCAAACATGGGCCTTGCTGCTTTTTAACTTCATAAATGGGGCATGCGATTTTACTGTACGTGTGAATTTGGCGACGTGAATAAGACAATCCAACTTATTGTTAGTGATTGTCCGAAGAGGAGACTTTGTGAGAGCTTCTGAACAGGCTGTACAGTACAGTTGCTGGAAATTTATGTTATATTATGACTTCCCCAGTCGTTTGCTGACTGTCAATTTGTGATATATCTGTATATGTAGATATAAGCAAATATACATAGGTATATATGTTACATAAGCTAAATAAATAAATGCATAATCATCCACATGCAGTATATGAGCATTCGCAACTGACTTTCCAGTTTTTGTCATGAAGTGGCACTAGACTGCTCAAAAAGATACTGAAATACAAGTTTTCTGTACTCTTATCAGAAAATCCAGATGATCTGCGTAATTGGTTAGGCACTCGCCTCCTTTGTCGAAGGCTTTGGATCTAATTTCACTTTTGCGTGAAAGCGGTAGAATACAACCACAGTATCCTTCCACCTGCCGTAAGAGAAAGGATTAACCTTCAGGGGCTCCGAAACTGGGAACGTAGGTTGGCGACCACGGTCCTAAAGCTGAGTCTGACTTTGCATCCACTTGCTCGTTCTATGCTCCTCACTTAAATTTTTCCTATCAAACCACTCTTGGTCGACTTTTGTTCTCTTCCGACACCGAAAGTGGAGGTTTGCGAGGCCCAGGGTGCCTTTCATTTTCACGTCTTTCATGGATCTTTCCTTTCTTTCGCCGGTAGGTACCTTCATTCTTTGAAGAGTCAAACCTAGTTCTTTTTTCCTCTGATTGGTGTTAACAGAGGACGGTTTTCCAGTTTACTCCCTCTTAAAACAGTAATCACCACCACCTTCCCCTGTGAGTGGGGACATATTTACCCCCTCTGGGTGGGAGTGGTAGAATACATCCCCAGTATACCCTGTCTGTCGTAGAAGGCGACTGAACTGGGTATCCCTCAGGGGCTTTTAATTTGGGAGCATGGGTTAGCGACCATAGGACCCCTAATGAAGTCTAGCATTCCTTTCACATTTCCTTTTCACGACCTTCGCGGCCATTTCCTTTCATTTGCCGTTACCCTGATTCTTCGAAGGGTACAGTACCGGTCAAAAGCTTAGCACCACGTAAAGAAATCACGAATTGTCATCTAGAACCTAAAATTGTGCCACTAGACCTCTGTAATTTTCCTTCTGAGCTCTCACATCTACGTAATAGGATATATGTTGCCTAGTTATATTGAGTTAGTGCAAGGACAGTATAAGTTATGAATTTTGTAACTCTTGGAAGGCCACACCAAATAATCAAAAATGTTGGTAATAGAATGTACTGTATACTGTAACTGGATGCAAATATCACCACCAAGATTCTTTTGTAGACTTAGCAATAGGTGGGGCCCATTTTAATATAAATATTCCGAAAATATGCCGCGCCGGTTTTTTCTCGTGTTTTATTTTTTTCGAAGCAGCGCCAAGATGGTTGATTTTTCTTTGTCTTTCTCATGAATGGCCCAAGGTCTCGGATCGAGCTATCGGCGTCAGACTGATCTGCCCTGATAGTTTCATTTGCACTCTGCAGATGATATCCAAGAACACATATCTGATGCTGATAGCTCACAATTAGACCTATGACAAAAGGAAGGAAAAATTGAGCATCTTAGCGCTGGTTTGAAAAAAAAATGTAAACGCATAAAAACCGGTTCCGCGTTTTTTTCAGAGTTTTTATATTTATATTACAACGACCCACACCTATTGCTAAGTCTATAAAAGAATCTTGGTGGTGATACTTGCAACCAATTAGTATATAGCACATAATATTTCCAAAAATGTTGACTTTCTGATGTTACCTTCCAACAGTTAAAAATGTATAACGTCTACAATACTTGGCGTAACTCAATGAAATCAGGCGACGTATATCATATTAGATGCAAGAGCTGAGGGAAAAAATTACGGAGGTCTATTAGCACAATTTTACATTCTAGATGTCATTTCAAGATTTTTTATGTGGTCCTAAACTTTCGACCGGTACTGTACGTCTAATACAATATCCCGTTTGCAAGCCCTTAGGAGTACAGCCATTTCTCTTGTTTTCATTCAAGATGGTTCTTCAGGTGAGTATATATTTTTACAATTATTGGCTTTACGTCGCACCGACGCAGATAGCTCTTATGGCGACAATGAGATAGGTAAAAACTTGGAATGGGAAGGAAACGGCCGTGGCCTTAATCAACATTCATCCCCAGCATTTGCCTGGTGTAAAATGGGAAACCACGAATGCCATCTTCAGGGCTGCCGACAGTGGGGTTCGAACCCACTATCTTCCGAATGCAAGCTCCCAGCTGCGCGCCCCGAACGGCCAACTTGCTCGCTTAAGGAGAAGAGTTTTAGTCTTAGGATTTGAATATGATCCAGTAGATAAACATGTTGAGTTCATTCCCCTCACGGGTATTTGTGCGAAATATGTTAATGCTATGTTAAATGCCTCACCACCATATTCATTAAGGTATTAGAGTATTCAAACATTCACCAATAAGGAGAAGCAAAAGGAAAGGATTTTTTTTTTTTTTTTTTTTTTTTTGCTATTTGTTTTACGTCGCGTCGACACAGATAGGTCTTATGGCGACGATGGGACAGGAAAGGCTTAGGAATGGGAAGGAAGCGGCCGTGGCCTTAATTAAGGTACAACCCCAGCATTTGCCTGGTGTGAAAATGGAAAACTACGGAAAACCATCTTCAGGGCTGCCGACAGTGCGGTTCGAACCTACTATCTCCCGGATGCGAGCTCACAGCTGCGCGCTCCTAACCGCACGGCCAACTCGCCCGGTCAAAAGGAAAGGAAGGCGAATAATTGCGATCTCTCGAACACGAGAGTATCATATTAAGAAGAGAGGGTCAGCATCACAAGTAGGCCTACCTACGTAGTGTTTTCTGAATTGTTGTTATAAATTCTGTGCAAACAAGGGCCAGTAAAACCAGACATTACGAATAAATAATTTTTAATACATTCCTAATAACACACTACAATATTAGATTCAATTCAATTTGTTAATTAGTTCGCCTGCAGCTGAAGGGTTTGTATGCTCCGAAAGTTAAAATGGCATGCTGGGAGAATGACAGTCAATGTGACCGAGATTGTTCGCAAGTTTTCGGCATTTCCCTCAGTAGTTATAACCATGTCCACCTCTGTGGTGTAGTGGTTAGCGTGATTAGCTGCCACCTGCGGAGGGCCGGGTTCGATTCCCGGCTCTGCCACGAAATTTGAAAAGTGGTAAGAGGGAACGGGGTCCACTCATCCTCGGGAGGTCAACTGAGTAGAGGTGGGTTCGATTCCCACCTCAGTCATCCTGGAAGTGGTTTTCCGTGGTTTCCCATTTCTCCTCCAGGCAAATGCCGGTATGGTACCTAACTTAAGGCCACGGCTGCTTCCTTCCCTGTCCCTACCAAACTTCCCATCCCCCACAAGTCCCTGTTCAGCATAGCACATGAGGCCGCCTGGGCTAGGTACTGGTCATTCTCCCCAGTTGTTCCCTCAACTCAAAGTCTGAAGCTCCAGGACACTGCCGCTGAGTCCGAAACCAACCCTGGAGGGTAAACATATCGAATATAATTTAGTAGAATGACATGTACGTTTTGTTTAACGCCTCTCAACTAACAAGGGTCAACGGAACAGGAGCCAAGCATTACAGGCATTCGCAATAAAGAAACCGTTTGTTTCATTTGTGATGAATATGGAAGGGGCGATGTTTAGATGCACGGTCTGTGGCCTATGGTTTCATTTTTAAATGTACTGGTTGGGAATTACGTGTGCGATACATATAAAAAGAAAGAACTACGCGTTTTGAAGACCTATCATCATCATCATCATCATCATCATCATCATCATCTGTTTACCCTCCAGGTTCGGTTTTTCCCTCGGACTTAGCGAGGGATCCCACCTCTACCGCCTCAAGGGCAGTGTCCTGGAGCTTCAGACTCTTGGTCGGGGGATACAACTGGGGAGTATGACCAGTACCTCGCCCAGGCGGCCTCACCTGCTATGCTGAACAGGGGCCGTGTGGAGGGATGGGAAGATTGGAAGGGATAGGCAAGGAAGAGGGAAGGAATCGGCCGTGGCCTTAACTTAGGTACCATCCCGGCATTCGCCTGGAGGAGAAGTGGGAAACCACGGAAAACCACTTCCAGGATGGCTGAGGTGGGAATCGAACCCACCTCTACTCAGTGGACCTCCCGAGGCTGAGTGGACAACGTTCCAGCCCTCGTACCACTTTTCAAATTTCGTGGCAGAGCCGAGAATCGAACCCGGGCCTCCGGGGGTGGCAGCTAATCACGCTAACCACTACACCACAGAGGCGGTGAAGACCTATAAATAGACATATTTTCTGCATCTTAACAAAAAGGAAATGTTTATACTTTATTTCTGTGTATTGATTTTTCTGTCTGATTTAGACCTACATTCTCTTGTATTTCTGTTTATTAGGGTTGTGTTTCTTGTTATTTTGAGGATTCTAAAAACTTTTCGTAAAATAATTTAATTAATTTTATAAGATGATAATTGCTGAGGTTGATTATTTAAACCATAATCATTTGTTTTCAAGTAAAATACTAAAATAAGTGATTTTAAAGCCTAATTAACGTGTAGCGAGTCGTAACCGTAATTTTTCAGACGTGGGAAATGCCGGTCAAAGTAGGATTTTCATTTATAAAGTATTTTGTAACATCCTAAGTTATTCTATTTTATAGGAGAAAGAGAAACACCCAAGTAATATTACTGCCAGCTTCATTTTGTTCCCAAACCAAAGTATTCAAAATATAGATCATTCCGCGTAAGTGAGCATTATGCCACCAGTCTCCCCTAATTACTAATAAAACAATCCTACATTGTAGGTAAGCCAAGTCCATTCCAGGGAAGGTGTAGTATTCACAGTGCATTATACATTATGCCATGTGCTATGGGGGAGAGTAAACGTTTTACTTTCATAGATCTGTCTCGGCCTCATCCTTGTCTTTGACAATAAGAAAGTGACCGAGGTATGAACGATGATAACAAGCCACCCCCTACGCAGCAAGTCCCTGAAATGAATGGTGTGCAAATGACGCTCGCAGGATGTATGGTGGGCTTGGCACACTGATAAGCTATGTATTAGCACCTTGAGGCTCAGTAAAGAAAGCACCTCACTCCTTATTTCCACTAAGTCACACGCGAATACGACTTCTTTGGCGCGCCGCACAACACACTAACTCGTTTTAATGATTTTAATTTGTAATAATTATATAGGTCGAAAATCTAGCAATATAGCCTATTTTAACATTACGCTTTATAAAAAATTATGCCACAATTAATTTTTTTAAATATTATTAGTTTAAAGCAAAAGGAAGGATTGCAACAACTATCGAGGTATCTCATTAATTAGTGTACCAGGCAAAGTATTCACTGGCATCTTGGACGGGAGGGTGCGATCAATCGTTGAGAGGAAGTTGGATGAAAACCAGTGTGGTTTCAGACCACAGAGGGGCTGTCAAGATCAGATTTTCAGTATGCGCCAGGTAATTGAAAAATGCTACGAGAGGAATAGGCAGTTGTGTTTATGTTTCGTAGATCTAGAGAAGGCATATGACAGGGTACCGAGGGAAAAGATGTTCGCCATACTGGGGAACTATGGAATTAAAGGTAGATTATTAAAATCAATCAAAGGCATTTATGTCAACAATTGGGCTCCAGTGAGAATTTATGGCAGAATGAGTTCTTGGTTCAGGGTACTTACAGGCGTTAGACAAGGCTGTAATCTTTCACCTTTGCTGTTCGTAGTTTGCATGGATCATCTGCTCAAAGGTATAACATGGCAGGGAGGTATTCAGTTAGGTGGAAATGTAGTAAGCAGTCTGGTCTACGTACGCTGACGACTTGGTCTTAAAAGCAGATTGTGCCGAAAGCCTGCAGTCTATTATCTTGGAACTTGAAAATAGGTGCAATGAGAATGGTATAAAAATTAGCCTTTCGAAGACTAAATTGATGGCAGTGGGTAAGAAATTCAACAGAATTGAATGTCAGATTCGTGATACAAAACTAGAACAGGTCGATAATTTCAAGTATTGAGGTTGTGTGTTCTCCCAGGATGGCAATATAGTAGGTGAGATTGAATCAAGGTGTAGTAAAGCTAATGCAGTGAGCTCGCAGTTGCCATCAACAGTATCTGTAAGAAGGAAGGCAGCTCCCAGACGAAACTATCTTTACATCGGTCTGTTTTACGGGAGCGAAAGCTGGGTGGACTCGGGATATCTTATTCATAAGTTAGAAGTAACAGACATGAAAGTAGCAAGAATGATTGCTGGTACAAACAGGTGGGAACAATGGCAGGAGGGTACTCAGAATGAGGAGATAAAGGCTAATTTAGGAATGAACTCGATGGATGAAGCTGTGCACATAAACCAGCTTCGGTGGTGGGGTCATGTGAGGCGAATGGAGGAGGATAGGTTACCGAGGAGAATAATGGACTCTGTTATGGAGGGTAAGAGAAGTAGAGGAAGACAAAGACGACGATGGTTAGACTCGGTTTCTAACGATTTAAAGATAAGAGGTATAGAACTAAATGAGGCCACAACACTAGTTGCAAATCGAGGATTGTGGCGACGTTTAGTAAATTCTCAGAGGCTTGCAGACTGAACCTGAAAGGCATAACAGTCTATAATGATAATGTATGTATGTAAGCAAAACTATATCTTAATCTTAAAATTTGCCTGTTTTGGAAATGTAATTTTCAGTAATGTTTGCAAAATAAAATCATGAAAGATACAGTCAAATGGATTTACATATAATGCAATCTAATACCTGAATTAAGTCAAATGAGGACGTTTCATGATGATATTAAGGAAAACAACCAATGGCACACTAGACAGTAGAAAGTAATAAAGAAGACCTTAACTGACACGCTAGTCGGAAAAGGATTGCCATCCCTGCCCTAGGCTATCTCTGACAGTTGTTCGTGGAGCTTTTGGAGATCCAGCAGCCTTCGGGCTGATAGGTAAACAAGCAAACAAACAATCATACATACATACATACATACATACATACATACATACATACATACATACATACATACATACATACATACATACATACATACATACATACATACATACATACATACATACATACATACATACATACATACAGTACCTGGCCACTTTGTTAGACTCAATATAAAAATCTTAATTTTTCTAACAAAATGTTATATTAAGAGACTTTTAATGGAATATTACACATTCACTAATGGATAGCATTACAGTATGTTTAATTTACGATGTCATACGCAGTTTTAAGACTGCAATTCTAATATTTAGTCAGTCCACCCTTAGCTTTTATGAGTGCTTGCACCCTGCGAGGCATACTTGCAATGCAAGATGAAGCTGCTGCTCACAACTTTTCATTATGGTTCCAATGAAATATGATCTTTTCAAGTAGTTGAAGCTTGGTAGTGATACACTCTTTACCAATTTCATGTTTCAGACATTGCCACACATTCTCACTCGGGTTCAAATCGGGTGAATTACCACGCCAATCCAAAAGAAGAATCCCTTTCTCTTTCAGAAAAGCTTTAATAGATTTTGCTATGTGGCATGGAGCTCCATCTTGCACATGAAAATCTTGTTTTCACCTTCACTAAACCAGTCCTTCAATTGAGGGATCAGTCTCTTTTCAAGTATTTGTCTGTACTGATCCTGACGCATTATACCCTCCACAATCTGCTGAAGACGTCCCGTTCTCTTTCCACTTATCACTGACCAAATCATGACCTTGGTAGGATGTTTTACTTATTTGCTGGACGCAATTCTTCTCATACTTTTCACTAGATAATTTTCTTACAAACTGGGATTTCTCGCTTGACACCTCAAAAGTTGATTCATCACTGAAGCAAACCTAGAAATTAAGATAATGTGTATGAAATTTAAAGTTGCAAATACTCGTTGGAATTTTCCTAGCAAAACATCATTTGTTAAGGAATTTATATAAAAAACTTACCCTTATTCAGTCTTCTGCTGTGAAATGGTGGTGTCTTCTTGCCCACTGTAGCCTCCGTTTCATCATTCGCTCAGTAAGTTTGGCTTTCTTAGCTGGTCGACGACATTGGTACCCCAAGCTGCAAGTACGTCGACGCACTGTTCTCTCAGAAACCTTGATACCACCGTTGTTCAGTTCTTGGATTATAGTAGCATAAGATGCCCTTCTGTTTCCTTTCAC
The DNA here is from genome assembly GCF_040414725.1 of Anabrus simplex. Lineage (NCBI taxonomy): Eukaryota > Metazoa > Arthropoda > Insecta > Orthoptera > Tettigoniidae > Anabrus > Anabrus simplex. The sequence goes on along the minus strand of NC_090268.1, from coordinate 227,623,976 downwards.
AATTTTTACGAGAAAACGTTCTGCTCTTGGAGTCAGAATTTTCTTCCTACCACATTTCCCTCTTCTGTTCTTCGGGTAATCTCTCCCGAGTTTTATTTGTATTGCTTATATGACACACAGAAGTCTGCGATATTCCTGAATGGGCAGCAATTTCTCGTCAGATTTCCATGCTGCAAAAGTCCCTTCGCAAACTCAATTTTGCGAGGAGAAAGGCCCTGAGACTTCCCCATAAATCTGTTATCAAGAAATTGTTTGATTTCCCAAGTAACAAATTTAAAACCACTGCTACCTCATAAAGTTCCTGTTATCAACACAGATTTAGCGTAAATTTCTAAAATACAGCAAGACAAACTGTTAAAAGTTAATTATTAGTAAACCAAACACACATCTGACACAAAAACCGCGGGAATTATTACCTCATATGTTTACGGCAAGGTAGGTACTAAGTTAACAAAGTAAAGAAGGCGGGAATTTGAAAAGATAGCAAGTTCCAAAACCCACATTATTATCAAGAATACCATGTCCTACAATGCAAGTATCAACAGTGGGTTTGCTGTCACATAAATCCAAGAATTAGGGTGTCAAGTGAAAAGAATTGCTAAAAAGGTCCTTGAGTCTAATAATGTGGCCAGGTACTATACATACATACATACATACATACATACATACATACATACATACATACATACATACATACATACATACATATAGATACCTAAGTATCCTCGGAGCCGGAAGAATAAAAGGGTACAATAAAGAAGGTCGCATAAGAGTTATATAAGTAACGGGAAGAAATAAATACACGATCTCCAGGTCGTCTTCTAGGTTTTACAAGACATGTTCCATTTGAAGTTAAAGCTCAATAACAGCATTGTTCAACAGAAGAAGTAACGGAGCGCTGTACGCTTGGTTTTGAAGATCAGAGCAATGAAAAGTCTCTTGCCTGTCCTTAGAAGCTAAACCCCAGAGGGGAGAAACTGTGAAGAGGCTTGGTGAATGTGCCGTATCTGCTCTAACTATACGAACAAAGGAGGAGCAGTCTTCCACTTCACTTTAAACTGTGTTAAAACTGATGACATTATAGATTAAAACACCTTGTTGAGGAATTTTATACTGAAATATCTACAGTGTTTTAAAGGAGAAAGAAAGTTGGTTCCTAAGGCAAATATATCTTCTTCATCATTCCGTATTTCGCTAGACTCCGCTAGCAAACAGTGGGTGGAATAAGATGAAATGAGATTGGTATATATATATATATAATGGAGGTAAAGTACAACTACAGCAAATTCAGGCAAATAAATTTCCCAGGATATTGGTGATGATGAGGATGTTTGTTATTTAAAGGGGCCTTCAGCTAGGTCATCGGCCCCCAAGACATTGGATTGCGTTGCTAGGCTAATAGCCACATAACAATAACGTATGAAAATAGCTAAAAAGTGAGATAAACTATTGAAAATTCAAAAAGTAAAATTAAAGAAGGGGATTCTGGAAACAAGCTGGCCAGAATGAGAGGAGTTATCTAGTATGCGAGATCTCAGTACTGGGTTTTACGGTGGAGTTATATAAGTAACGGAGTAATGGAGTGTCCAGAATTGCGTGGATCAGTTATGTACAATGGAGGTTGAGGAACTCGCACCTGGAAGAACACTTCTGTCTCTTTATCAATATACAATTAAATCATTAAATTATTTGTCATCATCTTATTTCATGAAATACTATTTCCAATATTCCGTTATATACTGCAATGGATCTCATTTGTAGTTTGAAACGGCACATTTTGTAAATATCAAAATGTTTAAAAGATGCATTCAAAAGTAAAGGAAGAACAATTCAAACTAAAGCTATAATAATTTAACTGACTGAGCAGTCGTTTAATATATCTACCGTGGAACTGCATAGCGTACGCGACTCATGTCAAAGCGTTGAGTGTTTTGTTTACGTTCGCTTTGAACGAAAGGCATCTGCTAGCAACCGCAATGCTCAGAGCCTCAAGCGGTGGGAGCACGGCAGTCATAAAATACACTTATTTTCGTCCAAACATAACCTGAATGGCTGTCTGGAATATGAAGGTAAATACATATAAATAAGACTACGGCTTGTTTTCATGCTAAGACTCATCCACATGTTCTAAGTTTCAAAATATAACTATCAAATATACCTCTTAATGTTATTGGTATACGAATGAGATTTTCTCATTCTTATTTCATACGATGACCTCAGAATGTCTGATCATCTCTGTGTTACGAATTGTCTGTGGTGTAGTAGTGCCTCAACTCTGAATAGTCAGCGCACTGGCCTTCGTTTCAGAGGGTTTTGGATTCGATTCCCGACCGCCTGGGGATTTTAATCGCGCCTGGTTAATTCCGCTAGCTCTGCGACTGGGTGTCTGTGTTCTTCGTAATACACATCTTCATTTGCATACAACACATTACACCTCAGAATCACGCAACAGTGAACACATCCCTGAACACAGAGGTAGAGTCAGAAAAGGCATCCAGCCCAGTGCTGTCAGATCTGCAAATGATATTTCGGAAGATGGTGCTCTAAAACTTCGGAAGATTAGTCAAAATTTCGGAAGATGTTAAGAAATGTGGCTAATTATTATTTTTTATTTATTTTACGCTCACATTGGAGCACTGAAATCAATCTATATACAGTCAAGTCTTATGAATATTGGTTACAAATTTGGTTAATGTTTCTTCTTTTGTTCCCAGAAATGTTTCATTCTCTCTGACCTGGCTACCCGTTCTTCGTCAGTTATGTTGTACTGTTTGCGTGTATAGGTCTTCAGTTTCAGTCTCACGTCGTTATTTCTCAGGATCCTCTTCTCTTCTCTGTTTTCAATTTGTTGAATTGTCAAGCCTAATTCATTTAAATCTTCTTGGACTTCTTTGAACCAGTGATTTTTAGTTTTCCTATTCCAAAATTAGTTTAATAAATGTTTGAGTATCCTAGTTTCTGGTAGTCGTGATATGTGACAGTAAACGGCAACTCTTCTTTTCCACATTGTATCTATTATAGACTCAGTCTCCTGGTATAAACTTAGTTTCTGGTAGTCGTGATATGTGACAGTAAACAGCAACTCTTCTTTTCCACATTGTATCTATTATAGACTCAGTCTCCTGGTATAAACTTAGTTTCTGGTAGTCGTGATATGTGACAGTAAACAGCAACTCTTCTTTTCCACATTGTATCTATTATAGACTCAGTCTCCTGGTATAAACTTAGTTTCTGGTAGTCGTGATATGTGACAGTAAACAGCAACTCTTCTTTTCCACATTGTATCTATTATAGACTCAGTCTCCTGGTATAAACTTAGTTTCTGGTAGTCGTGATATGTGACAGTAAACAGCAACTCTTCTTTTCCGCATTGTATCTATTATAGACTCAGTCTCCTGGTATAAACTTCATTAGGTAGTAATCGCCATTGTCCATCTACTTGGTGTTTTTTGTTTAGAATTGTTCTAATGATTCGTGTATCTATTTTCTGTAATTGAGTTAACATCCAGCGATAGAACTGAATAACTTTCTGCCATCCATTTTAATATCTTCCTTTCTGATTATGATTGTTGTTTAAAGGGGCCTAACCTCTAGGTCATCGTCTCGTTCCCCTTCTTCTTTCTCCTTGCCCTCATACATTTGGTCCTTTAACAGACGTATAAGGATCGCGCCGTAGTAGGATTTTACTCTTCGATTGCCGTTAGGAATTATGTGGTAAGTCATGTAACTCAGTCGGCTGTTATTTAAGAGTGCTTACATGCGAGAGAGCTCTACCAGCGGTACATTAAGGAAGTCATTCTCAAGATAATATATCAGTATCACACCCTAAATTCTCTTGGCCACGAACCTACTACGCAGGCGTAGCAGGGGGAGAGGTGATACTCCCACGTGGCGCGTCCCAGGTGGCGGATAGGGGGGTCTTAACCGGCTTGCCGGCGGACTTGAGGGAAATAAAATACCTCTCGCGGACCAAACACACTACCCCCTGCGGGTGGGGGATGCACATGTAGAATACACCCGCGGTATCCCCTGCCTGTCGTAAGAGGCGACTAAAAGGGGCGACCAAGGGCTGACTGAATTAGAACCATGAAACTAATTTTGAATCGTACCATCACGCGGGGAACACCATAGGTTGCCTGTACTTGCGAGTAGTACCACTAAATACGGTACGAAATAGGTTTGTGATTAGTAGCAGTAAAAGCCTGGCCTGGTGGATTCCAGTACCCGTGCGTCGTAACCATGTGTGCAACACCGCGGGTCTGGGCGTAGCCTGTGAGTTGTGCCACTATATGAGCGGCACCGTGGGTCTGCGTTGCCTGTGATTAGTACCCACTATGTGAGGACCACCACGGGAATACCGGCGCCCGTGTTTAGTACACCTAGGTGGGGAACCTTCTCGGTTTGCGTTGACTCTGAGTTGGGCCATTGTGTGAGACACACCATAGGTCTGCGTTACTTGTACGTATTGCAATAGTTGTGAGTAGTACCATCTTTTGTGGAACACCGTGAGTCTTCGCTACTTCTGATTAATACCCCGACATGACACATACCATGGTTCTATTTTACTCGCGACATGTACCATTCTGTGGGGCCGTAGACGTGGATTTTGCACCCCCTTTAGACACCAAGCATCATTGTGCTTTATAAGTGGTTCCTTGGTCGGTAATAATGTTATTTTCGATCTGTATTGAGTCCGATCCACTGGTTTTTGTTTGTTTTGTGTTTTGTTGAGTTCCTGTCCATCCATTCATTCTTCATGCCATATTTTATTTTTATTTTGGTCAGTGGATGCGTTTGCAATTTTTGTTCTTTCATTTCGTACCATTAGGGGCCGATGACCTTTGATGTTAGGCCCCTTAAAACAACAAGCATCATCATCATCAATTCTCTTGACACTGGTAGCAAGTGAAGGGATATTAAACACATGGTATTGTATTGTTGTGCCTAGTAGCTTGTGGCTATAAAGTGAGGAAGTAAAACATTGAAAGATTTCCGTGACATTCGTATTTTCAAGAATACTGTTAAAAATCGGAATAACCTCTGAAATTTCGGAGGATTTGGCAACACTGATCCAGCCGTAAAAATAGACTAAATCCATTCAGAATGTCGACCTCAGATAAATTGGGGAAAGGTCACGAAGAAGAAGAAGAAGAAGAAGAAGAAGAAGAAGAAGAAGAAGAAGAAGAAATGGCCAACTAGAGTAAGTACATTAGCACCAGGCTTGGAAGTGAATCAGTCGCAGCTCAGCATTTTACTTAAAGTTGAAATCGAGATGCAGTATTATGAGTTATGTGAGAGCATTTTGAGGCTGTCAGTAAACAGGACTCAAAACCATCTATTGTATGTCATGAATTATTGTCTTGAATGGTGGGTGGTCGCCGCTTCCATAGTGTACTGCCCGACTGTAGGCTACTCCTCAGTAAGGATAATCAGCCTGTTCGCTTCTGCTAATATATTTTGGGCATAAAATACCTTCCTTAGGCTGATTCTCCACGAGCAGGTAAAACGCCGCTGTTCGCCCGCTACAAACCCGCTTGTGGAACAGAACTATGGGGTATCTGTAGAGCTGTCTACACGGGCGGTTTGCACGCCGCGGGTGGACGCGTCCATGAGCGGGCAGGCGGGTCTAACGCCCGCAGAGGCGTCATTCCCGCTAGCGGTAGAACAGCGAATCATACTCCACTTGGCGGCAGTGAGCAGTTCACCCGCCTCTGTCGCACGACAGGAACTGCCTGAAGTGTAGTATATTCTTTACTAGCTGTTGTACCTGTGCTTCGCTACGGAATTCTACATTGTATACAGAATTCTAGGTTGGGTAGTGCATATGTTGTGAGCAAGATTGTATTAAGTTCCATAGCTCCTAACGTTACCTTAGAAACGCGACGGGGAAGTCACCAAACGTCTTTTCTCATATGAAGACTGGGTTAAGGAATATTCATTGTAACGGTCGGCCCGCTTGCCTACCATCGGTCACAATCTGGTTAGGGAGTTTAAATTACAATGGCAGTCACTCAATCTCCACCTGCCTTTTTACATCCTCAGAAAGACTGTCTTAGTCATTTTCTCGACTGAAATGAACATAGGTCATTACAATGATGTCCGTAGGAATGACACGATTAAAATCAATGTGTTCATATGAAATACTCGATCAAATAAAAAATCACGCAATTTCTCACTTTTAACGAACAGTACTAAGCTTCCGATCAAACAATCCGAATTTTCAGAGCTGGAATGACCAAGCCGTGATCCGTGAACACCCTTCGTCTTTTTTTCGGCGGGGAGGGGGGCGGGTCGAATAGTGGAGAGTCCCAGGGCAAAAACTATGCCCTTTTACTAGTCTGTTTCCAAGGAATACACGATGAATCGGAAAATCTCAATTCACTACACTGGCGGCGGAAAAACTATCTGACTTGGAGGCAAAGTCTTCCTCAAAGCCAGAGGAGAAAGCCCCTCTTCACTGCTAATTAGGAATAAAACGAATATAGATATAATAAAAGTGAAGCGGAAGAAGCTTTTCTTACGAAACGGCTCTTTTCAGGGTTTCATTTTGAATTATTTAGTTAATTGTGGTGCTATAATTTGGAGTAGGCCTAAATTGAAATTCTTTGTTTTGTTTCTTTTGTTTTGCAAGTTGCTGTACGTTACACCGACACAGATAGGTCTTATGGCGATGATGGGACAGGAAAGGGCTAGGAGTGGGAAGGAAGCGGCCGTGACCTTAATTAAGGTATAGCCCCAGCAAATTGTAATTCTAGACCAGGTCATACTACTACTACTACTACTACTACTACTACTACTACTAAGTGAGCCTCTGTCTTAAGTGTGCACACTGCTCATTCAAAACAGCGCGTCAGAGTAGGGATCGAATAGATGGAATACTATGATGAACCAGTGTATTACGTACTAGCAGTATCAGGAAATCTATGAACCAGAGGAATGGAATGCTAAAGAAGAACGTTTTCTGACTCCCCAGATATTTCCCGCCAATATTCAGTCAGGCTGTTATACTTCGTACGCAACAGTAATCCCATCTATCGGAGTTGAGGTGCAGCATAAGAGACAAAGAACATCACAACAAACAATGGTCAATATAATGTTATTGTTGATGAATGTTGTGCGCTTTCAATATTGTAGGTCTTCACATTTAGTTTTCTTAATGATGATGATGATGATGATTGTTGTTTAAAGGGGACTAACATCGAGGTCATCGGCCCCTTTAGTTTTCTTCCGACTCTGAAATATCACTCTTATCATAGTCGGTACGGTAAAACTGAAATGGTCGGAAATTGTATTCTCTATAACATTTGTTATGTAATAAGTTACTTTTCGATAGGACTAATAACATAGGTATTTAAAAATTAAATTGTAGGCGCATTCCCCTAAACTACGCTTTCATACAGGGCGAATAACATTGTTTATAGCTTAGACTGTAGTTTCTTATTCCCCGACTCCATGTACCGATTTTCATTATATTATGTCAACCCATTTTATCCTGGTTCCGCTTTGATATGGACTTAGCAACAAAAATAAAAATTCATGAATTTCTCTGTTGTCATAGCCGGTACGGAAAAAATGTATGGGACATAAATGATCGGAAATTTAATTCTATATAACTTGAGTGATGTGATATTTATCGATAAGACCACTAATAATATATTTTTTTGAGAATTAAATTTCAGGACTTCCCTAGTATTTCACTCGTTTAGTAATATGCACCTTAATAAGTTCAAACAGCTCATCGAATGAAGCAACTGACATTGTATAATATTGGAAAAAAATTCCGGATAGCTCCTGTGTTCGCAAAACGTTAAATGAAATTTTCCAGTGGTGAGCCGATTCGATAACGAGGCTGAGTCCACCAACGTTTTTTTCTTACAACATTTCTTTTTAAATATTACTAATAACTTTACTAATAACTGTAATTAAACAGCCCCGACAACACAACCTATTTGTACGACATCCATCGTTACAGTACGGCAGGTTTATCGCTGGTGGAGAATGGCTTCGCGTGTCGCCGGCGTTTTTGGCGCTGTTTACAGGCGTCAATTCAACCGCTCGTGTAGAATAGGCAAAAAGTTTGAGCGGTCAGGCGGGCGAACAGCGGCGTTTTACCTGCTCGTGGAGAATCAGCCTTAATGTGTCTGTGCGTTACGTTCCTGTGGGTTACCTCAGTAAGAAATGAACCAACCAAAGAAAATAAATGGACTGGTGGTGGTGGTGGTGGTGGTGGTGGTGATTACTGTTTTAAGAGGAAGTACAGCTGAGCAACCATCCTCTATTAACACTAATCAGAGGGGAAAATGGAGGAAGTCCGGCACTTCGAAAAAAGGAAAGTATCGGCAAAAGAAAGGGAAGAGCCAGGAAGGGCGTGAAAATGAAAGACTCCCTAGACCTTGAAAATCTAATACCGTCGGGGTCGGAAAAGAACAAGAGTTGACCAAGGGAGGTCGGATAGGATAGATGGAGGTGAAGAGCCTGACATAAGAAAGTGTAAACAATGCCAGTCTCAGTTAAGGGACCCGTAGTCGCATGGTGAAAGCCTCCGAGCCCCTCCGCCTTTTACAACAGGCTGAGGATACCGTGGATGTATTCGACCACCCCCACCCACAGGGACATTTTTTTCGTAATTGTAATGTACATCATGCATGTTCTGTCTTTTGCTTTCTCAATCCGTTCACTGATTGAAAATGCGACGCGTAATTATGTTTAGTATTCACTACTCGTAAAACAAAGACTTAAAAATCTATTGAAACAAAATAATCTATGAATGCATGTCCGCCTAGGGGCTCATAGATTAAGAGTAGGAAATATGGTTCCCTGACTGATACTGTCCACTGCTAGGCTACCATTGATTTGTGTAGACTCCTTTCTTCTCTGTTTCCTACTCGACCTCTCTTCGTGAACTTTTCTTCTCTTGCGACTCCGGTGGCATTAGGATTGCGAGACCTAGGAAGTTTTCCATTTTTCTTCTTTTACATACATTGAATTTTTAGCCGATATCTTCATTGTACGAAAGGCTTGACCTCTTCCTGCTATGATTACTGTATTTTGGAATTATTAGTAAAGACGTTGTTTTGCTGCTTAAAACAACACTACGGAAATTCTCCCAGAGGGACAAACTACATTTTTACAATATATATATATATATATTTTCAAGCTGTTTTACGTTACACCGACACAGATAAGTCTTATGGCGACGATGGGATAGGAAAGGGCTAGGAATGGGAAGGAAGCGTCCGTGGCCTTAATTAAGGCACAGCCCCCGCATTTACCGTTTGTGAAAATGGGAAACCACGGAAAACCATCTTCAGGGCTGCCGCCAGTGGGGTTCGAACCTTCTATCTGCCGAATACTGGTTACTGGCCGCACTTAAGCGACTGCAGCTATCGAGCTCGGTTTCTTTTACAAGATATAAATAGCAGCTACTACCATCGACCTCAGTATTTCGTCTGCTTTATATCAGGTTATGTTCCTTCATCTTACCGTTAGCCTACTGACGTCCTTCCATCAAGTTTTGTTCTTTCCTGTCCCTGGTTCTAGTTTGTTAAGGGAGATGTACGGTTCCTTTCGCGGTCTTCGACTTTTATCCTTTTTAGCTCCATTGTGGCAACCTCTTTATTTACGAGATCATAATTTCTTTCTTCTCCTTTTTGCCTAGTGATTGAGGATAATAAATCAATACTGTACACACCTTCACATCCCAGAAAATTATCCGAAAGTTGAGTCTAAATGAGATTACTGGTATCAAAAGGAGCAATCTCCAATTTTCGTCAACAATGAGTTACTAACAACATTGTATTGTACCGTACTACTAGCTCTCAACTAAAATATGTTGTTGTTTTTTGCAACAAAAAAAGAACAAAATCCCATAATTTCAGGGCATGCTAGTATATATAATGTTGCTTCCAAACAAAACAATTTCCGCCATGTGTTGGAATCAACTGGGACAATCTCCACAACTACCAATCAGCTCTTTCCCTTCCGGTCATGTGAGTGCTGCCATATTAATTCAATGGAGTTATAAAGTGAGACTATCCTGCTGACGTGTGAAAATTTGTCGAATTTGTAGTTATATTTGGAGGTATAATCTGTATTCTGAAACTATATGAAGGTGCAAGAATATAATTATTATATTATCAAAACAAGCTGTCACTTTCTTCGTAGTGTTTTGTTATGGACACGATACCGCAAAACTTGCTATGTCAACCACAAAAGCGAGCAAATGGACCCGGGATCAAAGGAAATGGAAACCAGTTGTTGCTACAATACTGAGGTAATAACAGCCTGTGCTGGGGAGGAGGAGGAAGCCAAAAAATTAAAAACATATTGGAAAGCAATATCAAACTAAATTTTATGTTCGGAAGTGTAAACGTAAAAAGGTCCCTGCACAGATGCTGTTCTGAACCCAATTGAATAATGACACGTCACATTTATCCTAGGTAAACGAGTAAGTAATAGTAACGCGGACTGTCTAAAAGTGCGATGTAAAAGAACGTAAGAGGGGAAGCACATACCATACTGACAATAACATGTTTGTGTTCATTACAAAGAAAAACTCTTCCATGTCTGAAATGAACCCCATGGAAACACGTGCGAACATCGTACAAAACTTTTCCCGAGCTTCGATATTATTTGGATGTGCTGCACAGAGCAGAAAGAGAGGACGAAGCCGGCGAAAATCTGCGAGATGAGTTTTTGTGAAAATATTTATGACGATGACTCTCTTTTGATGGTTTAAGGCGACACTCCGGAGATAAAAAGTTACCTAATGTATGGATTTTCTCGAAACTTTGTGGGAATGTCACCTACATAAAAGTAGATATAACACGAACATTTCTTTCATATACAATTAATATATTTTCCAAAATAATTCTTTTTTGAAATTTTTAATTCCATTTTTTCATGAAATTTAATTAACATGTTAATGTAAATTCGTAATTAGGTAGATAATACTTCTTTTAAAAGCACTACGTATCGTTTTTTCTATACATCATTTATATAAGGAGATATATATCGTCCAAAATTTTGTATAATTTTTACGTTCTTCTTCTTAAAAATCCCTACTACTTGAAAAAATTCTGCAATCAAAAATTCCATACGCAGGTTTCTTAATATAGCTGTGATACATATACCATACAAATTTTGTTACATATGGCAAAAATTTATGAGAGAAAAATGGGATTTAAATGTAAAATTGCAATTGGCAAACAAAGCATTAGTATAGTGATACATTGTTTGAATTCAGCGGAATAACTTCGTGACAAGAAAAAAGAAGCTCAATATTTTCAATTTCAGTCATTAAAAATTTCACAAAAATGACCAAAATATCGATTTTTATCTCCGAAGCGTCGTCGTAATTCATATTTGAGTTTCGACCAGTGTTCATCATTAGCTGTGAACTGTAATCCAAATCAAAGAATTTTGTGTGTAGTTCTAAAATGACATATCAATTGTGTTTAACATTTAAATGTTTTGTTGAAGTAGATATGTCCAAAATTGCAGGGCATTTTATTACGACAGTTATCCTTAATTTATAAATGTCTCCTACTTTTGTTTTACTGATTATCTGAAGGATATAGTCTTTTCTTCATTACTGAATGCGCTATTTTTAATTTGATTGTACCCTTTAATGTTTGTAAATCTAAAGATGAATGTGTTTCATATTGTTGTCACGTCTTCTGTTCCGTCTAAATAATTGACATACGTCACTTTTGTAACAATATTAAATAAACGTACCGTATTGTGCCATTCCTGACCTTTCAGTTTAGTGCGAAGAATATAAATAATATTATAATGGCATTTGTACTAAAATAAGGAGTGTAGGTATAACAATTACGTATGTTGATATCAAAAAAGAGCAATATCCACGAAAATATTTGTTTGTATCAAAAATAAAATTGAAAACACCTAAATAACTATTACTCATATGCTTGGTTTTCTTTCATTATACTTGTACCGGGCGGTACACCTCCACGCCGCTAATTCAAAAGGTGCGCCAGTTGAAACTCCTCTGCTGGAGGAAGTCTGAACTTTATTGACGGTATTAATTTTCTACTTTCTCAGAAGATGTCACTACCTGTAAATTTTGGAGTTTTAGAACTGTGTCATTTTTGATGTGTTTTTGTTTTGCTTGAAGTAAGAAGTGTGAACTTTCTCTTCTAGAGGACACTACTGAAGAACTACAATAGTGCACCCTAGTGCGAAGAAAAAGAACTGTTCTTTGGAGAAAATTTTATTTCAAAAGTTTGTTCTTTGTTAAATTTCTTTCAGTCATTGGTTAAGTTGGCAATATTACCCCTTTCTTTCCCCTTGTTTTAAATCTAGCCAATCCCGAATTTTGAAATTAATTTTCCACCAATAATGTGTTTCTTCTTCATCTTGTGTAGGGGTTTCTCTTTATTCTCCAATAAAGTGATTGTGGGCGGGTGTTCTCATTCCCCTAACGCCTAGAACCTTCCGCGAGAGTATATAAACTGCTGATTTTAGGGTCTCTGCGCCACTTCTGTTCCATCTTTCAGTGTGTAAAGTACATAGCAGGGGGCGGGAAGCGCCTCTTTCTTCGGCAGCGGTCAACAACAAGGTAATGGCCAATTAATAACTTCTTTCTTTGCTAGCTCAGCAGCTTTAACTCTCGGGGCGGGTCCGAAGCTTTTTCCATTATGTAACCTTCCTTAAAATGTAAAGACACTTGTATCTATTTCATCTTTTAAACTGCATATCGGGATAGAGAGTGCTTAACCCTCTCGAGCTCCCAATCATATTGTTTTGAGGTGAACTTATTTTTCTCAACCTATTCTTCGTTAATATAATGTAAATTGTTCTTTTCTGAAGTCACCTCTGTAGTATGGGATTAGCCCTTGCATTAACGGCCTAGTGCCAAGTAGGTTTTAAATAAAGTGTATTAGGAGTGCGGAGAGCCTCCTTTCAAGTTGGTATTTTAGAGGCCATATAATTAACCTTTTCTCACTTAATAGGCCTCAGTAGATTGGGTATTTTACCCCTGTGTTTATGTCCGTTGAGGACAGCTTGAAGGTGGAGTTTGGTGTGGCCCGGGAGAGGCTTAAATTTGAGAGCGAGTGGCTCTTTTCCGGAAACTGAGTCTTGTATGCCTCGAGGAGGCTTTACGGTGTAATTTGGAGCAAGTGCTCCAGGGTTTGATTGGGGTCTTCTGCCCCGTTGTTGAAATTTGTATATCGTAAAGTTGGGCTAGTTGCTCAAGAATTGTGTTTTCAGGGCTCGAAGCCCAAATCCTGTAAATACTGTAATTGTACTTTGTTGTCTCGCTACTCCGTACCTGCCATTCTTGTTATTTCTGAATTTTGGAAAGAAAATATAACCTTGTTAAATTTTACATTTAACTTTAATTCCGTAGTTGGAGACCTATTCACACCCGCACCTTCTTTCACCTCTACCTACCACGGAAATCTCCGTAACAATTCTCATACGACCCGTTTGCTGTATACTTAAACAAAAACCCATTCAGATAGAGATTAGATAAAAAAATACTCCTACTGTGCAATGCAGGAAAGTGGAGATTGCTCCTTTTGATACAAATAGCCTCAAATTATCATTTCAAGTGACTTCGGTTTAAACCTCTTAATATGCCATTTATAGTCTACCTCAACCGTGGAAACATCTTCTATTTTGAGATCTTCCTTCTTTGGAGATGTAGAGTTTTCAATTTTCTTTCCTTAATGTCATTCTTCTGCCTTTGCTGGGGAGACCTAGGATTTACAGTACATTATGTCTTGTGGTATGAACTAGAATAATTGTGTTATTTTCATTGACCTGCCTCATTGATATTCACAATATGAAAGTGACTGAGGTATGAGCGATGCTAGTAATACTATTCCTAACGCAGTCAGTCCCTCTTATGAATGGTGCAAAAATGTCGCCCAGTGGGTTGGTTGGTTCATGCATTTCACTAGGCTTGGCAGACTGATATGTAATAGCAATTTCTGGCTTACCCCACTCCTTATTTCCCTTGTACGCCTCTTCAGTGATGTCTAGCCATTTACAACAGGTGATGGCGAAGCGGACTTAATACTTAACGTACGTACGTACATACATACATACATACATACATACATACAGTAGAGTCTCGCTCAACCGACCGTCGCTTATCCGACTCTCCGTGTTATCCGACACTAGTAGGCTTAATTTGAACTTTAGGTGGATGCAATTCTGGGACACGGGGTGTAAAGGGTGCGACTGTGGGACAAGCACTAGCAGTCATGCGGTAGGATTTTGCAATGTAGTATTGGTTGGGTGCGGATGTTATAGTTTTCATATCCTCTCTGAGTATGGCGAGTAAACGTAAGAAAGTGATTGTTTCTGTGGAAGACAAGTAGAGTGGGTTAAAGAGACTGGACAAAGGGGAAACTCTCCAAAAAATGGCTTCAGATTATGGTGTTGGACGCGTTACAGTGGAAGACTGGAAACATACGAGGGAATAAATTGAAAAGTGGTGCTCTACCAGAGCAACAAGTGATGCACTGAAAATTAGAAAAAAACAATGAAAAATGTGAGTACGAAAAAGTAAGTGAAGCACTATTTCTTTGGTTCACTAAAAACCAGGAAAAGGGCTTGTCAATATCTGGTCCCATTCTGCAAGAAATGGCGGTGTATATCCAGAAGGAGTTTAATAAAGGGACCCTGATTTTACTGCTATTGCTGGGTGGCTTGATCGGTGGGAAAAACGGTACGGCAATGGGCAGCTTAATATCTGTGGAGAAGAACTGTCAGCTAAATCCGATGAGGTTGTGAAATTTAAAAGAGAATTTCAAGAAATAATTCTTGATGAAGGATTAACCGGTGATCAGATTTTTAACTGTGATGAGACTGGGCTGAATTTCAAGATGCTGACATCAAAACTCTCGCAGCCCAAGCCAAGACGTCTGCACCTGGCTACAGGCGTAGTAAGAAAAGAGTACTGCATCTACTGTACAATTGACTTAATAAGACAATAAACAGAGTCCCGTAAAACATAGTACGTAATACAGTACAGCCTTCCTGTTTGTTTCAGTTCATTTTCAAAGTTATTCTGTATTATCCGACATTTTCGGTGATCCGACGTACTCCAGGTCCCGTTTAAGTCGGATAATCGAGACTCTACTGTACATACATACATACATACATACATACATACATACATACATACATACATACCATTCTTATAGAATGGAGAAATGTCTCCAGAAAACATTGCGAGCAGTTCGTCGATGTTTGCGGGTAGCAAGTATAACCCAATTGAACCCAATACCCTTCATAAGGTACATAGTTTTTCGTACTTGTTTCTCTAATGCTCCACCTGGGGTCGGTCTGAGTAGTTCTGACGGTAGAAACGCTGACTTTTTGCGTTCTGGTTCGATCCTGGTTCAGTCCGGTGGTATTTGAAGGTGCTCAAAAACGTTAGACTCGTGTCGGTAGACTTACCGGCAGAATGAAGAACCGCAGGACAAATTTCCTCCACCTCGGCCTCTCCAAAAACCGTAAAAGTAGTTAGTAGTTAGTAGTTAGTAGTTAGTAGTTAGTAGTAGTTAGTAGCCTTATGTGCTGCCTCATATGCTCACCACGGTGAGAAAAAAAGGATCCATATGAAATAAAAGAAATTCCTACTAGCCCACGTCTAAATTCTGAGGGCAAATGCCGCCGAAGGTGAAATGTAGAACTGCATTCCAAATTTGAAAAGCTTTCACTTGATACCCAATAACGTTAGATTATTATTTCTGGATACCAAACATGCAAACAACACACGTTGCATTCATTTTAACTATCTTGCAGAGATCATTTCCTTTAGTGAATCAGCGAAAGAAGCCCTGAAATATCGTACTAAACGCATGGAAACAGCTTTTCAACCTCTGCAAACCCACTTATCAGTCCATATCGATCTCATGCCAGGCTAAATACTGCGACTTCACGACAGTAGTATGGCCTGAAGCCTTATGTGCTGCCTCATATGCTCACCACGGTGAGAAAAAAAGGATCCATATGAAATAAAAGAAATTCCTACTAGCCCACGTCTAAATTCTGAGGGCAAATGCCGCCGAAGGTGAAATGTAGAACTGCATTCCAAATTTGAAAAGCTTTCACTTGATATGAGGAACCGCTGTTTTATGTTTTACAGTCATCTGTCTCGTAACACCAGAATATTTCGAATTCTTGATATTTGCGTGACTTGGAAATGTACGGTTCCATGAGCAACTGCAGTGAAAGAGGATCTGATCGATGTCATTGAGACACTGGTACAAGAAAGAAATAAGTTCAGGACCTGGGTACATGGGATGAAGGCAGCGCCGGAAATAGGATTTTTGCCAATGCGGGCAAATTTGCCGCCCTTTCTTTCACCCCCTCCCATCAAAATAAACAGTTCTATACGAATAATTTAGGTAATATATTTCGAAATAAATATCACCATCCCATAACATTAACTAGAGCACAGCAGTGCCCATCTATCTTTCCTGGATCCGAGGACACACCGGTTCTCCTGGAAATGAAAAGGCAGACATCCTCGCAAAAGCAGCCTCCTCATCCAATATAGAAATCACCTACAACAAATCACCCCTAAGCTATGCAAAAGCCCCAATCAAAACACATCTAATAAGACAGTGTAACAACCTCTGGACATGAGTACAGAAGGGTCTGTCACAAGAGAACTTTTTTTTCCCGTCACATATAGCCGACTCCAGTGCAACACTTAAGTGCCCGAATTCATTCTCACTCAAGTTTCTCTCCGGCCATGGAAAGTTTAACTGCTACTTAGAACGCTTCAAAATTAACATTGCAGGCGATTACTTGTGCTTTTGTGGATCTTCACAAACATTGGACCATTTACTGTTCAACTGTGCCATGTTTGGAAGGACAAGATTAAAACTTGAGTGTCATCTAAACAATTGTAATGTGGAACTTTCAAAGCCATTACACCATCTGTTCAGGAAGTCCTACTGATGAAAACAGTTCTTTAAGTTCATTCACCACATCTTCAATAATTTAGTTTCCTAATTTAGTGTCAAGGACCATTAATTTCAAAACTGATCAAAACTATAACCCTAATATACTCATGTACAACAGGGTTCAAACTGTCAGGGTATTTAATAAATGAACAAATAAATAACGTATTTCATTGGCTGAATTAAGGTCAAAGTAAAAACAAGCAGTTAAAAGTACAAAATATAAAACATGATTACTCATTGTACACATAATAAATTTAAAATTTCACCTTCCGAGCTTATTTTTGCAGCAAAAATGTTTATAATCTCATGATAGTTTATGGAAGCAGCTCGTATGTGCTCTATGGAGATTATACTGAGATTTATTAAGCTTTGTTGAGCATTCGTGCTCCTAAAATAAATTTTATTTATTTTCAGGTTGATGAACTCCTTTCTCTAGAGGAAACAGAAACTGGCATGGTAAGGAATATTTGTAAGGCTGTAGCAAGGTTGGGATACCCCTCTGCCAATTTATTTTTACAAATTAAATTTAATGTTGATGATGCAGTGGCATCTTGCAAGCATCTCTCTCTATCGCCAGCGCATGGTGATTGAAAATGTCAATTTCAAGTATAAATTCTTCCTTGTTAAGATCTTCTACATAAGTATCTGCCAATTCCGTATCTTTGGCATTTAAGTCCTCCACTTCCATTTCTTGAATTTGGACACCAACACAAAAAACTAATCTTTGCACTAATTTTCTCCAGTGCCTTAAACCTGGTACTCAGCTCCATTATCACTCTGTCAATTATTTCTAACAGGGGCATCCTGAACAAATCTTCCTGTGAATGCTCGGATATTTAATCCTCATAAAGCTCATCGGCCACTTTTTATTTCCTCTAATCCTATTTTCTTCGAGAATTTTACTGACAGGCCTATCTCATTATTTTCTGCTGATACTTTGGCCACAGAAATAGATTCGGAGGTACAGGAGACTCTAGAAATGTTAATAAAGCTCAAAAGGCCTTGAAAATTTCGAGCAGTTTTATCAATCGTAAGGTTTTCTCTTTGTATAAACTGACTGATATAAAATTCTTTTTTAAAAAATTGCATATAGCAGAAATCATTTAAAGCAAGGAATTTGAGTTTCCTCGTATTCTTTAAAATAGATATTTTCCTAAGTTTTTGTTTCTGATGTTGACAAGTTTCAACTTCTTCCAGAGCCTGTAGAAATTTATCAAAATGCTTGTAAACATCTTCGACCGCCTCTACTCTTGCAGACCACCTAGTCTTGCTCTGGGATTTTAAAGTTATGGATACATATTTTTGTAAGATTTCCCATCTTGAAGTTGAAGCCACAAAGAATAGATATGAACGATGGATAGTTCCAAAAAAAGTTTGAGTTTCGGCATATGTGTCGGCTGCATGTGCTCCTACTAAATTTAAAGAGTGAGCAACACATGGTACAAAATAGGCCAGTTGATTCTCCTCAAGAATTCTTGACTGGACCCCTTTGTACTTTCCAGCCAGGACTTAACTGATGAGATGGCACAGATGTGCAGAAGACTGTGTCGACTGAAAATTTGTGGTCGAGAAGCCAATGTCATCAGAGAATCGTAGCGAAACAGTATAACTAATTAACTAATTTCATTAATTGAGTAGGTAAGTAGATACCTATCAACTACCGTATCTTTCAGAAATACATAAACATTTCATCGTCTGGAATCAGACGCAGTAAAACACTAAGGGAAAATGTTCCCCTCGTGGTATGTGGCAAATTCTCCCCTCAGTGGTTAGACGAAAGAATATTGGCACGGATACAATGTCGTGGCAGGAATAGCCTAGGATTTTCCCTCAGACCAAAGTAAGCTGGTCGGCAATTACTTAAGGTACGATTGATGAGGGGCGAATGCTACATCAATCCTTATTTAAATTTACTAACAGCCTGGTCTCGCAGGAATAGCAAGGGGAAGGCTCCCCTTCCTTACGGCGCAGATGTTAACAGTCTTTGTTAAAACCGGGCTCTGCAACACGAGATGATGTGTGTCCCTAGCTAGGGCATAGTGATGGAGACAAATAGCAGTCATGGTAGTCCTACCTTGTTCGACGAGGTACTGCTGGAGCAGGCATTGGAGCTACAGCGGTGGTTTGAGGTCGCCGCTTAGGGGTCTTCAATTCCTCGGACTGACGACGTCGTGAGAAGCTT
The DNA here is from genome assembly GCF_040414725.1 of Anabrus simplex. Lineage (NCBI taxonomy): Eukaryota > Metazoa > Arthropoda > Insecta > Orthoptera > Tettigoniidae > Anabrus > Anabrus simplex. Next base: position 227,604,842 of record NC_090268.1, on the reverse strand, counting down.
CCGAAGATCGCAGTGGTGTGATCCACTTCCATACTTCAACAACGAATTAGTGCATCGCGAGCCGGTCTGTGGAAATAAACATACAGGTGTTACCACAAGTTGGTTATTGAGTATACATTCTCTTAGAATTAAAATTTAAGAATTTGTCAAGTCAATACGGAACCGGGATGAAATTCGTCGTTCGTAACAAGTCTATTAATCAACAAGAGCGAAAAGCATTTTGACAACTCATTTCAGGAGAGTAAAATTACATCTTGAAAATAGACCTATACAGTGAATTACAACTGCCATACAGGGCCTTTCAACAAGTTACCGGCAGGTTCAGGAAACGTCTATAGCATGGACACCAAAACTACGCCCCGCGAGCCAAATACGAGAGCAGCTTGCAAGCGCGAATATAACGTTAATGACAGCCGAAAAGCGCGAAAACTTTAGGAATAACACAGCGCTCATAGGGTTGCAACTTTGTTGAAATTTGATCCTCATTCATTCATTTACTTATCTACCTGCAACCTGATTATGGCTTTACCGTAGTCACACCAAGTCTTCTTTGCCAACTCTTTTCCTTTTTTTTGTTTTGCTTTTTTTTTTGTTGCCTCCTTTTTTTCTAGATGTATTACGTCGCACCGGCACAGATAGGTCTTATGGCGACGATGGAATAGGAAAGGCCTAGGAGTTGGAAGGAAGCGGCCGTGGCCTTAATTAAGGCACATCCCCAGCATTTGCCTGGTGTGAAAATGGGAAACAACGGAAAACCATCTTCAGGGTTACCGACAGTGGGATTCGAACCCACTATCTCCCGGATGCAAGCTCACAGCCGCGTGCCCCTGACCGCACGGCCAACTCGCCCGGTGTTGCCTCCTTTGGTGCATGGTCAGTGGCATTTAATCTTTAAATATGTTTCTTCCTATAACTCATTCAGTGCATTAACAAGTACGAGTACAAGGGTACATGGCATCCATACAAATAAAATTACAATCTTGTCTGTACACTTCAATTTTTCTTCGCACAGGACTTCTTTTTATCTTAAATATAGGCGTAAAAATGTTGAAAGTACTGTGTGTCTAATTCAATTTCTGTCTGTCTGTGTGTCTGTCTGAATATTATGGGAAAACGATTTAACAGAATTTCACGAAAGCCGGTATTTTATTTCAGGTATATCAGGGGAGTGCTTTGGGCTATGCATCATCTGATCATTATAGAGTGGCGTAGCGATATTAAGGGAAACAAAATAGGAAGTGTAAAATTTCTCCGTTAATGTTAGCTACATCCGAAAACTGCAACCAATATAAGTTGTAAAAAATATACCTTTCGATCTTTTTGTTCTATGCTTTTTTAATTATACAAGGAATAATAACGGAGATATTCGCGATTATTACATGTTTGATGTAAATTTAAATATATACGGAAATAATTAGTTCTACTGTATCTAAACGTATGTTGAATGCTCAGCCCGAAGGCTGGTTGAATCCTCAGCAGCTCAGCCATCAGCCATCATAAATGATCTAGGCGTCACTGAAGAGGCGTAGTTGGGAAATAAGGATTTGAGTAGTCTCCCGTTGCTTTCCTCACCGAGACAGAAGATGCTATTGCGTATCAGTCTTTCAAGCCTATCGAAATGTATGCACCAACCGACCCTATAAGTACATTTTCACACCATTCATAACAGGAACTGGCTGCATAAGGGATGACATTACTAGAATTGCCCATACCTCAGTCCCTTTCATACTGTCAAAGTCAAGGAGGGACTGAGGCAGGTCAATGACAGTAACAAATTTGTTCTACTTTATATCAGAAGACATAGTGAACTGTGAATACTACATCTTACTAGCAAAGGAATAACTGTACCTAAAAGGTGTGCATAATACAAAGGATAAAATATATAATTTCCAGTCCTATGATAAAAACTCGAGGACTATGGAGATATTTACGACTTTAAGTTTTTATTTCCAATTCCATCAGTGTTGTTTGTGTCTTGGACATGAGCGCACACTTTGGAAACACAATCGGAAGGGATGCACTATGCCAAAACACGATTCACATTGCCGAACAAATAGTCCACCATAGAAATATTTTGGATCAAAGATCGCCTGTACTACAAGGTCCCTTCAGCCATACATTTTTGTCACCATCTTAGCACATCAGCCATGTGAACGTCCGATGAAGGGCAAGCCATAGGCACATTTGACACAAGTCTCATAAGATAAATCTAGTTTCCAGCGACAATAGACTCTCTCATCAGTCACGTCTGTCGAGATTGTATTTTATAGCCAGATGCCAACACAATAGTTCATAAACCCAATTTTTAACAGTTTTAAGTGTATATGTGCATGGTTTTTTATCAAGTAGTGATTGATGTTTAGATTGTTTGTTTATTGCAAAAACAATTATGATAACTTGCCGTAAACATAACAAGTGGACCGCTGTGAGCTTGCAATCGGGAGATAGTGGGCTCGAACCCCACTGTCGGCAGCCCAGAAGATGCTTTTCCGTGGTTTCCCATTTTCACACCAGGCAAATGCTGGGTCTGTAGCTTAATTAAGACCACGGCAACTTCCTTCCTACTCCTAGCCCTTTCCTATCCCATCGCCGCCATAATACTTATCTGTGTCGGTGCGACGTAAAGCAAATTACAACAACAACAACAACAACAACAAGTGGACGTTAGAATTAACATACTCTAGTAGTTAAGACTGAGTAAGTCACATTTATTCTGTAAATTTATAAGATAATTAATATTTTTTAAAGTGTTCATTTTAAACACATATGTTACATTCCTCCCACATACATTGTCAATTTTAGCTGTAATGGCTGAGGATGATCCTTAAAAGGATCGAAACCAGTCCCGTAATGTATTGGATATAAACTACATCCAATATTACTTTGTATTAAATAGGCGGACCTTCCTTTAATTCTTAAAATTTTTAAGTCGATCAAGACTTATACCGGTATTGTTCAATCGTCATGGTAAACGACTAGCTGGGGTGGTGATTAGTGTTTTAAGAGGAAGTACAACTGGGCAACCATCCTCTATTATCACTGATCAGTAGGGTTCGGATGTTCAGGACCCAAAAATCGCCCAAATATGCAGAAAAATATGCTCTCAAAGTAGCTAAATATGACGCAAAACATGGGAAATATGACCAAACATTTGTACTTCCAACTAATTATTTTTGCACTAGTTCTTTTATATTAAAGATACAATTCATTACACAATCGTATAAGGCTGAATCAGTTCATTTCCTTGCTAGTTCTTTTATCTTAATTCCACTAGCCTCCAGCATAAATTTATTATTAATAAATTAGAGGCACATATTTTTCGCAAAGCACGATATCGCGATCTTTTTTAAAATTTAGCAAATTTGGTTCAAAACGCGTAATTATTTATCTTTAAGCAAAATCGTGAAATAATTGAGGAAATTATGTGGAATCACTCTTTGATGCAAGAAGCATAATGAAAGTTGATTTAGAAGATGATGAGGTGTCTCATCGAATAATGCAAATTCCCATCCTACGAGAAATTTCATCGGAATGTCTTCAACTAAACACAGTGTTTAGGGATCTAATTGATAATTCATTTACAGTAGGAAAAGGTATTGATTTGATTGCCATTCTTCTTCCCCAGAAATCAGCATACAGGCATTCTGAGAGGTACAGTAATTTTCAACGTACTGTAATATGTGACGGGAGAACAGCTCTGTCTCCCAGTAATATTGAACTCATGGTATCTCTGTCTTTTTCAGACTGATATGTACACTGACTGACAGTGACAATGCAACACCAAGGAGGAGTGGTTCGAAAGGGATGAAAGTTGGGGAAAAAACAGAGACGGCACGGACGAATAATTGATGTTTATTTCAAACCGATATGCAGGTTACACAATGCGCACGGCATCGACTCAGTAGGATGTAGGACCACCGCGAGCGGCGATGCACGCAGAAACACGTCGAGGTACAGAGTCAATAAGAGTGCGGATGGTGTCCTGAGGGATGGTTCTCTATTCTCTGTCAACCATTTGCCACAGTTGGTCGTCCGTACGAGGCTGGGGCAGAGTTTGCAAACGGCGTCCAATGAGATCCCACACGTGTTCGATTGGTGAGAGATCCGGAGAGTACGCTGGCCACGGAAGCATCTGTACACCTCGTAGAGCCTGTTGGGAGATGCGAGCAGTGTGTGGGCGGGCATTATCCTGCTGAAACAGAGCATTGGGCAGCCCCTGAAGGTACGGGAGTGCCACCGGCCGCAGCACATGCTGCACGTAGCGGTGGGCATTTAACGTGCCTTGAATACGCACTAGAGGTGACGTGGAATCATACGCAATAGCGCCCCAAACCATGATGCCGCGTTGTCTAGCGGTAGGGCGCTCCACAGTTACTGCGGGATTTGACCTTTCTCCACGCCGACGCCACACTCGTCTGCGGTGACTATCACTGACAGAACAGAAGCGTGACTCATCGGAGAACACGACGTTCCGCCATTCCCTCATCCAAGTCGCTCTAGCCCGGCACCATGCCAGGCGTGCACGTCTATGCTGTGGAGTCAATGGTAGTCTTCTGAGCGGACGCCGGGAGTGCAGGCCTCCTTCAACCAATCGACGGGAAATTGTTCTGGTCGATATTGGAACAGCCAGGGTGTCTTGCACATGCTGAAGAATGGCGGTTGACGTGGCGTGCGGCGTGCGGGGCTGCCACCGCTTGGCGGCGGATGCGCCGATCCTCGCGTGCTGACGTCACTCGGGCTGCGCCTGGACCCCTCGCACGTGCCACATGTCCCTGCGCCAACCATCTTCGCCACAGGCGCTGCACCGTGGATACATCCCTATGGGTATCGGCTGCGATTTGACGAAGCGACCAACCTGCCCTTCTCAGCCCGATCACCACACCCCTCGTAAAGTCGTCTGTCTGCTGGAAATGCCTCCGTTGACGGCGGCCTGGCATTCTTAGCTATACACGTGTCCTGTGGCACACGACAACACGTTCTACAATGACTGTCGGCTGAGAAATCACGGTACGAAGTGGGCCATTCGCCAACGCCGTGTCCCATTTATCGTTCGCTACGTGCGCAGCACAGCGGCGCATTTCACATCATGAGCATACCTCAGTGACGTCAGTCTACCCTGCAATTGGCATAAAGTTCTGACCACTCCTTCTTGGTGTTGCATTTGCTCTGTCAGTCAGTGTAAATTATGTACCTAGGCTACTTGTTAAAATTGCAGGCATTATCCTCCCCCCCCCCCCAACATCCTTGCTTTGATATGTGTTTTCAGCAGAAGCATAAACCACATGTTTATTGCACATATGTAAAAATACAATATGATGTTTTACTGCAAATACGCTATCAACTCTTTTGGTTTAACTGTTATTACTGAAGAGTGGAAGCCAACGGCCGTAGCCGTGTTGAAACACCGGATCCCGTGAGATCTCCGAAGTTAAGCAACATTGGGCGTGGTCAGGAGTTGGATGGGTTACCACGGGCTGTTGGTTGGGGGTAAGGGAATGGAGGAGCGGAAAGGAACTGGCCACCCTACCGCACGTAAACTCCGGCTCAGGAACACCTCTGCGGAGAATAACCCTTACCTTACCTTACTGAAGAGTGGAAATAAAATTTAGTGAAATTATTGACGAAATAAAATAAAAATAGTAAACTATATACTCAAGTAACTGTAAAAAAAATGATGAAATTAGGCAACGATTTTCACCACGAACAGGTGCCTCTATCAATAATTAATCTGCGGGCAGTACCGAAGATATTTTAACTAATATTTCAGCCTTACACAGTGGTTACATTATATCACTGCTCCTGAAAACCAATAAAAATATTGCATTATATATCGGAATTTAGAATGCGCCAACAGTCGCCGTGAGCACAAAATATTTAATTGAAATAAAATACAGAAGAAGAAAATACATACCGCTTATTCCTCTTTCATCTCAACATTTTTGTGTGTAACAATGACGCTATCCTCCTGGACATTAAACAACTGTATAGCACTTCCTTTAACTTCATACACTTTGCAGCCGAGGAGACCAATTTTACTTCGGCAGGGAAGTATTCATCCCTGAACTTTTTAACGCAATTTCTTAATTTAACTCTTTCTTTAGGTATCCTTATGTTAGCTCGATCACTGTTAATGTAACTATGAAGCCTTGATAATTGTCTCTGTTGACATTTTTAAGAAAGATGAAGGGAGAAAGGTCATTTAGGTGCTACCTGAAGGGGTCACAAGCCCCAAGTGCTAAGAAATAAGAAGATAACCACTTATGGTACTTCCTTGGGTGTCCAGACATTTTCGGTCACCACAAAATCTCGGACATTTGCGGTCACTGACATGTGTTCTGGGTTGTGTCTTTTGCTAGTTGCTTTACGTCGCACCGACACAGATAGGTCTTATGGCGACGATGGGACAGGGAAGGGCTAGGAGTGGAAAGGAAGCGGCCGTGGCCTTAATTAAGGTACAGCCCCAGCATTTGCCTGGTGTGAAAATGGGAAACCACGGAAAACCATTTTCAGGGCTGTCGACAGTGGGGTTCGAACCTACTATCTCCCGAATACTGGATACTGGCCGCACTTAAGCGACTGCAGCTATCGAGCTCGGTCTGGGTTGTGTCGACCGAGGTGCTAGAGGTTTCTGCCTCCGGAGAAGTGCGGTCATCAATCTAGTCTACCAAAATATTGTGTGTACCGGTAGTCGAATTTGGAAGTAACCAATAACCAATAGGTTTACAGAAAATTCGATAATAACAGCATTTCCTCGTTAGATCATCTAGGTCTGGAATCTGTAATTTACATTTTAATATATTTTTATCGCAGGTGGAACGCAAAAAGTGCCCTTTTTAAGCGTGCTTCAACCATGTGTCAACTTAAAGACATAGTTTCTCCAATACTGTCGTGTTTTTTAAAACATAAAATTCTGCTATTTATGAACAAAATATTTCATCCTAATGTAGGCCTATATCGTATTAAAAGTTGGATTCGATCAGATGTGAAGTATTTCTTTGCCTCTTGTCCTCAGCCGTCCTTTACACTTGTTAACCTCCTTCAGACACACAGGTGACGATGCTACGTTGACTTTCCCTATACTTTATGTACATATAACCACAACAATTTGCCTTATTAGTAACTATCAACTGCATTACAGCACAAAACAGTAAATATATACGCCAGGAAGTTTCGATATACAATGGTGTTTGCGGCTGAAGGTATCAGTCTCGAAATAATTCGCGCGAAAGAAGAATGTTGTTTTCGAAGAGAGTGATCAGAAGCCCAGGCAGGTTAGCGAGGTACCGCGAGATTACGCTAATGAGGCCCACCCCATGTTGGAATGACCGCAATTCTATGACTGCTGTGGAATTGCTGTGAGTGGGCACAAGTACGTCTTAGTGACCGCAAATGTCCTTGACCGCAAATATCCGTCAATCTTTATTTGTCTCTTATCAAGAGTGACATTCCAGTGAACGTAAATACCCGCACTGCAAATCTTCTTCCAAAGAAAGTTGTTCTAAACCTAGTGATGTAAACTCAGACGAGATAATACTGTATAAGCGTCAACTATTCATCTTTGAGGCCCTATCTTCAAGTTTCGTCACAGTACGACAAACAACATCGGAGATTACATTCAAGTACAGTACATTTCTCCGAGCAAAATATGACAAAAATATGACCTTAAACAACGAAAATGGCCGAAATATGACCAAAAACAAAAGGACGGTAAAATATCCACATATATGATCGTCCTATAAAATAAGGCTAAAAACACTTTTAAAAAGTTCCAATTACCGAGCTCAATAGCTGCAGTCGCTTATGTGCGGCCAGTATCCAGTATTCGGGAGATAGTGGGTTCGAACCCCACTGTCGGCAGCCCTGAAGAGGGTTTTCCGTAATTTCCCATTTTCACACCAGGCAAATGCTGGGGCTTTACCTTAACTAAGGCCTCGGACGCTTCCTTCCCATTTCTAGGTCTTTCCAGTCCCATCGTCGCCGTAAGTCATATCTGTGTCGGTGCGACGTAAAACAAATAGCAAAAAAAAAGAAAAAAAGTTCCAATTCGTGTTTAATTCCAACAAATTGCCAAAAAAGGAAAATATGACACTAGTAGGGCGTTAGGAGGTAGCAGGTAGGGACCCTCTTGGAGGCAGCCCTACCCAGGGAGTGGCGCCACTGCCTATGTGAGTCCCAGAGCACACTGACCCGGTGTGCAGCATCTGGAAAGGGTCCCTTGCCAGGGTTACGGTGAAGACCTCAACGGCAGCTATAGTGGAGAAGATAGCCTTCGGTACAGCATAGATGGCGGAAGAGGCGACCTAATTGTCCAGAGCTAAATGGACATCTCCTATTGGAGGGCAGCAGCTCCAACAGTACTATGTAATAGCACATGAAGAAGGACTTCATTAGTGGTACTACATTGGATGTGAGAAGAGCAGCTGTAACAGCCTCCACGGTTCTCACACTGCACTGCGGCACAGAAAGGAAACGGAAGTCCTACTGAGCTATCTTTCCAAATCTTTCAATATGATTATGGTTACAGATACTAAAGAAACGGCCCTCAGTCCGGGGCACCCCTTAAGTGGGGAGAGGGTGCTAAGAATCCCCCCGAGGTCAAGTATTGATAAGTTTCAAATTTATAACAAAAGAATAAGAATGGAATGTGCGAAATCTATATATGGCTGGGAAACTTGCAAACGTTGAATAAGAAATGCAACGCTTGGAAATCAAGATTTTTGGGCCTTAGTGAAGTTCGATGGCCTGGGTCAGGAACACAACAAACGAATCATGGAGTTCTGTATTACTCTGGTGGTAACGATCCTCAACATCAATATGGAATGGCTGTGCTCCTCTCGTCTGATCTGGTGAAGTCTGTCATCGATTTCATTCCCTTTGGAGAGCGTGTCATGTTTCTTAAACTACAAATTTCCCATCGTCCCATGAATATTATCCAGGCCTATGCTCCAACCGGCGATAAGGATGACGAATTCATGCAAGGTCTACAGGGCTAATGAGCAGTCGCTAATGAGCATGAAGGCTAATGAGCAGGGGCTTATGAGCAGGGGCTTATGAGCAGTGCATTGTAAGTTTTATTACATTTTGTTCAACTACATTCTCACACCTCAGCAAAAGTCTAAGTTTACGATTATCTCTGTTATACAGAAAAGCATATTCAAACAATATTTTATTTTCTACAACTTTCGATTTTTTGATACGATCACTACTAATGCAGATTAAAATTTTCTCCTGAACTATTATTTCAGCTATGCTAAATAAAATTATTTATAGTCTATGCGATAACGCTTTATTTCTACCTTTACATTCTATCCAACCACTTTTCACACGTTAGTAAAAGTCTAAATTTACGATTGCGTGTAGAGAAAGCCATATTAAGATAAAAAAAGGTTAGACATCTTAACTACTTTGGTTATGCAGTTTCTTATAGTACTACTACTAACGTAAAAACGCGACACACCGGGCGAGTTGGCCGTGCGGTTAGGAGCGCGCAGCTGTGAGCTCGCATCCGGGAGATAGTGGGTTCGAACCCCACTGCCGGCAGCCTGAAAATGTTTTTCCGTGGTTTCCCATTTTCACACCAGGCAAATGCTGGGGCTGTACCTTAATTAAGGCCACGGCCACTTCCTTCCCATTCCTAGGCCTTTCCTATCCCATCGTCGCCATAAGACATATCTGTGTCGGTGCGACGTAAAGCAACTAGCAACTAGCAAAAAAAAAAAAAAAAAAAAAACGCGACACCTGCTACATCAGAAGCAGTTCCTACACGTCAACTGCCTGTACGCAGACTCAGCAAGTCTCTGTTATTCGGGGAGGACGATGACCTTCGGTGTTAAACCCCTTTAAACAACAAGCATCATCATCATCATCATCATCATCATCATCATCATCATCTCTGTTATCCTACATAAATCATTCATATTTCAGTCACTTTCATATTGTCAATGTCATGATTAATGAGACTCGTTAGAACGCCCGAAACCGCTAAGAGCGTATCAAGATGTGGGTTACTTCTTCTTAATCGTTTTACCCTTCAGGTTCGGTTTTCCCTCGGACTCAGCGAGGAGTTTCAGACTTTGGGTCGGGGATACAACTGGGGAGAATGACCAGTACCTTGTCCAGGCGGCCTCACCGGCTATGCTGAACAGGGGCCTTGTGGAGGGATGGAAAGATTGGATGGGACAGGCAAGGAAGGGAGAAGGAAGCGGCCGTGGCCTTAAGTTAGGTACCATCCCGGCATTTGCCTGGAGGAGAAATGGGAAACCACGGACAACCACTTCCAGGCTGGCTGAGTGGACTCCGTTCCAGCCCTCGTACCACTTTTCAAATTTCGTGGCAGAGGCGGGAATCGAACCCGGACCTCCGGGGGTGGCAGCTAATCAGGCTAACTACTACACCACAGAGGCGGACGATGTGGGTTACACAGAATGGAAAACATACAGTTTAGAAGTAGAGCAAGAATTATGACATTTAGAAACGTTCTCCCTAATTTCCTACTTCAACTAGTTTACTATTTAGGATGTTTCTCTACTTTTATCTGGAGCTTGAGACCGACTCTACAGGTGGAGCAGAATTAACACTCTAAAGGAAGGAGTCTCAACATTATAGTTTACTATGTATGTTTAATTTTCAGCCCGAAGGCTGGTTATATCTTCATCAGCTCCTCCATTAGCTAGCATAAATGGCCTAGGCATCACTGAAGAGGGAAATGAGGAGTGAGGTAGTTTTCACTGAGCCTGAAGATGCTATTACATATCAGTTTGCCAAGCCCACTAAAATGAATGCGCCAACCGACCCGATGAGCAACATTTTTTACACCATTCATAGCAGGGTCCGCCTCTGTGGTGTAGTGGTTAGCGTGATTAGCTGCCACCCCCGGAGGTCCGGGTTCGATTCCCGGCTCTGCCACGAAATTTGAAAAGTGGTACGAGGGCTGGAACGGGGTCCACTCAGCCTCGGGAGGTCAACTGAGTAGAGGTGGGTTCGATTCCCACCTCAGCCATCCTGGAAGTGGTTTTCCGTGGTTTCCCACTTCTCCTCCAGGCGAATGCCGGGATGGTACCTAACTTAAGGCCACGGCCGCTTCCTTCCCTCTTCCTTGCCTATCCCTTCCAATCTTCCCATCCCTCCACAAGGCCCCTGTTCAGCATAGCAGGTGAGGCCGCCTGGGCGAGGTACTGGTCATACTCCCCAGTTGTATCCCCCGACCAAGAGTCTGAAGCTCCAGGACACTGCCCTTGAGGCGGTAGAGGTGGGATCCCTCGCTAAGTCCGAGGGAAAAACCGAACCTGGAGGGTAAACAGATGATGATGATGATGATGATTCATAGCAGGGACTGGCTGCATTAGGAATGGCATTACCTGCATCACTCATACTACAGTCACTTTCATACTGTCAATGCCATGATGACCGACTCGCTGGCTGAATGGTCAGCGTACTGGCCTTCGGTTCAGAGGGCCGCCCACCCTCGTCGGAGAGTCTACCTTACAAGGGCTGCATCCGGCTAGAAATAGCCACATGAAATTATTACCGTATTATTATTAATGCCATGATTAAGAATGAGACTGATAAATAAATGTAACAAAATTGCTCTAGGCCAAACTAGAAGACTTAGAGCCCTGTAAACACAAGGTCTCGCCAGTACAGGCGCATACTGCATAAAATGTCTTCGGTGTAGGGGTAAGAATATAGGACGGTGTTTAGGGTACAAGAAAAACAGATTACAAGTAACTACTTTGGTTATGAAGTTTTTTGATAGAGCCGGTACTAACGCCCGGCCCCGCGGTGTAGGGGGCAACGCGTCCGCCTATCACCCGGCAGTCCTGGGGTCGATTCCCGGCCGGGTCGGGGGATTTTGATTGTAATGATTAATATATCTGACCTGAGGACTGGGTTTTTGGGATGTCCTTAATCTTCCTTTCCTACTGCCATTCCAATTACACGCACGTTCATACAATATGATGCCAGCAGGGGCAAAAGATCCTCATGGGTCGACGCCCCGAAAATAGTTTTTTTTTCAAAAAACTTAAAATTAAACATCTCTGGTAGTAAAGAAATGTTGAGATCTTCTTTTTCTCTTCTTTATTGAGATGTGTGCATAGAAATAGAGAATTAAAATATTTTGTAGAGGTGTACTTTTCACAATAAATTCACTATCTGCTTAAATAAACTTCTTTCTCGATGAAGCTACACTACAAGCTTTATTTTTTTATTTTTTATGGCGTTTGCTGTTGTAAACGTTCTTGGACTGGCTTCTACAGTGTTTGCAATGAAAGACTGCTTTACATGACATCTCATGGCGTCCCTTGGTATATCTCCGGAGAAAAGTTTTTCCACACTCTTTGCAAATATAGCAAGGAATGTGTTGCTCCATGATAGGCGATTTTTCTAGAGTTAAACAACAACACTCACTACTACTACTAAACAGTTTTCATTCCTCCCCTACCGGGCGAGTTGGCCGTGCGCGTAGAGGCGCTCGGCTGTGAGCTTGCATCCGGGAGATAGTAGGTTCGGATGGGCGTGACTGAAGCCTGGAATCGAGAGTGTCGACTCCATCCACTCCGAACACCGGGCTCGGTTCGCATGAAGCCTCGCGACTCCAAAATAACTTGACTCTCGTTGACACTAGCATGTGAAAGTGCGGGAAATAACATGAAATATCATGCATGTTTCTGCTCTTTTTCTCATTTTCCAGTGAACTGGTTTTATGTTCGTCATAGAGATGTCATTTACATCCAAATTGGCAACTATTTCAGAGTTTTGTCTACATATTATTGTTATTAACAATAATGGGTACAAAATTGTTGTAATGTTTTACTTTATGCAGGATATATTATTATTATTATTAAAACAATAACTGATAAGAAACTGTTGTCATATTATACGTAATACGCTCGCCGGTGTTTTGTTATTATGTAATTGAAGTTCATATTGGCTATTACTTAAGATACTGTCTCAATACATTATTAATATTATAAACAATAATTGGTGAAAAATTTGCTATAATATTCCATTAGTAAGAGAAAGTTGTTTGTATTATGTAGTTCAAGTTCACTTTGGCGATTATTGAAGACTAGCTGACCTACCCGTGCTTCGCTACGGAATTCCAGTGTACACGTTGTGAGCAAGATTGTATTAAATTGCATAGCTCTTAACGTTACCCTAGAAACGCGATGGGGAAGTCACCAAACATCTTTTCTCATATGAAGACTGTGTTAGGGAATTTTTACTGTAATGGTAGACGCACTTGCATACCATCAGTCACAATCAGGTTGAGGAGTTTTCATTATAATGGTAGACACTCTTCATCTGCCTTTTTACATCCTCAGACAGACTGTCCTAGTGGTTTTCCCAACTGAAATGAACTTGCAATACAATGATGTCAGTAGGAATGGCGCGATTGAAAGCAGTGCTTTCGTATGAAATACTCGATGAAATGAAACACCGCACATTTTCTTACTTTTAACGAACAGTACTACGCTGCTGATCTAACAGTCCAATGTTCCAGAGCTGGAATGACCAAGACCCAGACAGCCGGGGTTCGTGAACACTCTTCGTCTTCCTTCGGCGGGGAGGGGGTCGAATAGTGGAGACTCCCAGGGCAAAAACTATGCCCTTTTACTAATCTGTTTCCTAGGAGTACCCGATGAGTCGGAAAATATCAATTCACTACACTGGCAAATTTTTCCTCCGATCCAGAGGAGAAACCCCTTCTTCGCTGAAAATTTGGAATAAAATTAATGTAGAATTTCATAAAAGTGAAGAGGAAGAAGTTTTTCTTAAGAAACAGTTCTTTTCAGGGTTGAATTTTGAGTTATGTAGTGAATTGTGGAGCTGTAATTTGGAATGGGCCTAAATTGTTATTCTAGACATACTACTAATACTACTACTACTAAGTGAGCCTCTGCCTTAAGAATGCACACTGCTCATTCAAAAGAGTGCGTCAGAGTAGGGATCGAATAACTGAAATACTATGAAGAACCAGTGTGTTACGCACCAGCTGTATCAGAAGAAGTATGAACCAGAGGAATGGCATACTAAAGAAGAAAGTTTTCTAACTATCCAGCTATTTCTCGCCAATATTCATTCAGGCTGTTATACGCGGTACGCAGCAGTAATCCCATCTGTCGGAGTTAAGAGGCAGCATAAGAGACAAATAACATCACAACAAACAATGGTCAATGTAATGTTATTGTTGATCAATGTTACGCGCTTTCGATATTGTAGACCTTCACATTTAGTTTTCTTCCGACTCTGAAATATCACTCTTATCATAGTCGGTACGGTAAAACTGAATAAAACATAAATGATCTGAAATTGTATTCTCTGAAACTTGTTTATGTAGTACTTTTCGATAGGACCCAAAACATAGATAATTAAAAATTAAATTTTAGGCGCCTTCCCATAAACTACAATTTCATCCAGGGTGAATAAAATTGTTTATAGCGTATACTGTAGTTTCTTATTCCCCGACTCTATATACCGATTCTCATTAAATTCTGTTCACCCATTTTCTCGTGGCTCGGCGTCGATATGGACTTAGCAACAAAAATACAAATTCATGAATATCTGTGTTATCATAGCCGGCACGGTAAGACATAAATGGTCGGAAATGTAATTCTATATAACTTTGGTTATGTAGTATTTATTGATACGAATAGTAATAATAAAAATATTTGAGAATTAAATTTTAGGCCTTCCCCTAAACTACCATCTCATTCAGCGTGAATAAAATTATTTATAGCCTAGATTATAGTAGCTCATTCTCCTACTTTGTATACCAGTTTTCAATGAGATAGGACCACTAATAACGTAAATATTTAAAAATTTAATTTTAGGCCTTCCCCTAAAATACCATTTGTCTCAGCGTGAATAAAATTATGCATAGCCTAGATTGTATCGACTTACTCTCCGACTTTGCACACCAATTTTTATGAAGATAGGACTACTAATAACATAAATATTTGATAATTAAATGTTACGCCTTCCCCTAACCTACCATTTCTATCAGCACGAATAAAATTATTTATGGCCTAGATTATAGCGACTTATTCACTTATTCACTTTGCATACCGATTTTCATTAAATTCTCTTTAGCCGTGTTCTAGTGATGCGTGGACAGACAGACAGACAGACAGACAGACAGACAGACAGACAGACAGACAGACAGACAGACAGACAGACAGAAATTACGGAAAAGTAAAAAGTGTATTTCCTTGTTACTATGGACATGATCGACGCAGAAATACCATTATTTTCAAATTCTGAGCAATGTACAGACAAAACTCTTATTTTATATATATATATAGATTATTTTATCAGAATATATTATTATTATTATTATTATTATTATTCACAAAATACCCTTTTATGCGACAGCCCTGGTGGGCCTTGGCCTACCAAGTGCCCAGCTCGAAGGTCAGGTAGATTACGAGATGACGTGTGGTCAATGTTTTTTTTTTTTTTTTTTTTTTTTTTGCTAGTTGCTTTACGTCACACTGACACAGATAGGTCTTATGGCGACGACGGGACAGGAAAGGGCTAGGAGTTCGAAGGAAGCGGCCGTGGCGTTAATTAAGGTACAGCCCCAGCATTTGCCTCGTGTGAAAATCGGAAACCACGGAAAACCATCTTCAGGGCTGCCGACAGTGGGGTTCGAATCTACTATCTCCCGAATACTGGATACTGCCCGCGTGTGGTCAGTGTTTGCTGGCTAATAACCATCTTGTATTCATCGGAAGAACTTTCATCTTTATTTCACTATTCTCACTTATTTTATTCAATATTTTTTTAGGACGGATTACGAGCTGTTGCTCAAACAATTTCCTATGAAGTGAGATTAGCACTAATCACTATCACAAGGGAGGAATGTAGAAACTCAATAATTCGAAGCAGTTCCGAAAACAGTTGTTAGATGGCGTTAGTGCATCAGTGGAGTCGACACTGGAGTCGAGAGTGTCGGTTCCAGAGGCAGCAGTCTCGATTCTTCGCGACTCCGTTCGCAACCCATCCCTAGCGAGACCCACTCTGCATCTACCGAGCACAACACTCAAAGGATGAATCCATTATAAACAGACCTGTTTACGAAACGAATACTAGTGTTAACACATTCGTCTCGCCTTGAGATCTATATACCCTTTACACTTTTATCTCTTTCTTCTATACAAGATATGTGTACTGATCGCTTTCAAAACATGAATCTCTGTTGTAAACAGACTTGGTCGCCAAGCGAATACGAGTGTTAACACATTCATCTGATCTTAAAAACTATCCTTTACATTCTGTCTTTTTCTAAGGACGTGGATATGACGTTATTACAAGGGGGGATAATGGGTTCAAACACCACTGCCGGCAGCCTTGAATGTGGTTTTCCGTGGTTTCCCATTTTCTCACCAGGCAAATGCTGGGGCTGTAATTTAATTAAGGTCACGGCGGCTTTCTTCCTACTCCTAGCCCTTTTCTAACACTTCGTCGCCATACGACCTATCTATGTCGGTGTGACGTAAAGCAGATAGTAAACCTAAAAAAAATCACTGAGTGATAAATACAGTATGTAAAAAGAGATGTCTGAAAATACAATATCCGGCCGAGAGGATTCGTCGTACCGACCACACGACACTTCATAATCTGCAGGCCTTCTGGCTGAGCAGCGGTCACTTGGTACGCCGAAGTCCTTCGGGGCTGTTGAGCCATGGAGTTAGGTTTGGTTATGTTTGCTTTGGTTTAGCATTGCCAATATCTGTTCTAAGAATATATATCTTTAAAATTATGGAATTTGTTTGTTGAAATATCTAGAATAGCACTGTATAGCTGAAATCACATTAATGTACTTTCCCTTAATTATATTCCTCTCTTGAGACTTAGCAAGAAAATGCTAATTAGGAACTTCAGTCACTAGAATGACCTACTTCTGAATGCATATCATCAGTGAGTAGTCCGCCTCCGTAGCGTAACGGTTAGTGCTATTAGCTGTCGTCCTCGTGGGTCCGGGTTCGATTCCCGGTACTGCCACAAATGTAAGAATGGCAGGAGGGCTGGTATGTAGTTAAAATGGTAAATGCAGCTCACCTCCATTAGGGGTATGCTTGAAAAGAGCTGCAGTGCCTCGGGATGAGGACACGAGTTTTTTTGCAAGTGAATAAAGTGGAAAAAATCACGTAGGACAGTATGGAAGTAGAAAATACTAAAATACTGACTTAATATGTTTGGCTTGCAAACCCATAATATATTTTAGTGGGTTGGTGTATTATTTGCTCGGTTTCTTACTTGGAAATTGTAGCAGAAATTTGAATTTTAGAACGAGCCGCCACTGTAAAACACCACTACCTATATTTTACCAGCAAACGCAACAATAGCAATCCCCGGCTAGTTAAACTGCGCGCCTTCTATAAGGCCATCTATCTAAACGAACTTGGTATTCAACTGTTAGATGTCTCTATCGTCGTTTTAATTGATCCCTCTAGCGAGACGAGCTCTAATTATTGTATAAAGAAATCTTTATTTTGGAAGTTGGCAAGCGTTACGTTTTGAGGATTGATTTGTTTATGTATCAAATTTGTCAACACATCAGCTGGTTCCTTCTTCAATAGTAATCAAGCTATCAGAAACTTATAAATATTTTCTCTAGCCAATTAAAATTGGGTGTGTGTACGGGAATCTAACTTATCAGTAAAGGGTTCTGAAAGATTCCCATCAAAAATACTATAAAAGCTTTAGGGCCTTATCGTCTGAATTGCTCCAGTGTGAGGAGGATGTATTGACGTGAACCAGGAGGCAGGGGTGCGGGCAGCGTTAGGAAGGCTTATTAACTCAAGGTAATAGCAGAATTTTCATAGCTATGTGATAGCTCCTGCGCATAGTTTGAGGGGAAGGTTTTAACCTCTTTTATTCATGTAAATTTCTAAATTTTGTGGTTTAAATATAGAATTGTATGCAAGTCGGAGGACTCTATCCAATCCCTATTGGGAAATATGTAATGTAAGGGAACAGAGAGCGATGACCGGCTCCATGGCTAAATGGTTAGCGTGCTGGCCTTTGGCCACAGGGTCCCGGGTTCGATTCCCGGTAGGGTCGGGAATTTTAACCATCATTGGCACAAGGGCTGGGAGTATGTGTCGTCTTCATAATCATTTCATCTTCATCACGACGCGCAGGTCACCTACGGGAGTCAAATCAAAAGACCTGCACCTGGCGAGCCGAACATGTCCTCGGACACTCCCGGCACTAAAAGCCATTTTTACAGAGAGTGATTACCGTCCGTCGGTTCCCACTCAACTTGGCATGGGGTGACTACAGTTTTCAAAACCTCTAAATTTATTTAATCATATTTGGCTTTAATATTTCTTACCTAGTCACCCCGGTGTAGAATAGGTTTAGCCTCTGTATAATAGGGCCATAAGCCCAGTTAGGGTTTTAACTATTTCTCTAAGAAGGGCAAGTGTTTCTCCTCCTAGCCTTTTGTTTATGGTCATTCATGTTAACCTTTTCTTTTTACATTAAGGCCATTTATTATGGGCAATCATACCCCTGTTTCTTCGGTAATTGTTTCTGGTGAGAAGTTCCCTTTAGGAACAGTAAGTTATAAACTGTTGAGCAATAGATAAGCCCACATCGGGGCTACTTGGTGTAAATTCTTTAATTGAGGACAACTGATGGATTGTCAGATGTAATTTAAGTGCGCCATAATAAATTTATGCCTCTGCGAGGTAGGACCATTGTACATTTTTGAGCTCAGACTTCTATGTTGTATAAACGATCGGAGCAAAACGTGCTCTTTGTAAAATATTGTTCCTGTGAAGAGAAATAACGCTATTTTCTATGTAAATCAATCAAACTATTAACAATTGTAAATTTTGTACCTGTTTTTCGTACTGTTAAGTCCTTGTTATTGCTAGAGGTGACGAGCTCATTAATATTGACTTTCTATTATCAATTTTTTAAATTAAAAAAGCTAAAGAAAGAGAACTTCAAAATTTGTTGTGTTAAGTTATACTCTAGGTAATTCCCAACCCTAGCGCTTCTTTTCCCTCTGCGATCCACGAAATATACCTTAACAGCAACGATGATAATAATAAACGCAGCAGCAACAACAGCTTACGGAACGAACACCTCTAGGGCAATAATTACAGCAACAAGAAAGAGAAATAGCCTATCAGACAGCCTGGGATAACAGACGGAGGAAATCATCAGTCTACGAATATGTCCTGTCCCAGAGCGAGGAAATGGTACCTGGCGTAAGGGTAATTCTGAGCGGAAACAGAAGGGGAATATACGCTGCAGTCAAGGCGAGATCCAAAACATCTGGCTAGGAGTTGGAGCGTGCTGCTGGTGTAACAGTAAACTGACACACGTCAAGTATAGTCCAGCATACTACGAGAGAGGTTAAGTTAAGGCCTGCAGGGCCTGCATTGCAGGCGGGCACAGGCCCTTTAAGGGGGCCCATAGATTCCTCGCAAAGAAAACAAAATTATATATATCTAGCCTAATATCACTCTGCATGGAACTGGTCAGGGCGGTTTTCTAGAAAGAGTCGAAAATGTTTTATAATTCGTACGTAGAGGAATAATTGCCACTTGGTTGCGTCTAGCAGCAGTTATTATAATCGTGTACAGCTGTAGGCCTATACAATATCTGCTATTGCCGTCTCTCGCAACACAACAGTCCCTGTGCCAAATTATTTAAAAATAATCACAGCAATGAAAATTGAAACTAAAATATTATACTGTATATTAGTTAGAAAAATGTTGGCCGTGCGGTTAGGAGCGCGCAGCTGTGAGCTCGCATCCTGGAGATAGTGGGTTCGAACCCCACTGTCGGCAGCCTGAAAATGGTTTTCCGTGGTTTCCCATTTCTCACCAGGCAAATGCTGGGGCTGTAATTTTATTAAGGCCACGGCGGCTTTCTTCCTACTCCTAGCCCTTTTCTATCCCATCGTCGCCATAAGACCTATCTGTGTCGGTGCGACGTAAAGCAAATTCTAATAAAAAAAGTTACGCCCCTGCATACTACAAAGGGCACTAGGAAAGTTTTGCAATGTGAGTGCAACGCTTTAGACTTTTACAAAATAATTTCCACCACACTCAATACACTTCTCCATACGTCGAAACCAGTCACTGAACCAACTCTGCCGCTTTTCTTCGGTTACATTTTCACACTCTTAATCCCATGCTGCCAGGAGCTCCTCGTCGGATGCAAAACGCCGCCCTTTCAGCTTCATCTTTACTTCTGGGAAGAGTGTGAAGTCACATGAGGTTAGATCAGGACTGTATGGAGGGTGATCAAGCACAGTCAACCCTGATCTGGCAAGAAAATCTACTGTTACATTAGCACGATGTGCTGGAGCATTGTCGTGATGCAAGAGCCAAGTGTTGAGCCGTGACCTTGGACGGAGCTGCTTGAGAGTCCGGATGACCTGAGGTAGACAAGTCTCACTGTACCACTTCGCAGAAACTGTCCTTTGTGTTTCTAGTACAACCCGAGTCAGGATACCCCGTTTAGTGAAGAATACCGCAATCATCCTTTTCTTCACTGACCTTGACTTTCGCACAGTCACAGGAGTACCCTCATCTTCAAACAGCCACACCTTGTTCTGGGATTTTGTTGGGACGTCGTAATAATAAAGCCAAGTTTCGTCACCTGTAACGATGCTATTGACATTATGCGAAGTCCCATTTTCAAATTGTTTTAGCATTTTTCGGCACCATTTCACTCGATGAGCCCTTTTGTTCCTCTGAAAGTGAATGCGGCACGCAAAGGGAACAAACCTTTCTAACATGGACATGGTCGTGTAGAATTGAATGAATAGCTGGTGCAGGGATGTGGAAGGTCTCTTCTACCTGCCGATATGTCAACCGCCTCTCTTGCTGCAACATTTTCCTCACAGCTTCAATGTTTTCTTCAGTCACTGATTCAGACGGTCGCCGAGAATGAGGATCGTCTTCAACCCCAAAATTTCCCCTCTGGAAATCTTTGTGCCAGCGGAAAATTGTTGTCCGATGTGGACAGTATTTCCCCAGCACAGGAGTCATTTCCTCCATGCACTGGTCAACAGTTAATCCACGAGCAAAATTGTAGCGGATAATTGCGCGATATTCACCTATAGACCACACTGACTTCTTAACTTGCTTTCAATCCCACTGCTTGGTAACAACTGGTGTGAAGGTCGCGCCTTGCTGTCCTCTAGACCGGTTTTCACCCTTTTCATCCCTCACCATAACAGGGGTGTCCAGCCAACCGTTTGCGTATTGCAAAACTTTCCTAGTGCCCTTTTTACATCACAGAAGAAACAAGAAAACCGTTGTCCGGCCAGAAGACCAGCAGATATTGAAATGTCACGTGGTCAGCGAAACGACGTTCTCAACGTTTGACAGACAGCTCCTCAGCTGCAACGCGATGGAACTGGCCCATCTGCTTATTGCTATTATTATGGAACACGGTACATTCCAATATAAAAGCACATTTAAGGTTGAATTTTTTTCCTTAAATCTCATTGTGATTCGCACGTATAACCAAGCGTGTGTGTACCCCTAATATCTACAATACAAAAATACCAAAGTAGGAAAGATAAAGTTAGAATTCAAGGGGACAAATTGGGGGAAAGATTCGGTAATAGGAGAAGGAATTAAGGATTGGAATAATTTGTCGAGGGATGGTTTCGATTAATGTCCAAATTCTTTGAAATATTAACAAAAGACTAAGTATTGATAGGGAATCTGCCATATGGGATTGTCCTAAATGTATCAGTGGTGTCTGATTAATTAAACGTCCTGAGAAAAAACAAAAATCTAAAATATTATGTCCATTATTACTTGTTGTTCGGAAGAGAGTGGCGGTGATTCTGGTTTTGAAGCGAACAAGCAACAACAAGCCTATCTACCCTTTGTGTGTAACTGTTGATATCATGATCATAACTAAGGACATCCGGTTTTATATGGAAGAAGAATAAAGAGATGTGACTTTTCATTTTGAAAATTACACATGCACTCCGAGATTCGAACCACAGATGCTTTGGTGGGAAGCTAGTGATTGTACCAACCGCAGTTCGTAACATCTCCCCCCATCCTTTTTTAAAGGGAAGCACAAAATAACTATCCCGTCTAAACACTCATCAGAAACGAAAATGGGAGAGGTCCGGGCAGTCGAATAAAAGAAGAAAAAGGCTAGGAGGGCGTGAAATTGAAAAACGCAGTAGGCCTTGCCAACATAATACCGTCGGGGTTGGAAGAAACTAAAGTTAGCAAAGGCTAGGCTGAGTGGCCCAGACGGAGATTATTGGCTATCTGAGCCCGAGTTGGCGGGTTCGATTTCGGCCCAGTCCGGTGATAATTTAAGTGCTCAATTATGCCAGACTCGAGTTGGTAGAAGTGCCACGTAAAAGAACTCCTGCACAACAAAATATCTCGTAAAATGGCGTCTCCGAAAACCGCACAAGTACTATCGGGACGTAAAACCAATGTTCTAACAGTATTATTCTAGGAGAGTATATTGAGTAAAGCAGGTGAACTCATTGTAGATCTCAGGGAATCACTGAAGAGATGGAAGGAAAATTTTGAACATTTTCTCAACGTTAAAGGAAATGTTTCTCTTCAAGTCGCGAACAATGGAGTCCATGGGGAGGAGAACAACTATGGAAGTGAAATTTTGCTCGAGCAAATGGAAAGGATGGTATACAAACCACATTGTCATGAGACTGCAGGAATAAGTGAAATTAGATCTGGAATGGTCAAATATAGGCCCAGTGGGAGGGCAAGGATAATAGGATTAGCGTGAAATGTGATCAAGGTACCTTCTGATTGGACGAAAGCAATAAGCACAGGTTGTAAGTTTCAGCAAGCAGTTTTAATTACTGTGTTGATGGGGTAAAAGCACCTCATGGAAGATTGTTGTAGTACTTAGGTGTCAATATAAGGAAACATTTTCAATGGAGTAATCACATTAACGAAGTGTACGACTCGTTGGCTGAATGGTCAGCGTACTGGCCTTTGGTTCAGAGGGTCCGGGGTTCGATTCCCGGCCGGGTCGGGGATTTTAACATTCATTGGTTAATTTCAATGGCTCGGGGCTGGGTGTTTCTGCTATCCCCAACATCGCTGCAACTCGCATACCACACATAACACTGGTGGGTATGTTTGTAATTAATAGCATAAAATAACTTTTACATTTTTTAGTCTGTCGTAACACAAGATACAAATTTACCTAAAAAAAACCAATTTGTTAATAATATAATTACTCAGAATCTTTCAAATCTCTTCTTTGCATGTGGATAGTTGTACATATCTTTGATTATGACATAGACTATCGTACATTGTACATTGCTCAGAATTTTAAAAGGATGGTATTTCTTCATCGGTCGTGTCCACAGTAACAAGGAAATGCACTTTTTTTATTTTCCGTAATGTCTGTCTGTCTGTCTGTCTGTCTGTCTGTCTGTCTGTCTGTCTGTCTGTCTGTCTGTATGCATGTATGTATGTATGTATGTATGTATGTATGTATGTATGTATGTGCACGCATCACGAGAAAACGGCTGAACAGAATTTAATGAAAATCGGAATGTAGTGCCCCGGAATAAGTCGCTACAATTCAGGTCATAAATAATCTTAGACACACTGAGAGAAATGGTAGTTTAGGGGAAGGCCTAAAATTTAATTCTCAAATATTTGTGTTATTAGTGGTCCTATCGACAAACCAAATTACTTAAGTTTTACAGTATTAAATTTCCGATCATTTATGTCTTATACATTTTTACCGTACCGGCTATGATAACAGAGATATTCATGAATTTGTAT
Source organism: Anabrus simplex (assembly GCF_040414725.1). Taxonomy (NCBI): domain Eukaryota; kingdom Metazoa; phylum Arthropoda; class Insecta; order Orthoptera; family Tettigoniidae; genus Anabrus; species Anabrus simplex. The sequence goes on along the minus strand of NC_090268.1, from coordinate 227,581,062 downwards.
TTTTGTTACTACGTCCATGACAGCGCCAAGTCATGAGAAAATGGGTAAACAGAATTTAATGAAAATCGTTATGTAATTAATAGAATAAAATAACTTTTACATTTTTTATTATGACATAGACTATCGTAAACAGTCTTGTGCATAGGCCTAAAAAAACTGTTTGTGTTGAGTAAAATTGAAGGGCTGAGAACCATAGTGGACCAAGTGCCATTTTTTAATGGAGAAAATTAAGGTTAAAGTTTAGTCACTTTCATATTTCACAGGCAAAGACTACAAAGACTACAACATTTACATATCAGAGTTAATAGATCCATTAATCACTACTCAACAAAATACAAAGATGTCAATACAAATAAAAAGTAAATGAGTGCCATCATTTTTCACTGGAGTGAATTTGGCCCACTTTGGCTCTAAGCGGAAAGTATGTATTTTAACAATACGCCAGTGGACCAACTCCATATGGCACTGTAAGCACTGTGTCTTGATACCAGAAAGAAAATTCTTAATGGCAGATCCAAAGTCAACACTCGGCTAACAAAGAAAGAGACTACTCTGTTATCTAACAAAACCTACACTTCTTAAAATGGTTTATTTTATGTGGAAACTGTAGAACCGACCACCGATCAAGTGGCCGTGCAGTTAGGGTCGCACAGCTGTGAGCTTGCATTCGGGAGACAGTGGGTTCAAACCCTACTGTCGGCAGCCCTGAAGATGGTTTTCCGTGGTTTTCTCACCAGGCAAATGCTGGGGCTGTACCTTAATTTAGGCCATGGTCGCTTCCTTCTCACTCCTGGCCGTTTCCTATCTCATAGTTGCCATAAGACCTGTCTGTCTTGGTGTGACGTAAAGCAAATTGTGAAACAAAAAACAACCGACCAAACAAGAGACAATTCCATATTTATGCCAATATTTCAAGCATTTCAACCATTACTTGTAAAATAAAAAAACTCGAGTCTTAATCTTACACATAATTTCTGATAAGTACAAATCTTAACAGGGCAAGTCACTTCATTCAAGGACTAAAATCTCGATGTATATCAATCACTTCGCTGTTAACAGTTACTACTTACGTAATCGGAGGGCATAGATAGTTATCGGCATCTAATCGCTTCTGATATAAAATATACTGCATAATATTAAAAACTAAAACTTCGTTATCGTCGGTAAAGGCATGCACGGTTCACCTGGAAGGCTGTGGTGTCATTCCCCACCCCCATGATACTACAGCTTTGAGGTTCACCCCGCACAAAAATGAGTACTAGGTTGAATCCCGGAGGCAAAGGCGACCGGACAAAGAGTAACCTGTCTATTCCCCCCACCATCGCCGAAGTTACGAACAGTGGAAGGGTTTATCTTGCTCTCCTCCAAGTGCTATAACGAGATGGCTTTGTTTTGCTCTGTATCTTAATCAGTCACTTCTCATGTTCAAAAATCCATACATATACACAACCATCAATTGTTTTGCATAGTAAACCCTATACCCCCTTCCATGGCACTACAGCCCTTGAAGGGCCTTGGCCTACCAAGCGACCGCTGCTCAGCCCTAAGGCCTGCAGATTACGAGATGTCATGTGGTCAGAACGTCGAATCCTCTCGGCCATTATTCTTGGCTTTCTAGACCGGGGCCGCTATCTCGCCGTCAGATAGCTCCTCGATTCTAATCACGTAGGCTGAGTGGAACTCGAACCAGCCCTCAAGTCCAGGTAAAAATCCCTGTCCTGGCCGGGAATCGAACCCGGAGCCTCCGGATAAGAGGCAGGCACGCACAGTAAGGGCGGTAAAATCGTGCTATGATTGTGGTTTCATTCCCTGTCAGTAAGTCGAGACATTCAGAAAAAGGACTTCCATTTCTGGAAGCAGGCTAAGTGTTTCAGACGGTAAAAGCGAAGGACTTCTGAGCCCAAGATGATGGCTTCGATCCCGGCTCAGGCTTGTGTCGGTAAATTTACCAGCAGTGGCTCTTCATGGCCCGCATAGAGATGATTTTGCTTTCCGGTTTTAATAAAGTTCCTGGTAACAAAGATAATCCTATGTATTTAAAAAAAATGAGACTGCTCACGAAACCAAAAAAAGCCTTGCATGCTCCACACTTTCATCTGTCCTATCCGACCTCATTTGGTCAACTCTTGTTCTTTTCCGACCACGACGGTATTGCGTGTGGAGTCCTAAAGGGTCTTTCATTTTCAAGCCCTTCATGACCCTTGTCTTTCTTTGGTCGGTACCTTCATTTTTCGAAGTGTCGGGCCCCTTCCGTATTTTGCCTCTGATTAGTGTTAATAGAGGATAGTTGCCCGGTTGTATTTCCTCTTAACTCAATAATCACCACCACTACCACCACTATCACCACCAGTAGCAGCAGCAGCAGCAGCAGCAAAAAGTATTGATGAAAATGTGTCATTTCATATAAAAACAATAGACATTGAATACGATAAATAAAATAACAGTTTTACCTAAATTGAAATCTTATAACAAGAGTATACTGTAAAAGAAAACATCCTGTATATTGCGAAAAAGAACAAAATTCTCAAAATAAAAATAAATGTCATCTGTCAGTCAGCGAAAGGATATGTTTAGAACCTTAAAGGAGGGAGAAGAAATGATGCTCTGCGAACACTCTTTCACAAACCGCAGGTGATTATGAAGGCACCAAGTAACCGAGCCGAGTACTAGTTACACTAAAAACTTTCCTAACCAAACGAATTGGCTGCACGGTTCGGGCCATGTAGCGGCTACCTTGGATTGTAAAGAGGGTGGGTTCGAAACACTGTCGACAGTCCTGAAGATGGATTTTTGTGGTTTCCCATTTTCACACCAGTTTGTAGTCCGGCTCATGGCTAAATGGTTAGCGTGCTGGCCTTGGGTCACAGGGGTCCCGGGTTCGATTCCCGGCAGGGTCGGGAATTTTAACCATCATTGGTTAATTTCGCTGGCACGGGCCTGGGTGTATGTCTCGTCTTCATCATCATTTCATCCTCATCACGACGCGCAGGTCGCCTACGGGAGTCAAATCAAAAGACCTGCACCTGGCGAGCCGAGCTTGTCCTTGGACACTCCCGGCATTAAAAGCCTTGCGCCATTTCATTTACCAGGTTGTACCTTGATTAAGGCCCTTTCAAATTCCACCGTCACCAAAAGAACGTGTTTGTATTGGTGCGACGATAATAATAATAATAATAATAATAATAATAATAATAATAATAATAATAATGCCGGGCTGAGTGGCTCAGACGGTTGAGGCGCTGGCCTTCTGACACCAAGTTGGCAGGTTCGATCCTGGCTCAGTCCGGTGGTATTTAAAGGTGTTAAAATTCGCCAGCCTAGTGTTGATAGATTTACTGGCACGTAAAAGAACTGCGGAACTAAATGGCATTTCTGAAAACCGCCGAAAAGTAGTTAGTGCGACTAAAAACAATAACATTATTATTATTATTTAATAATAATAATAATAATAATAATAATAATAATTGAAAAACTTCCTTTCTACTCAAGGATTCATAACAAGAGTCACCTATAATATCCACTGTGCGCTACGAGCAAATGAAATGTTACTTTGTATTTTTTTTTTTTTCCTTTTGACATTACGAAGACCGAAAGTACCTGTACCACCGAGGTGTACGGATTTCACTATTCGGAAAGTGGTGTACTGTACGGTGGTACAGCTACCTACCTGAATGAGAAGCGATGTGTTGTGAACACAAGTACACTGGGCACACCAACACCTGCACGCCACACAAGACTGAGTAGAGCGGCTGTCAGACAGCACGCCTGCTGCCTCTTCCCCTACCCTTCCCTGCCGCGACTAGCCTCCACCCCCGCGATCAGCCCCTCGCGAGATGGTAAGCAGTCGCAGACAACAAAAACTAGCCCAGGTGTAACCTAGGTCCGGTCATGAACCCCCTCTACTCGAAATATTACACGAGTTTTGAATCACAACATTCAAATAAGCCGACGATTTAATGAATTCAAGCAAGTGACCTATCAATTTTGAATAAATTATTTATTCTGCTTTCCCCATAACTGGAGATTTCCCAAACTGACAAAGCTTACAAAATAATTAAATTATTTTATAATCTAGTATTTCCAAAAAAATGGACCATTTCCTTAATATGATTGTTTTGGATAATATATATAGGCCTATATATATATCAAACCAAACTCCATGGCACTACAGCTCTTGAAGGGCCTTGGCCTACCAAGCGACCGCTGCTCAGCCCGAAGACCTGCAGATTACATAGTGTCGAATCCCCTCGGCCGTTATTCTTGGCTTTCTAGACCGGGGCCGCTTTCTCACCGTCAATAGCTCCTCAATTCTAATCACGTAGGCTGAGTGGACCTCGAACCAGCCTCAGATCCAGGTAAAAATCCCTGACCTGGCCGGATATCGAACCCGGGGACTCCGGGTAAGAGACAGACACGCTACCCCTACACCACGGGGGCGGCGATATATATATATATATCATACTTAAATATTATAATTGCAATTTAGTGGCCGTGTGGTTAGGGTAGCGCAGCTGTGAGCTTGCATTCGGGAGATAAAGCGTTTGAACTCCACTGTCGGCAGCCCTGAAGATGGTTTTCCGTGGTTTCCCATTTTCACATTAGACAAATGCCGAGGCTGTTCCTTATTCAAGGCCATGGTCACTTCCTTCCAACCCCTAGCCCTTTCCTACCCCATCGTCGCCATAAGACCTCTTTGTGTCGGTACGACGTAAAGCAAAGTTAATATTATTATTATTATTATTATTATTATTATTATTATTATTATTATTATTATTATTATTATTATTATTATTATTATTATTATTATTTAGTCTTCGGAATTTTCCATACGTCGACCATGATTGTTAGGCATCCCCATTGGCTACATAGATGGTTCTTAAGGATACTTAAGGAACATCTGAGACCGCATAGACACACTTCATTTATCAAAGCGTGTGTCAGGCCAAACGTTTAACAAAAGTCGACAAACCTCATGGTTTTTGAGTCTCTAGTACCAATCATCAAACCTCTTACTTGAATGGATGTTAGTTTCTGTAAGTCCAATCCTTGTCTCATTTCTTTAAGGAGGTAGGTAAGAAGTGAGACAAATCTTCGTAGAGAATGTTTATGACCAGATGCCCTTCCTGACGTCAACCTCATCAGAGGAGATTAATGATGTGATATGGGATACGACGAAGGGAGCGACTGAAATCCGGTGCCGGCACATATCCTACTTCTGTCGATTAGCACCAAGGGGTCTGCTCAAGGCTTAACGTCCCCATCCGGCAGATGCATCACCATCAACAGCATGATATGACCTCACTCCATACGAACACTGCAGAGAGGTTTGGAATTGATTCCAGGCTTTTGGCACGCCATAGAGTGACTCTCTTTATAGTAAGGAGTAAGGGTAGAGAATCACCAGGAGGGGGAAATTAGACAGAAGTACATGGATTAGAATAGCGAAATGTTCCATACAATAGACAGCAAGTAGGCTCAGGCTTTAGAAAGAGAATGGGTGACATACAAGAATGCTATAGTAGAAACAGCAACAGTATATCTAGGAACAAGTGTGTGTGTTATGATGGGAAAAAGCTAAACATCCTGGTCTCATGCTCAATAAAGATGTATTTATTATACATTGTACATACGCAAAACCATTGGGTGGTGGGACATGACGAAATGAAGGAAACAGGGATTCCCTCACTACACACCCGCCTATCTATCAAATGTATGAGAGGTGGTACACGGCTAATGTTGTACCACAGACTTGCCATAAAATCATCTCCACTTATGCAATGGACGGTGGTGGCTGACCACTTTGATAGATTTCCGTGCGAGAGATACTATTTGACTATTTGCTACCTTTATCAAATGAAAGACGAATGAAGATTTTTCGCACCTATATTCCTGACAAATATTAAGATTCTACTGCATTGCTAGTCTAGGATCTCTTTATTCAATGTCAGCGCTCAGTTACCTAGAAATGAACACTTTTAGCAAGTGACAGGAGAACATACGCTTCCAGACAAAATGCATATGTTAAGTACTCTGGGCTGATAATTACGATATGTCACACCGAACTCGATAGCTGCAGTCGCTTAAGTGCGGCCAGTATCCAGTATTCGGGAGATAGTAGGTTCGAACCCCACTGTCGGCAGCCCTGAAAATGTTTTCCGTGGTTTCCCATTTTCACACCAGGAAAATGCTGGGGCTGTACATTAATTAAGGCCACGGCCGCTTCCTTCCCACTCCTAGCTCTTCCTTGTTCCATCGTCGCCATAAGACGTATATGTGTCGGTGCGACGTAAAGCAACTAGCAAAAAAAAAAAAAAAACGATATGTCAAGCTCCTAAGTGAAACAATAACTCGACTCTATTTCGTTAACAGATACTCTTCCTTTACTCCGCCGTATTGAAACCGTACAGTGTCCTGTACAGCTCATTGGAATTATAGGAGCCTTTCTACTTCATTAAAATCACTCCTAGAGGTCGCGTCATTGGTAGCAGTATGGGCGATGTGGATCGAGCGGCGTCCGGCCAGAATGGAACCCGCGAAAGAGCGCCTGGAAACCAAAGGGAAGACAGAGCAGAAGCCAAGCCGCCGCGAAGAGACCCTCTCAACTTGCAGAGAGAGCTAGAAGAGGACGCGATGCTGGAGTAGTCAGATACGCCCCGAGGTGTGGCTTAGCTTCCCAGAGTTCCAAACTAACATAAGGAACTTCCGGTTTTTTATGCACGTGTTACGGGTGCCAACGTCGGATTTTGGCGCGTAAAAATGGGATGATATTTTGATCCAGACATAGGAAAATTATGTGAGACGCACCAATGAATAGAGCTGAATTTTCTGCGTTTCCCAGATTAAAAATATGTAATAATTTATTCAGGGGGAGAAACGAAGTCACCGAATGTCCAGATGTAACAGACTGCAAACACTTGTGAATACAACAGCATCACCCAAGCTAAGAGTCGCGCTCAAAAGATGACTCCACCCCCCAAGGGACGCTAATGAATTAATCAAAGGCGGGAAGCAAATTGCATAAAAACTGCCGATCGTAGGTCCGGCACGCCTTGCTCAAATGAAAGAGGAGACAGAGGGCTACAAGATGCACTATTTAAATGTCTTCAATTCTTGGTATGAAAGGAGCTCTTGTCCTTAATGAACCGTGAACGCTTACGCCCCCAGGCTTCCGGCGGGGAAAATAATATAGGCCGGGCTGGCCATCGCAGAAGACAGTTCTTTGCGGGTCGTTGAGAAGGGACAGTGTGTCACGGGGTGCTCCAGTTTTACAGTCCGAACCCATTGACCGCTTACTAAGAGTGTTATTGTGTCCATGGCGGCCGTGAAGTACAAAGCCTTTGTGAAGTGTAAACGGGAGGCCAAACGAGCCTAGGTGAATTTTCTCTGTGCCGCGTGTCAAACTAGTTAATCCGCGAGCATAATTCACAAACGAGTAGCGGAAGTCGGCTGGGACAGTGCCGGCTTAAATGAGTCAGTGATGTTAATAAATTGGTATCACCCAAAGTGTTACTCTGAATCAGGGTGCTCGAGTCTCGTGAGCCACCCGATCCCTGCTGTGAACGCGCCCGCCGTGATTTGAAAGACCTGCTTATTCGTGGTGTAAACTCTGGAAATAGAGGCCGTGTGACGAGTGGTGAAGTGTTACCCATTTTGGATTACTGTAAGATTTCAGCTGTGAACGAGTTCCCTAGGATGTCGGACTTGTATGGACCAGGGATGAAGGACTGCACTCCCGCCTCCAGCCCCGGGGTCATGCAGCACTAAACTCCACTATGGGTCTCCCGTGGAAGGAAAAACAACGGCCACCAAACAGATGAGTGATGTCCAAATCTAATTTCTTAAGCATGATAATGTAACCGGGGATAGGATTAGCTTTCTTTTGTAAATATCAAAATGTTGTAAGATAATGCATGTCCTAATATGGAAATTTTATTGATCTTTATAATGTTGAAGTAAATTCAAGGGAGCTGAATTCCCGGACGACCCATTTTTTTTTCTTCTTAATGATTAGCTTATCGTGAGGGCTATATTTTTAGTAATATGTAGAATGTCCTAGCAAATATGGGAACAAGGTTAGGAGAATATTTGAGTTCCCCTTAGGGGTGGCTGGAACAATAATGCTGGCGAGCAGGGAAAACCATGTCAAAATGTTGTTAGTTACTGTCCCACGTGGCTATCGTATATGCCGGGGAAACTCATGGGTGAGTCAGACAATGCATGCCGTAGGTAGTTGTGAGGGACCATGTGCGAGTCTCCCTTGATTTTTGATTAATTGGCCAGAATTGTTTGGAGTGGTTTTTTTATCTATAGCCGGGGTGAGACACAGAGGCAGGAGTCTCTAATCTTTGGTCAAAAGATTTAAATATAGGTATATTTCCTGTGCGAGGAGCGAGGAGTATGGGAAAGGTTGACTGAGGAGTCATATGAGCCCTATGCCCAAGGAAGGAAGATACGCGATATGAGACGTAATGAGAGGGCCGAATGCCCGAGGAATTTATGAAGAGATGAGTTAGAAGTGATCGTGCCCACAGTCGGCGTTCAGCGGTAATAATGAGAAGGGAGAGAATAAAAGTGTATTTCTTGGGAACTCAGCGGTAAGATGATATAAACAATTGAAATGGGCCAGGGATATGTGCCCCGGCTGGCCATGGTAATTGAGAGGGGTCAAGAATCTGCCGTGGCTAATGAATGAGTGATGGCTGGAGTAGCGAATGACCTTCCCTTCTTTTTTTTGTGAGTGTCTGCTCCTCGCCCCTCACGACAGAGCTGGTCCCGCTGTGCTATTATAGTTAAGGTTTGAGGCTATGGGCCTCCCCCGTAAGTTACTGTTGTTTAACTGGTTCAACTAAAACACTGCCGGCAATGACAATATCACGCTGATTTAGAGGGTAATTAATAAACGAGTAGGGATCTCACCCAGATATCCGGTAATATGAGACTGTAGCTAGTCTAGGGATTTTCAGGAATCTACAGTACCTCTCGGTCGGGAGTCGGCCAGTTCGACCCTGGATCAGGATGGCGCCCTTGAGCGAGCTGCCCCAAGCTTGCGCCTTGGGCCGGAGACAGTGATAACCATGCTGTTTCCTTCTAGGAATGGCTCTCCTTTATGCATGAAGTGTATATATATCTGTGTATGTTTAGTAATTAATGTGCATATATTTTTGAGTTCAAACAGAACCTTTGTACAACGTTGCGTGGTCTTGGTGATAGATGAGGAAGTCCGGGGTTTAGCTAAATGGCATGTGTGTTTGTCTGTGTATTATGCAAATGTTTCTTTTAATATGGTAATTATGTAGCGTAGGCCCCGGTTATTTTCGTGCTAAGAACAGGAAGTAATATGTGAGTAGGGACATCAGATCATCTCACGGTGTGATCGACAGAATAATATAAAAATGTCATGAGGAAAGATGAACGATAGAAATCGCAAAACCTCAATTACACCGTTATGCAGACGACGCCCATGGGCGATTCATATTTTAAAGTGATCATTATTTTCTTTTCCTCCCATATGCGGAGAGTTCATTGTATAGAGTTGTATCAATTTCTTTAATATGCCATATTTGAATAAATTAGTATTCGTAACCCCTATTTTATGATTCTTGTCATTTGTAGCAGTGCTAAGCAGTATCCAGTAGGCATTTGAACCCAGAGATCCTACTTTCATATTATATACATAAGGCTCCATCTTAAGTATTTGTTTCTTTTTTTTCTTTCTTTCGAACGTACCACTCCCCAAGTGCTCATGCTGCCGGGCCAGCACAGAAAGTAGGAAGGGGAGCGGTTCGAAGCTCGTTAAGCAATTCGACCCGCTCTTCAATCCAATCTCATCCGTAGGTGTTTACCCCGTTACGTGGAGGCATTCTTATGCGTGGGTCATCCATTCGAGGCCCGGAAGGGTGTAGTATAGAACAAAGCATTACATCATATTGTATCTACATATCTTCTTCTTCGTCTTATCATTATTGAGCCGTAACCCTAATTCTGGTATAGATCCAGCATTTCGATGGTGTAAAAATGAGAAACTATTGAAAACAGATCTCTATGAGAGCGTCATTTTTACGTTGCTTCATATATCTATATAAGTAAAATAACAATTTTGTCTGTATACTACACATTTTTGTTTCATATTTCGTATCTATCTTGGATAAGGTATACAAAGTCGAACCGGGTGAGTTGGCCGTGCGGTAAGGAGTGCGCAGCTGTGAGCTTGCATCCGGAAGATAGTGGGTTCGAACTCCACTGTCGGCAGCCCTGAAGATGGCTTTCCGTGTTTTACCATTTTCACACCAGGTAAATACTGGGGCTGTACCACGGCCGTTTCCTTTCCACTCATAGGCCTTTGCTATCCCATCGTCACCATATGACCTACCTGTATCGGTGCAACGTAAAACAATTATTTTTTTAAATGTCGAAAAGTGGGTTCAACTGGAATTTTGTCTGTCAGTGTGTTTGACTGTATGAACATCAAAGGACAACAGCATGACATATATTTTTGTTTGTAATTCGGTGTTTAATTTCAGGGCAGGCCCCGCGACGTAGTCGTAGTGGTGGGATTATTGGTTTAGGAGGAATTGCAACTAGACAACCATCCGCTATTCATTTTAATCAGAGAGAAAAAAGGAAATGAACCGACACTTCGGAAAATGAAGGCATCGTTCAAAAGAAGGCAAGGGCCACGAAGGACGTGAAAATGAAAGACTCCCCAGGCCTCGCAAACCCTTGGGGTCGGAAAAGAACAATAGTTGACCAACGGAGGTCGGATATGATAGATGAAAGTAAGCAGCTTGACACAAGCAAGTGGAAGCAATGCCTGGACGCAAATAAGGGCCCCATGGTCGCCAACCCATGCTCCCAAGTCTAGAGCCCCCGGGGCCTCTTTAGTCGCCTCTTACGACAGGCAGGGGTTACGTTGGGTGTTATTCTACCACTCCACCCACAGGGAGTGAAGAGGTGGTCACTAGTCGAATAGCCTAATCTCTGACTTTTCGCCACGGTAACACTGTTCGAATGCCGGCCAATGAAAGTGGGATATTTTAAAATGAAAATTCACGTCCCTGTGGTTCGGATTCAACGTAAAACCGGAGGTCCCGTAGCTATGTTTTCTTTTTTTTTTTTTTTTTTTTTGCTTTGTATCAGGTACATCCCCAACCATCAGTCTGCCAACGACAGGTACCTGACCAATTTACCTGAATGCGTTAAAGAGTGGTGGCCTTAGAGGTCAGATTTGCTGGACTTGAAAGATGCGAGGCATTCAAACCTATTTTCATCTCTCTCTGAAATGTTGCATATGATTTCCTCTGAATACCAGGGCGACACTCTTCAGGAAGCCCACAGGTATTTCCTCTCCAATTCCTAGTAAATTAAACCTCTGACGGTAGGTTAATTTCCTATCTCGAACTGTATTCTGAATCAAAATATTCACAAGCTCCAAAATACTGCCTTTTAGGCCGTTTGTGAAGTGACATTAAATGATAACCCGGAAATGTATGCCCATCCCTTAGTCCTATTTCCTGATGCGGGCTCGCGGATGAGGTGATATGAAATTATACGCCATGTTTTTACGGCCGGATGCCCTTCCTGTCGCCAACCTTATTCGAGAAGCTAATGAAGATGAAATGAATGATGGTGAATGCAATTGGGTAAGGAGGTGGATCGGCTGAGGTCTGTGAATTGGAACTGTCCCGACATTTGTAGGGGAATTATAACACCCTTGCTCCAATCTGCAGGTATTTTGTTATCTGTTCATATGGCATTTAGTACTCTGTGCAGCCATTATATGTCCTGGATGTCTGCTGCCTTTATCATGTCCGCATTCACGTCATCTGTACCTGAAGATTTTCCTTTAGGCATAGATTTTAAGGCTGTCTCAGTTTATGTACAGGTGATGGGAGGTTACTCATTGTAGACTTGGATTTCCGTTTCTGTATTTTGTTCTTGAAGTGGTCTATTCGGTAGGCGGTCGAAATGGTTCTTCAGGACTTCTCTCATGTCACTTTCTGTCCTAAACAGATTTCCATTTTCATCTTCAAGTTCCTTTATGGTATTCATTGGCTTCCTTTTACCTCTGATAACACTATACAATAGTTTCTTATTGCCTCTACCGTCTTCCTCCAGTTTCTTTTTTTTTTTTTTCTTTTTTTTTTTTTTTTTTTTTTTTTTTTGCTAGTTGCTTTACGTCGCACCGACACAGATAGGTTTTATGGTAACGATGGGACAGAAAAGGGCTAGGAGTGGGAAGGAAGCGACCGTGGCCTTAATTAAGGTACAGCCCCAGCATTTGCCTGGTGTGAAAATGGGAAACCACGGAAAACCATTTTCAGGGCTGCCGACAGTGGGGTTCGAACCTACTATCTCCCGAATACTGGATACTGGCCGCACTTAAGCGACTACAGCTATCGAGTTCGGTCCTCCAGTTTCTGAGTGAATATATTCTGTGCCTTGGTCTTTTCTTCTGTAACTGTTCTTTTAATGTCCAGTTTCTTGTTTCGGTATAACTGTTCCAGGTTTCTGATCTTTGCCTCGTCTCTAGTAAGGTCCGGTTTATTTTTCTCCCGATCCCTTTCTTTCCGCAGGAGATTCCTTTCCCTGATGGCTGCTCACGCTCTTTCATTCCACCAAGGTGTTTCCTTAAAATGGGAAACTGCAGAAAACCATTCACAGGACAGCCGTTGGTGGTGGAATTCAAACCCGCTCCATAGCCGTAGCGTTGCCACTCCTCTCGGTAAATGATAATCCGAAAATATAAATGTGAATTAGACCTCTGGCACTCCTGCGATCTATTTACGGAGAAGGAAGTCTTTAGTACCGGTACCTTGTTTTACGTCAGTTTCTGTGAATGTAAGGCATTGCAGGTCGTATCCACTGATTGTTTTAAATTCATCTCCATCCATTCATTCTTCGTCCTCACGTTTTGAATTCTGGTCAGTGGAGGATTTTGAACTTTTAATTTATCATTTCGTCTCTTTTCGTACCGTTAGGGGCCGATGACCTCGATGTTAGGCCCCTTTAAACAACAAGCATCATCATCATCAGTACCGGTACTTTCCAAAACGAAGAACTTTTTTCTTCCCAATAATCGGTGAAAAAGTGCAGGAATCTCGATTGCGGACTCCTACTACCACTGAACTCTCCGACATCATGTAACATATTGAACTCCCAATTAACAAAGATTTACGTGTTTAGCAAAGATGTGGGCGCACAACTAATGAGCCTAGCTTTACCAAAACGTGCAGCCGAGTGTGACAAGAGATCAGACTGCGACTAACACGTGCGGTGTAGGGTCAGGGGCGTTACTGACAGGCCTAGAACATCTACCACAAACGGGGTGTACACACTCAAAAGGAATGTTATATATCACTTGAATTGCATACATAAAACAAATTAATAAATAATATACATGATCTAATCAATAATTCTGTTGGGTCATTTCTGTAAGAGACTTTTTTTTTTTTTTTTTTTTTTTTGCTAGTTGCTTTACGTCGCACCGACACAGATAGGTATTATGGCGACGATGGGACAGGGAAGGGCTAGGAGTGGGAAGGAAGCGGCCGTGGCCTTAATTAAGGCACAGCCCCAGCATTTGCCTGGTGTGAAAATGGGAAACCACGGAAAACCATTTTCAGGGCTGCCGACAGTGGGGTTCGAACCTACTATCTCCCGAATACTGGATACTGGCCGCACTTAAGCGACTGCAGCTATCGAGCTCGGTCTGTAAGAGACTGAAACCATCCCAAACAAAAGAAGCATTAAAGAAATAAATTTGTAATTTTCATCGATCTGACTCACAACTAACCCAACCCACTTCCAGATTAGGAGAGCGCAATATCTCAGATAGTTCTCAAGCACAATACATTATTTTTACAATGTGCTTTACGTCGCACCGACACAGATAGGTTTTATGGCGACGATGGGATTGGGAAGGCCTAGGAGTAGGAAGGATGCGGCCGTGGCCTTAATTACGGTACAGCCCCAGCATTTGCCTGGTGTGAAAATGGGAAACCACGGAAAACCATTTTCAGCTCTGCCGACAGTGTAGTTCGACCCCATTATCTCCCGGATGCAAGTTCATAACTGCACGCACCTGACCGCACGGCCAACTCGCCCGGTGCGCAATATTACAGTAGCTGCTTTTGGAACATCTTGTCCACAACAGAACAATAGAGAGTTTATCTTCAGATGGTGTGAAAAACCTTTATGTACACCGAGCGAGTTGGCGTGCGGAGAGGGGCGCACAGCTGTGAGCTTATATTCGGGAGATAGTGGGTTCGAACCCCACTGTCGACAGCCCTGAAGGTAGTTTTCCGTGGTTTCCCATTTTCAGACCAGGCAAATACTGAAACTGTACCTTAATTAAGGCCTGCTATTTACGAGGTGTCGTGTGTTCAGCGACGAACTCTCTCGGCCGTTATGCAGGACTTTCTAGACCGGGACCGCCATCTCACCGTGAGACAGCTCCTCAATTGTAATCACTAATCAAGTAGGCTGAGTGGATCTCGAACCAGCCCTCAGATCCCTGACCTGGCTGGGAATCGAACCCGCGAGACCGACAGAATATTTTGTTTTACGCCGCTCCGGCACAGATATGTCTTATGGTGACGATGGGATAGGAAAGGTATAGAAGTGGGAAGGAAGCGGCCGTGGCCTTAATTACGGTACAGCCCCAGCATTTGTCTGGTGTGAAAATGGGAAACCACGGGAAAACATCTTCAGGGCTACCGACAGAGGGGTTCGAACCCAGCATCTCCCGAATGCAGGCTCACAACTGCGCGCCTCTAACCGCATGGCCAACTCGCCCGGTACAGAATGTAACAACACAGTATATAATAATACGCATTTCATTACAGAATTTATATGTATTGTTCGTATGAGGTACCTGCAGACTGTCGTCTTTACTACTTTGAGATGCAGACGAATCAGCGAGTAAGTTAGTTACTTTTATATTTTATATGAGTATTCAATACATTCGCCTGTAATTCATAAAGATCAAGCCATTATCTTGTTCATTATAGTAGCCTACCGGTTTTGACCCCCAAATTCCGGGTCATCATCGGCCGATCACTTCTTAATTCTTAAGCCCATATAAAAGAAGGTTTACCGTTTTGCTTGGTTAGCAAGTTCATTGAAAGATAAGAATTTCATTATGGTCCGTATTGAACTGAGATCACAAAATTATGTAATAGTTCCACCTTTTCAATACATGTAAACTTAGTAATGTAAGGTTACATCACTAGTTGATCATAAACGGTACCGGATTCGACCCCGAAATTTCGGGTAATCGTCAGCCGATCACTTCTTAATTCTTAAGCCCATGTAATAGAAGGCTTTACGTTTTGCTTGGTTAGCAAGTTCATTGAAAGATAAGAATTTCATTATGGTCCGTATTGAACTGAGATCACAAAATTATGTAATGGTTCCACCTTTTCAATACATGTAATCTTAGTAATGTAAGGTTACGTCACTAGTTGATTATATCTCATTTACAGTAAGAAAAAGATCCTTGTCATGTGATATTTTAAGGAGATACAGACAGACAGACAGACAGACAGACAGACAGACAGACAGACAGACAGACAGACAGACAGAACGAAGAAAGCAAGCTGTGAAGTTTGGATGTTGACGTGACTGTGAATTTTGAGATCATAAATTTTCAAAACACTTATCTTGATTGACAAAGTGTTTATCTCCGGAGTCCGAAGTGTCACCAAGAAAGGTAGAACGATCAAGATTCACAAAAAGAAAAAGAAAAAGTCCAAATATAAATCTTCGCTTTTGTCGATGTGAAATACTGTCCGTAGTACATTTGCAATTTCTACAGCTCAAGTGACAAATTCTCAATGTTATTTCTTAAACACTGATTTTGATCGATGATGGAAATGTCGTTCGATATCCCGAAATAAAACGTCCAACAATCAACTACTTCCGAGTATAGATGAACTTCAGAGGAGATATTGCTTCGAACGCACAACATAAATATGACACACATTTATAACACGGGCTTGTTTGCATACAAGAAAGATGACGGATGGTTTCCTTCTAGCAGGCGGCTGTCAGTGGCACAGGCTGCCCCACGACAAGAAACAGGCGCGCTCGAATAAAGAATTACTTGTCACACACTTAAGAAACATTAAGATAATCGTATGCTGCCAACCGACAAATTACTGCCGGCTGCAAACCTTCAGGTGTCGTGGGAGTTAAAATAAAGGTTCGTTTGTTGGCATCACTGAACATTTATCAGCCTCTCTAAGCATCCCATACACCCCCTTCTTACCATGTCCCAGCGTTGCCAACCGTACGATCTGGATCGTACATGTACGATAATTCGATGCTGTGTACTGTCATACGATGGTACACCTATTGTACGATCCTATGACGTATCGTAAATTTTGTCTTGTTCTCCCATTAAATGCGTAAAATTTTGTTTCTTCTTCTATTCGTGCAAGGTATGATGACAAGTTCGAAAGAGATAGAGAGACTTTTTGAATTTACCAAGAATGGGTGGGCTCTTTCCTTCTGAGTTACTTTGCGGTCTCGCGCCTGTACTGTAATCAGTAGATCATAGCATTCGCATTCAGCAAATTGACTATGACTGGAGGAAATTACCCTCTGCCAATGTCAATGATGATATTAAAGCCTGCTCTGAAGTAGATTAATTTTGGGCCGAGTTACAGGAGGTGAAAAACACGTTTGGTGAATGTGAGCTTCCCGCACCTTCTGTTTTGTCACTCCCTCACTCGAAAGCTGATTGTGAAAGAATATTCAGCAAAATTAATATAATTAAATTCGAAAACGGAAATAGGCTAAATACTTCTGCGGTGAAGTCAGTGTGTTCGAGTCAGTGGTACGTGTAAAGATTTCTAAACCGTCGGAGAACATGCTCAAAAGGATGACTGAAGCAGAGTTGTATAATCAACCAGCAAGCTCCAGTACCGGTACTTCAGAACGTTCTGCTGAGAATGTGCCTAGAGGTTCCATAGAAGAAGATCATGATGACGATTTCTAGCTATGAGGTAAGGTACTTCAGTGACTTTATGTCTCATGTTGACTACTTCTTTACCAATTACACAATTCTTGAGTAATTAAATAAAAATTATTTTTGTATCCTTGATACTGTATTTCTCATATTAGTATAATAATAATGTTATTGGTTTTACGTCCCACTAACTACTTTAACGGCTTTCGGAGGCGCCGAGAGACGCCGAGGTGCCGGAATTTAGTCCTGCAAGAGTATTTTACATGCCAGTAAATCTACCGACACGAGGCTGACGTATTTGAGCACCTTGAAATATCACAGGACTGAGCCAGGATCGAACCTGCCAAATTGGGGTCAGAAGGCTAGCGCTTCAACCATCCGAGCCACCCAGCCCACCACTGGTTTTCTTGCTAGGGGCTTTACGTCGCACCGACACAGATAGGTCTTATGGCGACGATGGGATACGAAAGGCCTAGGAGTTGGAGGAAGCGCCCGTGGCCTTAATTAAGGTACAACCCCAGCATTTGCCTGGTGTGAAAATGGGAAACCACGGAAAACCATCTTCAGGCCCAGCACTGGGCACAATGACATATTTATTTTCAATCCTAACCTATTTAAATGCGGAGTTGCAGCAGTGTGACACCTAGCTATCGTGTTATAACTAATCCGCGGAAAGTAGTCTTACGCGCGGCCCGAACCAGAGGTAGTCGACTTTTCGGAAATTTCATATATATTAACCAGGAATCGAACCAGTCAGCTTTCTGAGAAGCAAGCTGCTGCGTAAGTGTGCTGTTGCATCTGTAAATAGACTTAAATAGCGAATATTTTAATGGTGATTTTATGGTTATTGTACGATCCTGACCATCTCAGAGGTTGGTAAAGCTGCAATGTCCTCAGCAGTGCTTTGTAAGGAAGAGTTTGGTGCGGTTCACACACACTCTCTCTCTCTATCTCTGCAGGGCAGACAAGCTGCTGACAGGGAGAGAGGCATGCCCACTGTTGTGCCCCAGAATCTGGGGAATAGTGCGAGGGTTGGACAAAAATGTCATCATGCAAATGTCACGCGACTGTCCCGCCAATGACGGGAACTACAGCTAGGGGTCATATTGAACCCTTGGAAGGTCCATAAAGGATACCTACCTTCCTTACCTATCAGCAATTGGCATGAGATATGCCTCTTGGGTCGTTAACGGGTTCTTCGTCACTTGCTGAGGTAAAAGGCGGGGTTCAGTAATTTTAATCTATCTACTAAAGATCAAATCTATGAAATCGTGGTTTATTCCATGAATTATTTAAATGAGGAAAAATTTTAAAAAGGACATTATAATTCGAACTTCTACTGGTTCGGTCAACACAACACTAATTACAACATAGAGGAGTGATATACTGGTTTGAAAGGCTTTAACTCAACTGCCTGATGAGCATCTTTACTAGAAACCACTGTCACAAGTTAAGAGTGAAAAAAAAGAAAGCATGGAAATCCTTAAATTCGGCTTCCATGTGAGACTACATGTACCATCATAATGATTCGTGATGATCCAGCCCTCGCAACACGAACTCTGGACTCTTGGTATAATTAATGCGGTCCAATCGGTATGTGCCGCGCAGTGGTTGTACGGCATGGACCCCTAATTGAATCGATATGACCTGCGACTATGTCATGGACCGACATCTAACTTTCCAATTTACGTTTAAGTCATTGCGGATGATGACCGCAAGGAAAATGATGCTATAATGGCATATGGCCTTAACCTAAGTCACTGAGGTTGATGACCCCATGACCACCCAAATTTCTAAGCTGAAGGCTAAACACAATTAAGTTAAAGTAGTTGATGACCAAGGTTTCCACTTTAATACTCCCAGCACATTTGATGCTCCATCAGTCAAAAGTCAAATAATACAACAACAACAACAACAACAACAACAACGCTTACAACACTTTGTGGTAGTAAAATTCTTTATATTCGGACATGTCCCCTTAATCGTTAACAAATGAACTTTCCCAGCGAAATAAACTAAGATTTCCAGAATACATTTTAAAGTTAATCACTTGGTTTTAAGTTATTTCTCAAATGCGGTTTCCAATGAGTTTAATAAATTAATACATTGAAATGATTTCTATTAACAAATTATATCTCAGCGGACGAATGGTTTCTTTAACAAGTCCCTATTCAAATTTTTATGTAGTTATATTATAACGTTTTATCGTCGCTTAATATTGTGGAAGCTGGTAAAAATTTACATTTCATTTATTTCCAGTATTATATTTGTTTCATGACGTCACACCATAAATTTAATTTAACACTAGCAATTATTAACACTTGGATAACCCTAATTATTAAGTACTCAATATCTGCATAAGCAAAACTCGACGTACAAGAAGCCAGTACTATGTCACATCCCATCATGACATTTAAATAAGGCTTTGTGCGCCCCTCAAAACAAAATCAATAACTACCACCAATACTCTACTTTGGACATCCCTGGGAATGGTTAAATCCGCTCATTATAGTATAATTTCCGTCGCTTCAAATATACGTTCAGACCTCGGTTAAACGAGTTAATATAAAGGAATGCTATCTATTAACATACACATTACTCATTGATAAAATTTCAATTAGTCTCTTACAAAGTTATGAACTCCATTCTAAAGAAAACAATCTGATTTTCATCATGCTAAAAGACAGCAAAGATACCGTTACTCTCTAAGTCAGCTGTGTACCTGAGCGAGCCACCCCTTCGCTTTGACAGGAACCATATGTTTCACTCATGTTTAAACTTGTCTCTAAAGAAATGATACCTGCGATCTCGCTGATAAATTTACAAATACGACATTCTTGACCCAAACAGATTATGCACAGAGATTTACTTTAAGATGTCACTCGATATTCATACATATCGCGAATCTACACTTCTACGTGGAATCCATCCCAATTTCCATCTCAAAACATTACTCACATAAATTCCTCGGGTTCACACAGAATCACCCGGCATCAAATACAGGCTTCCAACTATCTGATTCACAAAAATCCTACCTCAACTCACATTTTAACAAGACTTAAACCACTTGCTTCAAAACACGACAAATCTCGACGACATTAAATGCAATATAATTCTTAGGACCCACGACGTTGTACACACACAAATACTCGGATAATGAAACCTCTTCGCATAACGTATTTCTGAACTGGACTTCACAAAAATGACTGATAAGTTTTACTGTTATTTATTGTTAGTTATACACAGTTTAAACGGACATAGAAATAGCACTCCCTTCGTAACAGATATTTATTGATTTCGTCTCTTAACTTTCCTTAATAAAATTCTACATTGCTCAACAACAGCATGCCTACTTTCGATTGAAAATGAGTAACCATGGATTTCTTACACAACATTCGTCATAATTTCAAACAGAAAATTTTCATATCAGATTAAAAACAATTGACCTTTCGTCATGTTTTATGACATTTCATGAAATAAATGGGTGAAAAAACTGCGTCACAAATACACATACAAAATATAAGTGGTGGCATCATGAAACAAATACATAGGTTGTGATGGTGATAATTCACCTACCTTAGACGTACGTGAGCTTCCATCGTGTGAGTTCACCAGCAACTGTCTGGTATTTTAATTTAGTCATTTTAACACTTCTGGCTTCACAGATTATTTATTCATTATTGTTTTTCCTCAAAATAAAGGCACATACAATATATACCCTTCATTCGATATTTTTGCGGACCGAGCACGACTCTTTGTCCTGCCGATCGCACCAAAAATGCTTTTTACAACACGATATTATTTAAAACTTCACTAATACTACTGCGGCATAGGTATGACCGTCTTTAACATGTTTATTAAATACACTTTACTTAACAAAAACTATCTCCACTTGGAGACGATACTCCAGGCACATCGGCCAAAATCTAAGTTCACTGTTGGATTTAGTCTAATACTCGCCGATGAATTGCACAACAGTATGACGTTCTCCCTCAAGTTCAAAGGACTCAATGCGGGTGACTTCAAGATGGCGCATCCCTTTTTATAGTTTCAACCCCCTCTCTTAGGCATTTTTCTTTGCCGCCAAGAAATTTTACATACATTTTCCGACCTTGTGGAAATGTATTGAAAGCAGTTTTTACTGTAACCAAGTACTTGCTAAATTACTAGTGACATTGTTTATGAACATTTTAAATTATCTCGTAACAGATTGACTGGTTAAATGACCTCGTTTGATAGGCACTACATTCCGATGACTTGAAATAGGTTGACCAGAACGCGCGCCTTTTGCCGACTTTCCCCCTGGAAACTGTTTAGCGATCTAAAGTTTGTATTACTAATGACCCAATTGTCTTACACGCAATTATAGGACATTTGTTATATTAGTTTCGCTGCTAATTCCTTTTAATATATATATTTATTTAAACAACACTTTTGTTGTACCCATGCACCATCGACACGTGCGGGTGACGTCACTTTTCAGAGCGTGAGAAAGAGAGTTGATACCTTCTCGCCTCGTGCCGTTTCTGCGAGATAAAATAACTGAAGCTTCTCATTGCGATTAATACAGGGCCTCATGTGGTAACACTTTAAGACTCTGATTTCTTATGACACAAAGGTCATGGGTTCAATATGTAGTACTCAAATAGGAAATATCGTCACCATGAAGGGATGGCAGTTGAAATCTGCAATAGAGTGTGCAGAACGGAAGTTGGATTATCAAAATTTCTAGACAGTACAGTGTATAGCTGATTCGAGCAGCAATACATTGAAGTATGGAGTCAAGAAGACCCTGGATCACTTCCTGTGGAATTACGGCCCATAATTGCTGATCTGTGATGGTCAGTTACATCACATCTAGTTCTAGGAGCGTGAGGGAGTTGTACAGTCGTCTACACATCATGCCTCACACATGCATTAGGTCCGGGAACCTGAAGGACAATAATTGTAAAATTGTCATGTTGTGGAGAGTTTACCTGGATGTGTTTGCAGATTTGATAATGATTCCAGGAATTACACCAGTACTCGAATCTGCTAAACATGAGTAAATCGAAGAGTCATGTGCTCTCTCCAGATGTGACTGTCTCGTTTCTAAAATTCTCTCCATGTGAAGCAAGCATACCCTTACTGTCCAAGCTATTTTTTTATTGACTGAACATATATTCTGCCTAAAAACAAGATAAACAGATCATGTCCCACTCCAGCAGTGAAGAGTACAATGGACGAATGAGAGACAACATAATATGTGACTACGGGGAGTCTCATATAAACCCAGACCGAGCGCATGGTGTTTGTACTCTGCGCTACGACAGCTGCCTCAGCCGAATTTACGTCGTGCGTGGTCGCCCTGCTTCAAGCACGTATACAATCTTATATATAATCTTACCTTATAGAACAGGGCCTCTCGGGGTGCATGCGCCTGGTGCATGCACTGTGCACGGTGCAAAAGACGACTTCGCTTGGTTGACCAGAGTGCAGACCCCCACTCCTCGATTTGGAGCAATAGCGCTTACTCTCTCTTTCCTCACGCCTGTCTCGCTCGCTCCCCCTGTCTCCCTCTGCCAAACTTGCTCCGTAGCGCTTCAAATCCGAGCTGAGTTGCGCCGAGTAGAGCCCAGCGTAGCCGAGTAGCCCAGAGACGAAGCATTGGTCCGAGCTGAGCCGAGCGGGACCGATGCAAAGTGCACGGAGCTCTTGCGCCTCGATTTGCACGCGTGAGATTATGGGCGTTTGAGAGGCCCTGTTATAGAAGATGCTGAAACTGTCGTCCTTCCTGGGTTATCCAGGCACTGTATCTGGTAACCACATTCTGGCTGACGCGAGTGAGTTCTGCCATTGTAATGTTTCGTATTTCATTCGTAATGTTTTCTTTCAGTTCCTCTAATTTGTGAGAATTTGTTCGATACACTTTTTCTTTCAGTTTACCGCACAAGCAAAAATCACACACTATTAGATCTGGAAAACGAGGTTAAATAGACCAGCACTGATCACCCTGTATGCAAACACTTCCGAGATTGTAACAAGGAAATCTTCTGCTGTATAGGGAGGGGCTGAATCTTGTTGAAACCCACGCGATTTTTCTTCTTCCGTTAACTGATGGAAGAACGGATTCAAAATATCATCTTGGCACCTCTCTGCATTTACTGTCGTCTAGGAAAAAATAGGCCCAATTATTCGTCTTGCATTAACAGCACACCAAATACCAGTCCCTATCACAACGAGGGACCATTAGGATTTTGTGCACACCAAAAGCAAGAGTTGTGTCTCTTCACACGACCATTAAGGGGATACGGAGCGGCCTATCTTAACAATGTTAAATTTGCTTAATTCATGTTCCTTTTTCTCAGGATCTAATGAAGTTATGAAAATGAAATTTATATCACATTTTATTCAAACCTTACTTGACATACTGACGGAGCGTTTTTTTAATTGGACTTAAGGGAACTCAGATACATATTTTTCTTAAACAGTCAATAAATAGAATTGTTTTTCCTAAAAAAAGAGCCAAATCTCAAACAGTTTTATTTAAATCAGCAAATCCCTCCGTTAAAATGTTAATCAATATGAGACAAATTCATGATGAAAATTACACAGCTCTGTGATAAATAGTCATCTAGAAAAAAGGAACATACATCTGAAAAAATTGGAAACTGAGAAAACTGCAGTTAAAACTTTCCACACATATGATTTTCTCATTGTTAGCGCAAGTTTAAATTAAAATTGTGGCAACTTTTAATTGTTAAACTATAATGTATTATACATCATTTTAAAGAGCAGACCTCGGAGATTCGTAAAATATAAAAATATAAAAAATGATATTTTTGACCATTTTAATCGTTCCGTATCCCCTTAAGATGAAATCAGAACTTTTACATACGAAAATACGGTGTTGCGATGATAACTGTCTCACCATGTTAACAGCTAAGATTCATACTGGCGACTCATGCTTGCCAGGTCGAACACGTGCAGGCTGCTTGCAAGGTCAAGAACTATGCAGTTGCCGTAGCGCAGAGTACAAACACCGCGCGTTTGGTCTAGGTTTATTTGCGATACTCTGTGTGTAGGGTGGTCGCAAACAACGTGATCCGGGTATATCAGCGTTAGAGCGTTCCTCATGCTGATATGTTATTTGAAAAAAAAAATCGATATCTCACGGCGTTGTAATTTTATCAGCTGCTGAAGTCAGCCAATGAGATCGCTTCGTGAGTGAATTCAAATGGGCCTTGGGGTGGTGGTGTTACTAAATATGCACGTGGGTTGAGAGGCATGCCGAGAAATCAGCATCAAACACAAATACACCGTGGGTTACAGCCGGTGTCACTGTAGCGTACTTGCTAAGGCGTGATCCTATCAGCTCGGAGGTCCGTTTTCAAATATTTCCCCAGGCGAAGTTTCTTCTTGGCCTCGCAAGGTCCATTTGAATTCGCCCGCGAAGCAATCTAATGGACTAACTTCAACAGCTGATAAAATTACCACTTTTATAAACAGTGTGTATCAACATTTTATACTCAAACTCCTAGGGAAGATAGAAGAGACAGAAATAGATATTATTATTATTATTATTATTCTTTCTTCGTTATGCCCGTTTACAGAGCGCGTTGGAACTTGTTAGCTTGATGATGGTTTTCCTTTCTTCTTCTCCTCCCGAAATCTCTTCATGAACTCGCTATGCTGTTTCTTGCGTTCTTCCGTCCATTGTTTCCCTCAGGTTCTTTTAGCCTTTTCCGTAAACGTGTGCTTTGCAACCAGATTCCCAAAAGCCTTGCGATCCCTGATGATATCTTCTGTGATGTTCATATCTTTTAAGTCCTGCTTTATTTCCTCAAACCAGCTTATTTTGACCTTCTTTGAATTGATTATACCAAGCAGTTTTTTTGCATATCTGGTGTCATCCATTCTACAGAAGTGGCCATAGAATTTCAATCGTCACCTGCGTACGGTATTGGTGAACTTGTCGGTTGTTTTGTACAAATCTACAGTTTTCCTTTTGATCCATATACCATTTACATGAACGGGGCCATATTATTATTATTATTATTATTATTATTATTATTATTATTATTATTATTATTATTATTATTATTATTATTATTATTATTATTAAATAACCATACACAGTTCATTTTGAGGTGGTCGAGAATAAAATTATTACATGTCAATTTAATTGTAATCGTTTACAAAAATGTTCAAAAGTGCGCCCTCCTGCTTCAATACACGCTCCACAAACGACGTGTTATATTGCATTTTCGCGCACGCTAAAAGACTCCATTAATTTGCTGCAGGGAGTACACAACTGCAAGCTTCCAACGACAAGCTCTTCCTCGGATTCACTTAAAATCTCGTACACTCTTTCGTTCTGCTCTAAATGAACGAAAACCTATTGCGAGTTGTTACAACACAGACATTACATTCTGATGCCATGGCATATTTAATGTAATGTTGATGGTTTTGAAGGTCCGACTCGTTGGCTGAATGGTCAGCGTACTGGCCTTCGGTTCAGAGGGTGCCGGATTCGATTCCCGGCCGGGTCGGGGACTTTAATCGCTTCTGATTAATTTTTCTGGCTCGGGGACTGGGTGTTTGTGTCCGTTCCAACACTCTCCTCTTCATATTCATACAACACACTACACTACCAACCATCATAGTAACACGCAATAGTGATTACATTCCTCCTTATAGGGTTCGCGTCAGGAAGGACATCCGGCCGTAAAACAGGACTGAATCCACATGTTCGACGCAGTTCATACCCGCGAAGAAGAAGAAAGAAAAGAAGAAGTTGATGGTTTTGAAGAATAAGTCATAATTAATTGATACCCTTACAGTACAGTTTCTGATTTTGCCAGTCAACAATTCGTTTCAGACCCATTGTTATTTATTTAAAAAATGTTTCTTCGGTTTCTTCTATCATCCCTAGAAGTTGAGTGTTTTGATACAATCGGCATATTATTGTGGTCCACCAACCTCTTATATTTGATGAAGTTATACAACCCATCCAACATTGATTGATATTGCTTTGTTTGCTACTTACATGTCAGCAGCGTAAAACGGGGCAGACTGGCTCGAGAAAAACGACACATGCTATTATAGAGCTGCGACGGCACAGCGCGGTACTACAAGGGCTGTAAATAAAGTAGTTGCAATATTGATAAAACGCAATATTTAATGAACTAACAAGTACACCTGCATTCCATTCCTTCAATATCGTCGCCCGCATAGTCTATTACTTTTGGCAAATGTCGAGAAGCCGTTGGAGACCGTTGACAAGGCGTTCTCTGATGATGACAGCGACGGAACGCTCTACTATGTGGAGTACAGATGCCTCTACCGATAATTCCCGGACAGTCCACCGATGGTCTACGGAAATGAGACCACTCATGATGTCAATTTGATCTTGAGAAATGGACGGCCGACCTTGACCCATCGTTCAGTCGTCCTATACAGTAATGCATCCTTACCGCAGGCTTCACGTAATCCTCGATAACATTCTGATGCATTTTTGCTGTAGAGCTGTGAAATCTACACTCGTCACTTCAATGCCCGTCAAATGCATACTATACCGCTTTTCACGAGAGTTTAATCCTGATGTAAACAAATAGGCGGAGCACCTTGTCTTCGCGCGTTGACATATACGTAGTTGATTGGAGAAGCAACCGCCGTACTCACTTGACTGTATGCGAGCTCGAAGAAAAGTAGTACATCGCATTAATTTTATTTTATTTTAGTTAATTACATTTTGAGTGATCAAATTAAAATATGGTTTATAAAATAGTGATTGAATAATGAGAAATGAAGGCACAAGGCGTAATGTGATACAGAAAGTCTTCTCGTAGTGACGCAAAGACCCAGACTGTAAGCGTGGAGATAAGGTGTTGTATCTTGCAGCAGCAGTTAGTGTCAGTATTCATAGTGAAAGAAATGAAGCAAGTGGTAGGACCATCGCGTGTAGTGAAGCACAAAAGAGGAAACCCTCTCAAAAGTGGCCATAGGCAGTGCATTGTGAATGTGTTCATTAAACTAAGAGAACAGAATCCAGGTTTAATCGTTTATTCAGAAGTTCAGATACTCGCACTGTTGCCGTATGCGATGCGCAGCCCTGTACGTCCGAACACGAGACGTTGACGGAGTGGAGGTCGGTACTACACGCTCAGCGAATCACAACTCTTTCTTCGGCGGAGGCGTGGACATACCACGTTTACATCAGGATTAGACTCTCGTGAAAAGACATATACACATGGACAACAGCGTCACCTAACCGCGCATGCCCGATCTCCTGCGAGTGTCTGAACTACGTTGCCACTCCTTTATTTACAGCTTCGTACGTCCACGACCTTGGCCATCACTCGCCGGATATAATTCCTATACAACTGATACGATTTGTTATCATAACAAGGCAACGGGATGCAATAATAAGGATATAGATACCACACATAAAAAATTTTTAAACGCTATCAGAATTACTCATATAGAAATAATATATATGTACTCAATGTACACATTTCCTTGGCTGAATGGTCAGCGTGCTGGCCTTTAGTTCAGCCGGTTCTAGATTCGATTGCTGGCCGGGTCGGGGATTTTTTTTTTTTGCTATATCCTTTACGTCGCACCGACACAGATATGTCTTACGGCGACGATGGGATAGAAAAGACCTAGGAATTGGAAGGAAGCGGCCGTGATCTTAATTAAGGTACAGCCCCGGCATTTGCCTGGTGTGAAAATGGGAAACCACGGAAAACCATCTTCAGGGCTGCCGACAGTGGGGCTCGAACCCACTATCTCCTGATTACTGGATACTGGCCGCACTTAGGCGACTGCAGCTATCGAGCTCGGTAGAGTCGGGAATTATAACTCCTATAGTTCATTCCTGTGGTTCAGGAACTGGGTGATTCGTTTGTCTCTCAGTACAAATCTTCGTCTACGCACAATACGATGCACTACTAACTATCACAGAAAACAACACGCAATCGTTAATAAATCCCTCCACATAGCGTTCGCGTAACGAAAGGAAGATCTTCTTCTTCTACCGCTTATCTCACACCAGTGGGGTCGTGGGTGCGAACTGCACCGCACAATTGTATTTGACCCTGTTTTACGACCAGATGCCCTTCCTGACACCAACCCTATGTGGAAGGATGTAATCTCTATTGCGTGTTTCTGTGGTGGTTGGTAGTGTGTTATATTATTTGAATATGAAAGGAAGAAGAAGTATACTGCACGTTATAAAGAATGTTCGAATTCTACTCACCTGAATTGTATGATGATCACTAGGCGAATTACAGTATCTTAAATGCCATTATTTTACGCTTGAGCACATGGTGCTGGTGGTGATCATTGGTTTTTTTTTTTTTTTTTTTTGCTAGGGGCTTTACGTCGCACTGACACAGATAGGTCTTATGGCGACGATGGGGGAAGGAAGCGGCCGTGGCCTTAATTAAGGTACAGCCCCAGCATTTGCCTGGTGTGAAAATGGGAAACCACGGAAAAAACATTTTCAGGGCTGCCGATAGTGGGATTCTAACCTACTATCTCCCGGATGCAAGCTCACAGCCGCGCGCCTCTACGCGCACGGCCAACTCGCCCGGTGATCATTGTTTTAAGAGGAAGTACAACTAGGCAACAATCCTCTATATAACACTAATCAGAGGGAAAAAATGGAAGGGCTCCGACACTTCGAAAAATGAAGATATCGGCCATAGGAAGACAAGGGCCACGAAGGGCGTGAAAATGAAAGACTCCCTAGGCCTCGCAAACCTAATAGCGTCGGGGTCGGAAAAGAACAAGAGTTGACCAAGAGAGGTCGGATAGGATAGATGAAAGTGAGGAGCCTAGCACAAGTAAGTGGAAGCAATGCCAGGACTCAACTGAGGGCCCCGTGGTCGCCAACCCACGCTCCAAAGTTCAGAGCCCTTGAGGTCCCTATTAGTCGCCTCTTACGACAGACAGGGGATACCGTGAGTGTTATTCTACCGCCCCCACCCACAGGGGGGCTTGAGCACATGGAGCTGTTCATTGTTTCGCTCGTTAACTCCATACTATCTATCTATCTAACTACCTTTTGTAACAAAAATTGGCGTTCTTCAATTTTAATTTTTAAAGGTAAAAAAAGCCATGATTTCTGTCCGTTAAGAAAGCACGTTTAAAATCAGATATCAACGTCTGAAATAAGGTAAAAAGTAAGAAGGATGAGGTAGTGTCGAAACACTTGAATTTATCAACTGAATGTATGTAACAGAAAATGAAAAGTAATGAACTAAGGTGCCCATAGAAATACTCTGACTGACAGAGCAAATGCAACACCAAGAAGGAGTGGTCAGAACTTTATGCCAATTGCAAGGTAGACGGACGTCACTGAGGTATGCTCATGATGTGAAATGCGCCGCTGTGCTGCGCACGTAGCGAACGATAAATGGGACACGGCGTTGGCGAATGGCCCACTTCGTACCGTGATTTCTCAGCCGACAGTCATTGTAGAACGTGTTGTCGTGTGCCACAGGACACGTGTATAGCTAAGAATGCCAGGCCGCCGTCAACGGAGGCATTTCCAGCAGACAGACGACTTTACGAGGGGTATGGTGATCGGGCTGAGAAGGGCAGGTTGGTCGCTTCGTCAAATCGCAGCCGATACCCATAGGGATGTGTCCACGGTGCAGCGCCTGTGGCGAAGATGGTTGGCGCAGGGACATGTGGCACGTGCGAGGGGTCCAGGCGCAGCCCGAGTGACGTCAGCACACGAGGATCGGCGCATCCGCCGCCAAGCGGTGGCAGCCCCGCACGTCACGTCAACCGCCATTCTTCAGCATGTGCAAGACACCCTGGCTGTTCCAATATCGACCAGAACAATTTCCCGTCGATTGGTTGAAGGAGGCCTGCACTCTCGGCGTCCGCTCAGAAGACTACCATCGACTCCACAGCATAGACGTGCACGCCTGGCACGGTGCCTGGCTAGAGCGACTTGGATGAGGGAATGGCGGAACGTCGTGTTCTCCGATGAGTCACGCTTCTGTTCTGTCAGTGATAGTCACCGCAGACGAGTGTGGCGTCGGCGTGGAGAAAGGTCAAATCCGGCAGTAACTGTGGAGCGCCCTACCGCTAGACAACGCGGCATCATGGTTTGGGGCGCTATTGCTTATGATTCCACGTCACCTCTAGTGCGTATTCAAGGCACGTTAAATGCCCACCGCTACGTGCAGCATGTGCTGCGGCCGGTGGTACTCCCGTACCTTCAGGGGCTGCCCAATGCTCTGTTTCAGCAGGATAATGCCCGCCCACACACTGCTCGCATCTCCCAACAGGCTCTACGAGATGTACAGATGCTTCCGTGGCCAGCGTACTCTCCGGATCTCTCACCAATCGAACACGTGTGGGATCTCATTGGACGCCGTTTGCAAACTCTCCCCCAGCCTCGTACGGACGACCAACTGTGGCAAATGGTTGACAGAGAATGGAGAACCATCCCTCAGGACACCATCCGCACTCTTATTGACTCTGTACCTCGACGTGTTTCTGCATGCATCGCCGCTCGCGGTGGTTCTACATCCTACTGAGTCGATGCCGTGCGCATTGTGTAACCTGCATATCGGTTTGAAATAAACATCAATTATTCGTCCGTGCCGTCTCTGTTTTTTCCCCAACTTTCATCCCTTTCGAACCACTCCTTCTTGGTGTTGCATTTGCTCTGTCAGTCAGTGTACATGCCTAGTGGTTCCTCGCTAATAAAGACATAGGTACTGAACTCAAGCTGTTCTTTTAATGATAACTTCAGTATTTGAATGAATGGTAATACGTGATCACACGCATGGTGTAGTTACTCACTAATACAATCATCTAAGGTTCAGAACAGACACTTTACTTGCTAACTGTATCTAGTAATGTAGAAGAGTGTGAAAGCATTCAAATGGCTTACTAAAAACTCACATGTTGAACATGTTGTACGCAGAAAAATATCTCCTAAAATATGGATACACTTCTTAAAAGACGGACTCTTGTAACCATTTAGGCACACTTGAACAGTTAAATCTTACAAAATGTTTACGGACATGCTTACAGTTGGAATGCCTTTGATTTAAAATTTGTAAAATAAAACACAAGGAAAACGTAAAAACACGCATTTTTCGTGAAAATTCAAATAAGTTTATATCTCTTAAATTACCTAACAAAATTTTACAACGTAATATTAATCTTTTTTACACTATGTCATGAAGTTCAACTCGTCTTTCTGCAACATACCCTCCCTCTCTCCTTTCTTCTGAGATTTTCGTTTGGCAGAGGTTGATTGTGACATGTATGAGGGCTGCCCAAGAAATATCGTTGGGAGTTAATATTGGACTTTTCTTTGGTACAGTTAAAAAAGAACCGTCCGGTCTTTTTGCATGTTTTAAAACCATAATTACACGATGTTTCATAAGAATGCCTGATAGAGACATAATTACGTTTACCGGATTCGAAATCAGTCCAGTGTATACCATGAATCAATTTGTTTCGCTGCTCTTTATCACTAGAAAAGGCAATGTTGAAATATCCCCTTCCTCATTTGAAAGATAAATAGACTTACAACCAGGCACATTAAACATTCATCCTATTTTGTGAAGAGGAGCCTATGCTACGCGAATATATAATAATAATAATAATAATAATAATAATAATAATAATAATAATAATAATAATAATAATAACTAAATGTTAAACCTTGTTAGGTAAGTCATGAAAATTCAGTGGGTTCACACAACCTAGCAATTCTTGCTTTTTTAACACTAAACTACTACAATACTATAGTAGGAAATA
Organism: Anabrus simplex; assembly: GCF_040414725.1. Classification (NCBI taxonomy): domain Eukaryota; kingdom Metazoa; phylum Arthropoda; class Insecta; order Orthoptera; family Tettigoniidae; genus Anabrus; species Anabrus simplex. Next base: position 227,549,315 of record NC_090268.1, on the reverse strand, counting down.
TATATTACTACAGAAAAATATGTTACATGTACTTTTTCATATTATTATTTCTTGAAAGTAACCACGAACATTTTAATAATGTTTAAATAACAACAACGTACAATCAAACTATCATGTAAACAAGATTTATGCCTTCACGCAGACACACTAAAACAATGACGTCATCCCTGTGGAACTGTTAACAGTAAAGGGCCGGAGTTGGGTATGGCCGAACCCTTATAACCCGCCCAGTGACGTCATGGTCTCAGCTAGCCTGCGATAAACTTCCGTACAGCGTGACTGTTTCTTACACAGCAGTAATTGATTGGTTTAGTGGGTTTCTTGGCTTCTGAACGAAGTGTTAAACAGCGTATTTTCGTGTGCTGTTGGTTTTAAATGCAATTCGCACCAACATTCTAAAGATGAATAATAATGTTATTGGCTTTACGTCCCACTAACTACGTTTACGGTTTACGGAGACGCCGAGGTGCCGGAATTTAGTCCCACATGAGATCTTTTACGTGCCAGTAAATCCAAGGACACGAGACTGACGTATTTGAGCACCTTCAAATACCACCGGACTGAGCTAGGATTGAACCTGCCAAGTTGGGGTCAGAAAGCCAGCGTCTCAACCGTCTGAGCCACTCGGCCCGGCATTTTGAGGCAAAAATGCAGAGAGTGAACCGGATTACCTTCATACGCTACAACGCTTGTCTACAGAGTGAGGGAGAACACATTCAATACTTACAGTAATGCGGTAAGTTTTATTATTTTTCTATCTGATTATGCATTCATCGAAGTTGATGGGTTTCCTACGGGCGTACGGGAACCGTGATGGTGGTGATGATTTATGTTTAAGAGGAAGTGCAAATAGGTAACCATCCTCTCTGAATAAATTAAGTGGAAACAACATTTCAAATTAAAATAAAACTATTTACTCAAGAGGGAAGTTTGAAAAGGAATGAAAAAAAAATCCGCCTCTGTGATGTAGTGGTTAGCGTGATTAGCTGCCACCCCCGGAGGTCCGGGTTCGATTCCCGGCTCTGCCACGAAATTTGAAAAGTGGTACGAGGGCTGGAACGGGGTCCGCTCAGCCTCGGGAGGTCAACTGAGTAGAGGTAGGTTCGATTCCCACCTCAGCCATCCTGGAAGTGGTTTTCCGTGGTTTCCCACTTCTCCTCCAGGCAAATGCCGGGATGGTACCTCACTTAAGGCCACGGCCGCTTCCTTCCCTCTTCCTTGTCTATACCTTCCAATCTTCCCATCCCTCCACAAGGCTCCTGTTCAGCATAGCAGGTGAGGCCGCCTGGGCGAGGTACTGGTCATTCTGCCCAGTTGTATCCCCGACCCAAAGTCTGAAACTCCAGGACACTGCCCTTGAGGCGGTAGAGGCGGGATCCCTCGCCGAGTCCGAGGGAAAAGCCAACCCTGGAGGGTAAACAGATTAAGATAGAAGATAGATGAAAAAAGTATCAAGCCGAAATGGAGACAAACAATTCAAAAGTAAGAGAACACTTGAAATGTATATGTGCTTAATTAATCCACTCTCACACATAAAGCGAATGACGAGATCAGCAGTATTCTCGTCATCGGCTGGCGTTAGTTCGAGTGCTTCCTGCAGGTCGAGATTTAGTCTTACAGTAGGCTAGAGAGATCGGCGCACTCTGTAAGGGTGTGGACCACGATGAATTCAGCACCACAAGAACACACTAGGTGGGGGAAGGATCTTCTCTCTTTAGGACGTAAGAGTGCGTAGATCTTCCATTACCTATCTTCAGCCTCAGCCTACATAAAACTACGGCCTCTCTCCGTGAAGGCCGGAAAGAGGACCGTCATACAGCAGTTGTCTCCTTAATTGCTCTTTACTAGGAGTTCGGATAGTTAGCCACTCAGTTCCCAAGACGTTAAGATGGCAGCTGAGAACAAATATCCGTAGCAGGTACGCTCATAGGTCTAACTGGTAAAAGTATCACTTCTTTGTAGCTTGATCCGTCTGCTCGTTGCTGCAATCCTCACGTAATTTGGAAGCCCCGCAAAGACGATTCTGGTGCCAGCATCGCACAACCCGGCTAGAAGATCTGCTGCACCAACGGGTGTTGCGGAAAACATGTATCAATAGAATGCAGAGAACTTAACGAGCCGGTACACATGAGAAGTGGTCTCGTTCGTGATTCATCGTAAACAGCAGAGCCACTAAGATGGCGAAGATCTCTGCAGTACACACGCTACAGACACTAGTAAACGAGATCTTGGTGCTGACATCGTCGGAGACGAACGAGCATCCAACATTCTCTCCAGTGGCGTATGCTGGTATCAAGACGTGGGCTACCACTAGACTTAGGCTACCCCTTTTCGATAGTTGGTTTAGGGAACATCAAACCTTAAGCATTTTGAGCTGCAGCCAACAGCCAACGGAGTTGCCCGCTGTGTTGTCAAGGCTGCTTCACAAGCTACTGCCCTGGCCTCTGCCACCGTCAATACTCAACACCTGATTAATCGAGTTGGTAGCCTAAGGTTTAGCAAATTGAAGTCCAGCTTCGAGGCTAAATAGATAGAATGCTTGTCTTTGGTCCGACGGCCCCGGTTCAATTTTCAGAATCAACCCCCCATTGTGTTAATTCCCCTAACTTGGGAACTGGGTGTTTATGACGTATTCGCCATTCATTTTATCCTTATTAGGTCACCACCAAGCCTATGTAGATGCCATGCACTATTATTATTATTATTATTATTATTATTATTATTATTATTATTATTATTATTATTATTATTATTAACATCATCACAATCGTTAAATAACAATGTTGAATTTTACAGCAGTCGTACCCATCGTTCAATGGTTAATTATCTTCCTCGGAAGATCAGTGGTGGTGTCCGACCCATGATCACGGGTTCGATTCCAACCAACAAAAGAGAACACTAAACCTGAAAGATTGCGTTTCATTTTAGCAGATCTACCAATAAAAAGAAAGCTATATTACTCCTATAACAGCAGCCCTGCAGTGTCTTCCTACAAGGATGTAGAAGTAAACGGGAGTGAAATACCAGCACTCCGTTATTTATCTTATTTAAGACAGAAGGATGAGGTGAGGAAGTATATACGATGAGTGACTCATGGTGATAGTTAGCAGTGCGATCTGACGGACCGAAGCCTAGCACAGCTATCCTCCGCCGGTCCCCGCGCCTGTAAGCAGACAGGAGCAAGCCGCGTGAGGCGAGTCGATGGGAAGGGACAAGAGTCTGGGCTGCAATATCAGTTTCCGAAGCCTTGTTCTCAGAAATACGTGCGACGTGTTTTGTCATTCCTTTCAAAGTTTGCAAATGGAACAATGTGTCAGATGCTTACAATATAACGTGCTTTAGATTTCCATCGCTCGCATTTGAGGTTTGGGCTTCACTGATAGCCTTGGTAGCCCTCAGTATACGCCACTGATTCTCTCCTATCTCAGAACCGTCCGCGAAGACATTTGGCGTTTCCGAACTCACGTAGGTTTGCTTCGCTCGTACAAGTGCAATATTGTTTTTAGTCATGTATAATTTTGAACCGCTATTATATGGGGGTCATTTCACTGTTAGGCCGTTTAGGTCTTTCCTTCTCCATGAGGAATCTCTAGCTACCAATGAGTTGATAAAAGACTTGCCTACATCCAGGGCCCGCCTGCATGGCAGGCCTTGCAGGTAGGGTGACCAGATATTCAAAGACAAAAAGCAGAACCTGATCGTAAATATGATCTAGCAGCGAACTTGATCGCCGACTTTTCTCGTTCCTTTTAAGCGATACCAAGCGTAAAAAGCATACAACGAATCGTACATTATTACTCACTACAGCATGATAAAACTTAAAAATACTCTGATTTTTGGATGCTATAAAAAAGGAAGTAATGTGTTCCAATAACAAAAATTACCAAATTTTATTAACCTAGTAACCTATTATGCTATTACATTTGTTTACATTAGGCTACTACACACAGTGTTACATTAACACGTTGCAGTGTGAAGTCACTGTGACAGGATCTCGTACTTTTCACTTGAATAAATTGTCTTCAACAACTTTAAGTTTCCACACGTATGTCAAAAAAATCTACGCGGTTATAATCCAAGTTGCACCTAGAGATTACCATGTGTTTTATATTTCCAGCCTTTAGCCTAGATTTTCATTTGTCCAAAGATGAATTACCCGTTCTGTAGGAGCATTTGTAGCAGGAAAACTTAACACAAATTCTACAATATCACCTACATTCCCGAAGCCAATATTCCTGTCTTCAAAATTAGTGAATATTTCCACCCACCTCAAATTAGTTGGTGTACAAGCCGAATTCCATTCCTTTACTTTAGTAACTGTGACATATTCCCTGATATTAACAATCTCATCAAAAAGCACTGTATCACATACAGTGGCTCAAAAAAGTATTGGTCTGTCCAAAGCCGTGGTATGAACGGAAGTGTATGGTACAAATAATGGTGCATATAATGGAATTATACATATGCAGATATGTAAGACAGTCAAATACATCAGTAGGTTGAATATAGAGCCAAGGAGATTCACGCTGCTTGCAAAAGGACCAGTAATACAACGGCGTGCCTCATTACACGCCAAACAAGTATTGGTCTAGTACACAATATCATCGTGATATCGTGCTGTCTGCTGCATCTGGCTCATTGTGTTTGTGCTGACACGACGGAAGGTAATATTCAGCACTGTTTCCGTATTCAGCTAGCAATGGGAAGGAAAATGAAAGAAACAACCGTGGAAGAAAGGAGGATTGTAGTGCGACTATTTCAGGAAGGTAAATCTTCAAGGACATAAGTGAAATTATTGGAAGATCTGTTACAACTGTTAAAAATATTGTGTACAGGTACAAACGAACAAAGACAATAGAAAATAGGCAAAGAAGCGGCCGTCCCTCAAAGGTAACAATACAAGACAAACTGCACATTGTGCGTAAAGTGGCCCAAAATCCTCAGGAAAGTGCGCCGAAGATAGCAGCTGCGTTACAACAAGATGTAGGAGTGCAAGTGTCATCTGAAAACATCCGAAATGTGCTACGCGAAAGATGATATGCGGGCAGAAGAGCCCTTAGAAAGCCGTACATCAGTAAGGCTAACAGAAAGAAGAGACTTGCGTACGCTAAAGATCACAGAAATGACAGCTATGAGGATTGGAAGACAGTCGTTTTTACTGATGAGAGTAAATTTACCCTCTTCAGGTCAGACAGACGAGTAACTGTGTGGAGGAAGACGAATTCTGAACTTGAAGAGAAGAACGTGACAGCTACTGTGAAACATGGAGGTGGTTCCCTGATGGTGTGGGGTTGCATGAGTGCGAATGGTGTAGGTGAATTAGACTTTATTGAAGGGACTATGGATCACAAAGCATACATTAACATACTCAAGACACATCTTCCATCAAGTGTACAAAAAATCGGACTCTCAGCAAAGTATACGTTTACGCAAGATAACGAGCCCAAACACACAGCCCTGAATAGGAAGCTATGGCTGTTATATAATACACCGCGTTGGATGGAAACTTCACCACAATCTCCCGTTATCAACCCCATCGAGAATTTGTGGCACTATTTGGAGAAAAACGTGAGAAAGCATGCAATATCAAACAAAGCTGACCTGAAAGAAGCTTTACTCACCGAATGGAATAACATACCACAAAAAACTACGGAAACTTTGGTACGTTCGTTGCCAAATAGGTCAGATGAGATTATAAAGAGGAAAGGAAGACCTACCAAGTACTGACACGTTCAAGAAGGATCAAGAAATTGCGTTATGTTAACTCAGACCAATACTTTTTTGGTGGCAAGTGAAAATGATTGTTTTTAAGTTATGGCTTTTTAGTTATATGGACATGGAAGAATTATGTTTTTCTTACAATGTACATGTTACACAAGATGATAAATAATCAGGGATTCTAGTATATGTCAATTTTTATCATCATTCCTTTAGATTCCTCGTCCTCATAAGTAGCATATCTCGACAGACCAATACTTTTTTGAGCCACTGTATGTCTTTCCCAGTGTACTCAAGTACAAAACCTAATGACCTTTGTACATCACTCCATTCGAACACAGAATTAAGATCTGCCCAAATTAACACACTGAGTTCATAAAAATTAAAAGTGCACTGGTCTAAGTATTCCAAGCAAGTGGAGTAAAATGTTTCAACATTTTTCTTGAAATGTGAAACATTAACTCAGCCATCATTTTCAAGGTTTTTTTTTTAGTTTAGAGTGAACATCTGAGGGTACAAAAACACAGTCTAGCCTATTTGAGAGCTTTTTACTCAGATCCTCAAGTACTTTAAAGGCATCCAACATAATAATAATAATAATAATAATAATAATAATAATAATAATAATAATAATAATAATAATAATAATAATAATAATAATAATAATAATAATGTTATTTGTTTTACGTCCCATTAACTACTCTTTTACGGTTTTCGGAATTTAGTCCCGCAGGAGTTCTTTTACGTGTCATTAAATATACCGACACGAGGCTGACGTATTTGAGCACCTTCAAATACCACCGGACGGAGCCAGGATCGAACCTGCCAAGTTGGGGTCAGAAGGCCAGCGCCTCAACCGTCTGAGGCACTCAGCCCGGCTCCAACATAACATGTTGCCCCACTAATAACTGAATAACACTGTGAAAGATTGCTGCTTGAGTATGCAAAATATTCAACCACACCTCAGATAAGGGATCATCAAAGAACTGTTTGATTACAGTTGGACACCTGCTTTGTGATTCAAAATATGATTTCAGGGCTGGATACAACTTCAGTAGTCGCCCAATGGAAGGTAACAAGGAAAGCCACCCTGTTCTACTGAAACCAAGAACTTTGGAATACTCAGTTTCGACGAAATCACAAAACTCAATCAAGGAGGCCTTAAGTACAGTGTAAATTTGAAAATATGAGTAGATTGTCTTCACTATACATTGAACACAAACTGGAAGACAGTCCACAGCAGTTTGTATTGCATTGTTGACAATGTGAGCACTGCAACCAACACCAAAAATCGATTTCTCAAGGGACTTCTGCACGATGGAATAAACATTTTTAGAACCTTTCCGAGACGAGCCACTGAAGTTAGTATTGTCTGCACAAAGTCCAACCACTTTACTTTCAAGATGAAAATCATTTAGCGTTTTCAGGACAATTGATGAAATAATGTCAGCAGTTTCCCTTACCTGTTTTTCAAAATCTAACAATTTTACCTGTAGCCCCTTGTAAATAAAATAGCAAACAAGAAGGGGGAAAAGTTTGGTGGATTTGTGATTTGAAGAGTCTGTGTAGACCGAGACATAGTTCACATTTTCCAAGTCCTTTTTCACATCGGATATCGCAAATGGACTAATTACATTAGTGACAATAGCTTCACACTTTGTCTTAGCACATGAACATTTCGGTTTGAAACACTTCTGAAGCAGTTTAGACGTGCAGTCTGCTGGGCGAAATGTTTGGTTATGTTTAACAGTATGGAATGCAAAACTGCCTTCAGAAGCTGCCAATTTCTGTTCTGCTTACCCCAGTTCAGCTCCTCGAAAGAAAGTACCGGTAGTGAGAAATGAGCTGGATGCAGCAGCATTGTCAGCGAGTTTGTGCTTCTTAGTATCCAAATGTCGTACAATCTCGCTTTCCCCGCCGTTTGCTATTGAAAACAAAGCTGAACATTTGGTGCAGCGAACGTCGCTTTTTCGATTTATCTGGTACTATAAACGGGTAGAGAAACTACAGTTTCAGCATTTAGTACACATTTACCTGTAACTTTAGGCATGATTACCACGGCTAGCTTAAACCACACTACCTGATCATCTGGATAATCACCAGTACCGTTGCTTAAGTTATACGCAAAGCCGTGAAAGAGCTGTTGCCAGTGGCGGTGGGCTCTCAGGAGCACATGAGCACGTGAACACCCAGTTTTAATACATCTTTACGCATTCACGGATAATTTAAAACTTACACCGACAGTTGTTCGTTTTGACTGACAGTGCAGCGAGTACACTGGATAATGCGCTATTGTGCCGACGACTATATGCAATCGCAGAGCAGATGACGTCACGGTTTATGCACTGATATTCCCATTAGCGTGGAGCATGGTAAGGTACGTGCCTTGCCGTCTAGAGCCACTCTCAAGCCAGTAGCAGTATTGCAGTTGACCACGAGAGTCCACCACCTCCCCTATTACGGTTAGCCACAGAGGAAAAATTTCGAAGACATAGAAAAAGCCAAAGCCAATTTCCTCAAAAGAGCACTATGTCTGTCAAAGTACACATTATCCCGACTTACATATGTACTGGCAAGAGAGCAATTTTTCATCGAAGACCTCCGCCTCGACCTGCTCCTACCAGCTACCAAAGCCTACTTGGATGTACTGCTGGAACTCAATAAGAATAGACAAGAGATATGGCCAGAGTTTTATTCAACGAATGGACACAAGCCAGATATGACCTACGTCATGTACTGACAAGATGTGCCGTACACGGTTCCCATCATCGGATATGCCTAACAGATAAATTCCATGACCTGGACGATAAAAGCAAGTGTAAATTATGCGGAGCCTACTGTGACCGATATCATCTAATACTGTGCAACAAAAGACCAAACTCTTTGACAAGTTTCTGTAAGAACTAAATGCACATTGTGCGAAATTTATCATATTATTAATAATTACATATACCACATTCTGCAAAAGATATGAAACCATTTATAATGCAAAAATATTTCGCAGTATTTTCGCAGGATAGTTTAAAAAAGCAGGGTATTTATACAATTTTCGAGCCTCTTCGCGGACCGCAGAATAGGGTGTTAAAAACAAGGAGTATCCTGCGAAAAGCAGGACATCTGGTCACCCTACTTGCAGGTTCTAACGTTACACCACTGCCTGGAAGAGTAGTTGTTGTTGGCCAGGTTAATGTTTGAAGCCGACGGCCTGACAGATACTGGCGGAATCTGCATATCATAGCTTGTACAAATATACAGGATGAACAAAAAGTTCGTTAACATTTGACGAGGCATTACTTAACGGAATATTAGTGGTAGAGAGGTAATAATCGACACACATGATTGGCATGCCATGGGGTTTTATTGACAGTGCCTTTTCTGGTAACGTCGACATGCCGCGATAGGAGGCGCGTCTGGTGCCCTCTCTCACGGCAGTTCCTTTTACACCGTACGCGGGCCTCAGGCGGCATCACTGATGTGCTGGTCATTTTGTACACATTTGGTACACATATGGCTTACAATCTGAAAAAATTACTGTGGGGGCAAGACACCACAAGCTCACAACTTAAATTTAGTTTTAAATCATTCTGTTAGTGACATCTCGCGCAATAGAGACTTGTATAGCCTACATCCGTGCAGGAAATATATGTCTTTTCTAGCGAAAGTTTACTGCGCTGGTAAAACCTGAACAATGCACTTAGTAATAACCGAAAGGACCGATTTTAGTGTCGAATCCATAGTTTTCGGAGTCACTGAGATGAACTGTGGCACTCTGGATGACGTGTACGTGTAAGTCAAAGTTCAGCCCCAGATTGTGAGCAACTGCAAAATGACCTCGATAATGTTGTGAGATGGACGATAAACGGGGTTAAAAGTCAGACTGTGAGTTTCACAAATAGGAAAAGTCTTCTTAATTTTAATTACTGCGTTGATAGCGTGATAGTTCCTTTTGGGGATCATTGTAAGGACCTAGGTGTTAATATAAAGAAAGATCTTCATTGGGGTTAATCACATAAATATGCTTGTAAATAAAGGGTACAGATCTCTGCACATGGTTATGAGGGTATTTAGGGGTTTTCGTAAGAATGTAAAGGAGAAGGCATATAAGTCTCTGGTAAGACCCCAACTAGGGTATGGTTCCAGTGTATGGGACCCTCACCAGGATTACTTGATTCAAGAACTAGAAAAAATCCAAAGAAAAGCAGCTCGATTTGTTCTGGGCGATTTCCGACAAAAGAGTAGCCTTACAAAAATGTTGCAAAGTTTGGGCTGGGAAGACTTGGGAGAAAGGAGACGAGCTGCTCTACTAAGTGGTATGTTCCGAGCTGTCAGTGGAGAAATGGCGTGGAATGACATCAGTAGAAAAATAAACTTCAGTGGTGTCTTTAAAAGTAGGAAAGATAAAGTTGGAATTCAAGAGGACAAATTGGGGCAAATATTCGTTTCTAGAAATGGGAGTTATGGATTGGAATAACTTGCCAAGGGAGATGTTAGATAAATATACAATTTATTTGCAGTCATTTAAGAAAAGTCTAGGACAGATAGGTAATCTGCCACTTGGGCGACTGCCCTAAATGCAGATCAGTATTGATTGATTGATTGATTGATTGATTGATTGATTGATTGATTGATTGATTGATTGATTGATTGATTGATTGATTGATTGATTGATTGATTGATTGATTGATTGATTGACTGATTGATTGATATGATGACGCGACCAACATGAGCGGCCATCATGGAGAGAGTACCGGCAGTACCAGTACATTGCGCAGCTCACAACTTAAATTTATTTTTAAATGATTCTGTTAGTGACATCTCACACACTAGAGACTTTTATACATCCGTGCAGAAAATATGTCTTTTTCAGCGAAAGTTTACCGTGCTGGTATAACCTGAACAATGCACTTAGTAGCCTCCGTGGCTCAGGCGGCAGCGCTCCGGCCTCTCACCGCTAGGTTCCGTGGTTCAAATCCCGGTCACTCCATGTGAGATTTGTGCTGGACAAAGCGGAGGCGGGACAGGTTGTTGTCCGGGTACTCCGGTTTTCCCTGCCATAATTCATTCCAGCAACACTCTCCAGTATCATTTCATTTCATCTGTCGTTCATTTATCATTACCCCAGAGGAGTGCGACAGGCTTCGGCAGCCGGCACAATTCCTATCCTCGCCGCTAGATGGGAGCTTCATTCATTCCATTCCTGACTCGGTCAAATGACTGGAAACAGGCTGTGGATTTTCCATCCACTTAGTACCGTAATGAAACAGTGAAACGAACACTAAAACAATTTCGTCCTACTAGATGGTCTTCGCGGCTTGACAGTTCGCAAGGAAACATGGTTTTGCGTAAGTAATGGTGTGCCTTGAAAATATCATTCTGTTTTCGAAAGCATCTGAAAAGAGAAATGGTGGTGATTATTGTTTTAAGAGGAAATACAACTTGGCAACCATCCTCTATTAACACTAATTAGATGGAAAAAAGTGGGAGGGGCAGGGCACGTCGAAAGATAAAGGTACCAGTCAAAGAAAGACAAGGGCCACGAAGGGCGTGAAAATGAAAGAATCTCCAGGATTCGTCGGGTTCGGAAAAGAACAAGAGTTGACTAAGAGAGGTCGGATAGGATAGATGAAAGTAAGAAGCCTGGCACAAGTAGAAGCAATGCCAGGATTCAGTTAAGGGCCTCGTGGTCGCCAATCCACACTCCCAAATTAAGAACCCCTGGGATCCCTTTCAGTCGCCTCTTACGACAGGTAGGGGATACCGTGGGTGTTATACTACCGCCCCACCTGCAGGCGGATGGAAATAGAAAGCCCCAAGTAATAGGAAAGACCGCTGAGTAGTAACTTCGTTGTTTTGCTTATAATACAGTGCAAGATATTAAAGCCAATTAATATTGTTTCGAAATATGTATTTGTAAGATAAATCCATTGACAATTAACAGCTACTTCAATGTTAAAACAGGTTCAGATTAACATGTCAGAATTGAGATTAAATTTCACGAATGTTTTGAAGGTAGCGAAGGAAATTGCAGATTCCTGAAAAATAGACCGTCTTCAAAAGAATACGACGTCTAGTCAAAAGGTTCTTTAATGTGTTGGTGATTGATGACAGAATTCAAAACCCAGGAGAAAGATTCCGAATATTTGTGTTTGAAGATTGCCTGGATGTAATAACCCAGCAGTTCTCAGTAGGCTGCGCTAGAAAGCATGAACATGAAACAACAAATAAACTGTTCGAACTCCACCGTCGGCAGCCCTAAAGATGGTTTACCATGGTTTCCCATTTTCACACCAGGCAAATGCTGGGGCTGTACCTTAATTGAGGCCACGGCCGTTTCCTTCCAACTTCTAACAGTTTCCTGTCCCATCGTCGTCATAAGACCCGTATGTGTCGGTGCGATGTAGCCAATTATATTTTAAAAATCAAATAAACTTTGTGAATATTATCCAACCGATTTATTTCCTACTCTTTCAGGACAGATTCTTGACCTTTCAACTGTAAAAGAACTGACCGAACTTCTCATAAAAACCTCGGTAATTGCTGTGAAAATGTAGTAGTGTCCCTGGTTTGTGTACAGTGCTGCAACTTTATCTCACTTTACTAGTCACAGCAGCATCCGCCGAGCGATCGTTCAACAAACTAAAGCTTATAAAAAATTACCTGCGCAGTACCATATCACAGAGGCTGTTAAGTTCGTTGGAAGTGATGAAATCAGCAGTATTTATGTGGAGACGATTTTCTCTCAACGAAACAACGACGCTTCGGAAAATTATGATGGATGCTATTTCTGGTAAGTTTCAGTTAATTATAATATAGTATGTAAGCATGCAGTGATTATTATTATTATTATTATTTATTATTATTATTATTATTATTATTATTATTATTATTATTATTATTATTATTATTATTATTATTATTATCGTATGGCATTTACAAGCACAATGTGTAAAAATATACAATTAACGTATAAATTAAAATATAGTAGTAATTAAACTAGAATGTCCAGCTTCGATAACCAGTCCACTGCACTTGGTGTCAATTCATGCAGAGCCCGTACACCGTTCTTAAATGCTGACCATGGACAGCTCTCAACAACATGAAGCAATGTCTGCTTCTCAGCACCATACTCACACGCAGCACTTTCACAATATCCCCAATTTTTCATCATATATCGGCACCTGCCGTGGCCTGTTCTGAAACGGTTGAGTTTTGATCACTCATATCGAGGAAGATCGAAACCTGGCACTTTCTTCGTTGGGTCTTTAATCAAAAAGGCGTTGGTGGGTGGGCATTGTTCCCATCGCTGTCTCCATTCTGCTGTTACACTGAATTTTTCATAGGAGTGTAGATCAGTCCAGAGTGGATTCCGGGATTTTAACCTCATCACAGGTGGATCTCCTAAGGCACTGAACAAGAGTGAGTTCCTATGTGCAGAGGTCTTCTGGATCAACTGTACTTTCGCTGCTTTTCTCCTCAGACCTGGAGGAGCAATGTTTGCTAAAACAGGCAGCCACTGAGTAGGAGTGGACCTCACTGTACTAGAACAACTCTCATGGTTTCATTGAGCTGTACGTCAATCTTGCTCGAATGTATGCTGTTTTCCCATACAGGAGCGCAGTACTCACCAGCCGAGTATACTAGAGAAAGTGAAGCAGTGCGAAGAGTGTTTGCATCTGCACCCCAGTTGCTGCCCGCTAGTTTATGCAGCAAATTTACTCTTGTACTCAGCTTATTTGACAGATTCAAACAATGCTGTTTGAACGACAAGGATCGATCCAGTGTGACACCCAGACATTTTGGGAAGAAGTTGTGGGAGACTTCTGTTCCGTTAAAAACCACATGTAGCTTCCGATTAGCTTCCATGTTATGCAAGTGGAATGCTGTTACTTCCCTTTTACTAGGATTTGGCAGGAGTCTCCATTTGTGAAAATAATCACACATGGTAGCTAGGTCCTCTGTAAGTACGTCCTCACAGTGTGCCAAAACCGTACTCTGAGTAATTAAAGCTAGATCGTCTGCAAACTGTATCTTCTTCGAAGTTGTTCTTGGCAGGTCATGGATGTAAAGATTGAATAGAATGGGAGATAATACTGACCCTTGGGGTAAGCCATTATTTAGAGATATCCACCTGCTTCTTTCACCGTTCAGAAATACATCAAGTCGACGGTTGGATAACATGTTGTTTAGTAAGCATGCTAGCTTCTGACAAGGGATGACTTGAACAAACTTGAGCAACAGTTCCTCTCTCCAGACCGTGCCATAGGCTGATGTAAGGTCGACAAAAGCTGCGGCAGTCTTCAGGCTTTTCTGGAATCCTGCTTCAATCTGTGTTGTCAGTGTTAACACCTGACCACAACAACTACGATTCTTTCTGAAACCCCCTTGTTCAACTGGGATGACTCTTTCTATTGCTTCCTGGATACGGTTAAGTATCATTATTTCGAGCATCTTGTAGATTACGCTAAGGAGCGAAATTGGTTAATGTGAAGCATCAGTTCCTTCCTTTCCTGGTTTCAAGACTGCAATTACTTTGGCTTGTTTTAACAACTTAGGTAATTTACCAGTTTGTAGAATTTCATTGAAGAATTTGACTAGCCAATGTTTTGTACCAGGGCCTATAGCCTTCAGAAACTCAGGATATAATTCATCCAGACCAGCAGCTTTATTTATATTTATCTTGGATAGAGCCTTGTCCAGTTCTTCAGTACTGAAGTCACAGTAATACTCCGGATGGGTTGTCAACTGTGATCTTCTCGTTCTTAGTTGCAGTAATTAATGCAGGAAACATTCACGCACTATGTCAGAATTTGAGGAATTGGGCCCAAAACATTATTTTTCAAAAGGGGCGGGGGTCTTTCTTAGTTACACCATTGGTTCTGACTTCGCACGATGTCTACAGAGCATGAACAAATTTAAATGCTGCACAGTTGAGGGAAATTCCAAAGTTACCAAAAATGGTGGTGGTGATTATTGTTTTAAGAGGAAGTACAACTAGGCGATCATACTCTATATAACACTAATCAGAGAGAAAAGAATGGAAGGGATTCGACACTTCGAAAAATGGAGACATCGGCCAAAGAAAGACAGGGGCCACGAAGGGCGTGAGAATGAAATACTTCCTAGGACTCGATACCTAATACCATCGGGGTCTGAAAAGAACAAGAGTTGACCAAGGGAGGTCGGATAAGATAAATGAAAGTAAGGAGCCTGGCACAAGTAAGTGGAAGTAATGCCAGGACTCAGCTAAGAGCCCCGTGGTCGTCAACCCACGCTCCCAAGTTCAGAGCCCCTGGGGCCGCATTTACTCACCTCTTACGGCAAGCAGGAGATAGCGTGGATGTTTTTCCACCGCCCCCACCCAAAGGAGAAGTTACCAAAAACCTTGGAACAGTTACACGAAAGTGTTCACAAGTAGGAGATAACAATGTCCATCTATTGGAGAAGATTTTATTTTATATAATGATGCAGTAAAGAACGTACTGATTTTTACGCGTGGTCAAAACTTGGAAACTCTTAAGAACGCTACTAATGTATTCGTTGGTGGAACTTTCAAAAGTTGCCCATAACCGTTTTAACGTTTTCTGCATTTATTAAATGTTTTTACGAGGCTCAGGTCTTCAGCTTTCTTTCAGACAAAGAAATCCAGAGCTACAAGACTGTAGTGGAACAGCTTTCACAGTTTACATCTCTATAAAGGTAGTGCTTGCAAATTTCGAGAGGGCAATAAATACAACTGTCCGTTTTTCCCATGACTGAAGTTTGAGGATGCACATTCCGCTTGGCGTAGGCATGGCGAAGAAAATTTTAAAACGTCGGGTTGTCTAACTATTTCAAGAATACTGAGTCGGAGAACGCCAAACATCTGAAACTTTTCTTTGCTCTACCACTACTGCTTCCGTCACAGACTGAAGACTACTTCATTAAGACTTGAAGTGCATGAATCCAATACATAAGAATCTGGATAAGTTTTTGAATATGTGTGTGCTAATTTCATGAATGAAACTGACTTTCCTCCTTAAATGTGGGCTAATATTGGCAATACAGGAGACAGGACTACAAAATGCCGCGAATCGTTCCATGCAAAATTCAACCAGGAACTTAATAGAAGGGAATTCAAGCTGACACTTCCATAAATCTTCGAAGCAAATAACGACAGAAGGAAACAAAGAAACGAAACACAACTGATACAATTATTCAGCCAGCCATGAATGACTACTAGCACGAGATGACCACTAGACTGCAGTACATGAAAAAGGTCAGGATACATTTTTCAGGAAATGGTTATAAAATGAATGAAAAGTACTTACGTTAACAACATTAACCATGCCAATCATGTATTTTAATTTTCCAGTAATTGTTTATGACATGGACGAAATGTACTTGCTTTAACAACATTTTAAGCATGCTATAATTTTAGGATTGACTGTTCTAAGCCTGATAAATGACGAGGGAAATGTTGTTAGCCCAGCAGGAGCCAAAGCGACCTAACTTCAGTGATGAAGCGGGTGCCAAAACCACTAGCCCAAATCAACAGTTGAAATAAATGTGAACTAAGCTTTCCGACATCGTGTATTTTTAATAATGTACACATTTTATACAGCTGCCAACCTACAAGACAAAGTATACTATATAGATTAAATTTACCTAACATACCGCCACACCAAAAGGCATTGGCCTTTTGCAGAAAAATAATAAAATGAAACATATGCACACAAAAATGCACTAGTCAAAAATAGGGCAAACACGATTGTTATAACAATACGTTGATAATGTTCAAGCGTTTTGTAGTTTGATGATCAGTCCCAGCTCGTTTCTGGTAATATACACAACTTGTTGATAGGACGTATCAACAGCTTTATCTTGTTTGAGGCAGAGTATTTCTCTTTGATAAGAGACCGATTGTACGATTTTGATACAGACCCTAAAGGCCTTATTTACCTCTTGTGGTTTCAGTGGTGATGTATCGCGCTCACTGCGAGTTTTCTTGCAGTTGGAAGAGAATCTGAGACACTGACCAACTGTTCTGAGTAATCTGTTTAAGGATGAAAATCTATTCAGGAATGTATCATCGTGTTTTATGACAATAAGTGATGTTATAATTCTTTGGTCAGGGATCTTCGAGGTGTCGCATCCTGATTGTGATGGCCATGATGCAGGGTCTAGACGCAGCCAGCTGGAGCCTTCCCACCATAGTGCACTGTATTGAAGAAGCAGTGGCTGTACTCCTCGTGATGCAAGATCTGCAGGATTGTCCAGTGATCCAACATGACGCCAATGGGAGGCTGGTACAGTGTCTTGAATTTCTGCCACCCTGTTTGCCACGAATGTTTTCCATTTTGTATGACATGCGTATAACCAAGCTAATACGATTGCTGAATCAGTCCAAAGTAGTACACCATCGGGGGTAGTGCGTAGAGTTTCAAGCGTTTCCTTGATGAGGCGAGCCAAAATTAAGGCACCACATAATTCGAGACGGGGGATTGAAATCTGTTTTAGAGGTGTAACCCTTGATTTTGCACAAAGAAGTCTCGTGAGGACCTCGGCTTTGTGGTTGACAGAACTTCTGTATACGGTAGCTCCGTAAGCAGTCTTTGAAGCATCGCAGAAGCCATGTATCTCGACATTCTTCCCTATCCCTTCACTGAGGGCCAGTCTTAGAATTTTGAAATTATTAAGTAGTGATATTTGTTGACATAGGTCAGTCCAGGTATCGAGCAAATTCCCGAGCAGTTGATCATCCCACCCTGAACCTTCTTGCCACAGGCGTTGCATGAAGACTTTGAAGAGAACAACTACGGGAGTTATCAGCCATAGTGGGTCAAATATTAATGATATTATGGGCAGCACCATACGTTTTGAGCACTTGGATTCAGTAGCGTAGCCAGGATTTCAGTTTGGGGGGGGCATTCATCCAGAATTTTATTTTGATAGGTGTCCAAACTTCCATAGTTTAGGTGGTGTAGAATACCGAAAAAGGAAATGGGTGTCCTTGGATCCAAGTAAGAGTGGTGGATTCGTGCGGATTCCGGAAGCTAATAGTAATCTTCTTCTTCTTCTTCCCCCGATTTTCCCACATATGTAGGGTCGCGGGTGCGAACTGTGTCGCACATGTGGACTTGGCCCTGTTTTACGGCCGGATGTCCTTCCCGACGCCAACCCTATATAGAGGGATGTAATCAGTGTTGTGTGTTTCTTTGGTGGTTGGTAGTGTAGTATGTTGTCTGTATATGTTGGGACAAACACCTAGTCCCCAGCGAGAAGAATTAATCAGACGCGATTAAAATCCCCGACCCAGCCGGGAATCGAACCCGGGACCGTCTTAACCGAAGGCCTCAACATTGATCATTCAGCCAATGAGTCGGACTCCGGAAGCTAATATTAATGTACATTATGTATAAAATGCTCAATAAAAGTACATTCGTTAAAACTCCTGGGGTGTCTGGACTTCTTGGACGACAACTCCCCCGCCGTCTCCGTCCCCCGGCTACCTCTGTTACTCCCATCCCAACATAACTGCAGCATTTCATATATTCCGAGTACAAGTGAAATGAATGCGAGAATAAACAGTTTGAGTAAGGATGCAATATTCTGGTTTAGAATAAATACGGTAAAGTTATTATAATAATGGTCATGTGATAAGCAATAAAGGAGTAACATTTCATACAAATAATGCGGCAAAGATATACACACACACACGCGCGCGTCGAATACAGGTTTCTCGTCCTTCTTGTCCATGGCTAGATGATGAAGGCAAGAGAATGATGGCCCACCGTGACTCGTTATTTCGACATTATTACAAACCCTAGATGACACAGACTTCGAATCTAACTGCATCTTAAGAAATCGCACAAAGCAGTTAATCAGAAATTTAAAAAAAATGTATATATTTTCGGAATTTAGCTAACAACTTAAATTCTAATCGCGCACGGGACCAGCTTAGAGCTCTGGGAATAGGAAAACATCAACAGAGACAGATAACTCCTGACATTCCACTTGACAAACTGAACGATTACTTTAGTAGAATAAATAATCAACCTACCCAAATTAACTGCACCGACTCACCGCCCTCCTCCAGCCAATCCACCATTCACATTTCACAGTGTCACAGAAAATCAGGTTAAAAGGCTTTGTACTCGATTAAATCAAAGACTACAGGTGTAGATGGTATTCCTATTACTTTTATACATAACATTATGGGTGTTATCTCGCCTATGCTGACGCACATACTGAAATACTGTTTACTAAACGGAACTTTCCCTATTGTCTAGAAAACAGCCGATATTGTATCGGTACCTAAGGGTTTAGACCCACAAACACCCTCTGACTATCGTCCTATCACACGAAACAAATACGTAAAAAGATTTTTGGAGTTCTTCACCCCCTTAAACGGCAGAGGGATGTATTTCCATTTGAGCTACAGGCCAAACGAATACAGACAGTCATTCTCCCTATTCTTGATTATTGTGACGGGAAATAACACACATGACCTCTGTGCTGACGATCTTCATATATCGACACTGCAAGACAAGATATTAACAGGGATCTCCGACGACTCAGTGTACTGTATATGCACAACGAAGTTCTGAAATACCTAAATAAAAATGCTCTTTTGTAGCCTTTACAATCTGGATTTGAGAAGGTTCACAGTACCGCGACAGCAATTTAGAAGGTTACTGAAGACATTAGAAATGCTATGGACAAACGGCTGCTCACTATACGCATCCTTCTTGACTTCAGTAGCGCCCTTGACACTATTGTAATTCCGACTATGATAAAGAAAATGGAACAGCTAAATTTCGACCTGGCTGTGATTAACGTTTTTAGTTCTTATTTGAGTAACCGTCAACAGCGTGTAACAGTAAATAACAAGGCCTCTAAATGGAAAATGAAACTTAGTGTTGCCCCACAGGGCAGTATTCTACGGCCCCTAATTTTCTGTATTTTTATCAATGACATACCATCTGTGACAGGAAATAACACACATGACCTCTGTGCTGACGATATATCGACACTGCAAGACAAGATATTAACAGGGATCTCCGACGACTCAGTGTACTGTATATGCACAACGAAGCTCTCTTATACTAAACTGCACAAAATCTCAGCAATCATAATTGGATCACGAAAATTACTGAGTTGCTCAAACAATGTCGCAATCCCGCCTATCCTACTGACTGGTAACATAATTCCCTACAGTAAAACGGTTAAAAATCTCGGCGTAATGATGAATGAAACAGTTGATTGGTCTGATCACACGAAAGAAATACATAAAAAGATTTTTGGCGTTCTTCCCCCTCTTAAACGGCAGAGGTATGTATTTCCATTTGAGATACAGGCCAAGCTAATACAGACACTCATTCTCCCTATTCTTGATTATTGTGACGTTGTTTTAGTTGACATGACGAAAGAAGAAACACTTAAACTTCAACGAGCACTGAATACCTGCCTGCGATTTATTTACAAGATCGGGTACAATGTTCATATCACCCCATACTATCAGGCTATCTCATGGCTGATGTCTGATAAACGTCGGCAGCTACACACTTTAACGATGGTGATCAGAGTGGTAGCTGAAAGTCAGCCAATGCATATTTCTTCTAAATTCATCTTTCTATCATAATTTCACAACTTAAATACACGTTCTAGATTCATTCTTTCTATTTCACTGCACCACACAAATAAAATTAATAGATAATTTGTGGTGACTGTCGCCAGATTATGTAATTCCCTGCCAGTTCAGGTCAGAGAAACTAGCTTTTTTAAATAACGATTTAAGGTCACCTGCTGAGACTACCTGCTGAGGACAGCTGACTGAATGGTTGACGTATGAATGTGTGCATTCCTGAGGATTAGCCATTTTTAAGAGTTTTTAATATTAATTAGTTCTAATATTAATTTAGTAAGTAATGTATTTAAATTTATTTTCAATTCTATTAATTTATGTAGTTTTAACTATTTTAAGTATCTCAGTATTTTATTTAAGATTCTGATTAGTATGTGGTTAAGTGTACGAGAGGGCCTGGAGCCCTAACTTCGCCACTGTACTGAAGGCACTAATAAATAAATAAATAAATAAGTAAACAAACAAACAAACAAACAAACAAACAAATAAATAAATAAATAAATAAATAAATAAATAAATAAATAAATAAATAAATAAATAATGTAAAGCGTATGGGTATAGATATTTTGTTAGTTGGTAAAGAAAAATAGGCGTTACAACATATGCTATGTAGGGTTTAACTTGTCCTATTAGTTTCCAACGCGGTTAGGGCCACGCAGCTGTGAGCTTCCATCCGGGAGATAGTGGATTCGAACCCCACTGTCGGCAGCCCTGAAAATGCTTTCCCGTGGTTTCCAATTTTCACACAAAGCAAATGCTGGAGCTGTACCTTAATTAAGGCCACGGCCGCTTCCTTCCCACTCCTAAGCCTTTCCTATCCCACCGTCGCCATAAGACCTATCTGTGTTAATTATTTTCCTCGCAAGCCTGGGATACAGAATATAGTAGTATAAAGTTAGAGTTTTGTGACGCTAATATTCGTATGTATAATTTTTATTAACGTGTCAGAAACCAACGACACTGAGCTGTTGCCATGTCAACACCGTTTTAAGGGTTACCGATCCAAGCCGGGATTGGAACCTGCGAACTCGGACTCAGAAGGACAGAGACACAACCAACTGGGCCACATGAAAAGAAGGCGTTTGTGATTATTGTTATAAATAGATGCAGTTAGTATTTTCACAAAGGTTTTATGAGGAGCAGTCATTAAGGCGTACGTTTTCTTACTGTCCTAAGGTCTCCTTATTATCGAATTTGACTCAAGGCATCCTGCATTCGATTCCCGGCACTGACAGAGTTAAGAAAGGCATGGGATGGGGAGGACACAACCTTGTTTTTGGGTGCAGTAGAGTTTTCCTTGAGTTTCCCGTAATCGAAATATGTACGGCCTGGAAGGTAGTCATCTTCACGGAGTGTAGTACCAAAGTGGTTCCTTTTTTTAAGAAGACAAATTAAGTAAAGATTCTACTTCCTCACAAACGAAGAACGATATTATCAATTTTACGAACAGTTTCAATAATGCAGCCGGTGTATGTTAAGAGTACAGAAGCTATGATTGTACATGGTAACAATCAAAACCAACAATATCTACTGAAGATCCGTCACCGCACTCGGTAGGACCGGCTTTCTTTTTATATCCACCGGGCGAAATGGCCGTGCGGTTAGGGGCGCACAGCTGTGTGCTTGCATCCGGAAGAAAGTGGGTTCAAACACCACTATCGGCAGCCCTAAAGATGGTTTTCTGTGGTTTCCCATTTTCACATCAGGCAAATGCTGGGGCTGTACCTTAATTAAGGCCACGGCCGCTTCTTCCCACTCTCAGCCCTTTCCTTTCCCACCGTCGCCATAAGACCTACGGTGCGACGTAAAGCAAATTCTAAATAAAAAATCTTTTCACAGCCCCTTCCAAGGAAAAGTATTATCCACAATACTGGCCTAGACTTACACCCCACCCACTGAAATTATTTTGTGGGTACGCCACTGCATACACTCACCATTGAAGGTACAAGGTAAGTCCGAAGAATGGTTGGATACTCAAAATACGCCACCATAAATGATGCGGTTCTGGCTCAAAAGTGTAAGGAAACGTAAGGGACGGGATCTAGTGTTTAAGTAGAATCCGTATCAATAGAACGTGACTTCCCATTTTAAAAATGTTTCATGTATCGACTGCGATTCAAGCCTGGGCCGTCCTGATAAGAAGATAGAACCATTGGAATGGATTTATCACGCCCGCCAATTACAAAATAATTACCCGCACTTTTGATGGTGCAATTTGAGGTTCCAATCAGTCCCCAGGCATTTGACAAAATATATAGGCCTACCTATCGAACTTAGGCACGACTCCGCGATTGTCTTGCTATTTTAAAAGTAAAAAAACTTTTTCATAACTTACCGAGGGTGCACATAGTGTTGGCTTCTCAGTGACAAAACGGTCCCTCTTCAAGAAAGGTTACTTTTATGGCACAAAATGAGGAACTAACGTGCAGCTCACAATCCTGTCACAGTCTTCCCAACGCTGCAACTTAAACACAGCACATCTCTCAACCACGATACAACCCGAGGATCCCTAGGACATTGTTGTTTCCTGGAACCGATATGTAAAAGCTGACACGATGTTGTAAGCCTGCAACTGTTTCTGGACGTGGCCCCCCGTTATCTCGGTGGTCACGTCCCGGCCCCCTACCGAGTAATCCCCTGCTAATTGCCCCTTTCTTCATGTCTTAACATTTGTCAACACACGGTTACATTCCCAATACTGAGGCCTCTACAGGGAAATATCCACGCGCATCAAAATCCTAAGTGTCTTCCTTTCATTCAAGCAGTACAAATATTGAGAATTATGTATGGCCCTATTGAGCCCTGCTAGTAGATTCTTGTCGCTACATTAACTTCACATTTTGGCGTACGTTTTTAAGTTGTTCGTACCGTACGTAAAACAACGGCTGATCTTCGCTCTAGTTTCAGGAAATATTTTTTTTGGGGGGGGGGCCGGCCCCACTGCCCCCCCCCCCCCTTGGCTACGCCAGTGCTTGGATTCCCTTGAGATCGATTGATGTGGCTTCAGGCTACAGTTGATTTGAAATTGGTCCGTTGAAGGGTGCCAAGTTAAACCCAACATTTTTACTACGCTGCTCTCACCGTCAGTCAATGGCGCAGGGACATGTGACATACACTGACTGACAGAGCAAATGCAACACCAAGAAGGAGTGGTCAGAACTTTATGCCAATTGCAGGGTAGACTGACGTCACTGAGGTATGCTCATGATGTGAAATGCGCCGCTGTGCTGCGCACGTAGCGAACGATAAATGGGACACGGCGTTGGCGAATGGCCCACTTCGTACCGTGATTTCTCAGCCGACAGTCATTGTAGAACGTGTTGTCGTGTGCCACAGGACACGTGTATAGCTAAGAATGCCGGGCCGCCGTCAACGGAGGCATTTCCAGCAGACAGACGACTTTACGAGGGGTATGGTGATCGGGCTGAGAAGGGCAGGTTGGTCGCTTCGTCAAATCGCAGCCGATACCCATAGGGATGTGTCCACGGTGCAGCGCCTATGGCGAAGATAGTTGGCGCAGGGACATGTGGCACGAGCGAGGGGTCCAGGCGCAGCCCGAGTGACGTCAGCACGCGAGGATCGGCGCATCCGCCGCCAAGCGGTGGCAGCCCCGCACGCCACGTCAACCGCCATTCTTCAGCATGTGCAAGACACCCTGGCTGTTCCAATATCGACCAGAACAATTTCCCGTCGATTGGTTGAAGGAGGCCTGCACTCCCGGCGTCCGCTCAGAAGACTACCATTGACTCCACAGCATAGACGTGCACGCCTGGCATGATGCCGGGCTAGAGCGACATGGATGAGGGAATGGCGGAACGTCGTGTTCTCCGATGAGTCACGCTTCTGTTCTGTCAGTGATAGTCACCGTAGACGAGTGTGGCGTCGGCGTGGAGAAAGGTCAAATCCGGCAGTAACTGTGGAGCGCCCTACCGCTAGACAACGCGGCATCATGGTTTGGGGCGCTATTGCGTATGATTCCACGTCACCTCTAGTGCGTATTCAAGGCACGTTAAATGCCCACCGCTACGTGCAACATGTGCTGCGGCCGGTGGCACTCCCGTACCTTCAGGGGCTGCCCAATGCTCTGTTTCAGCAGGATAATGCCCGCCCACACACTACTCGCATCTCCCAACAGGCTCTACGAGGTGTACAGATGTTTCCGTGGCCAGCGTACTCTCCGGATCTCTCACCAATCGAACACGTGTGGGATCTCATTGGACGCCGTTTGCAAACTCTGCCCCAGCCTCGTACGGACGACCAACTGTGGCAAATGGTTGACAGAGAATGGAGAACCATCCCTCAGGACACCATCCGCACTCTTATTGACTCTGTACCTCGACGTGTTTCTGCGTGCATCGCCGCTCGCGGTGGTCCTACATCCTACTGAGTCGATGCCGTGCGCATTGTGTAACCTGCATATCGGTTTGAAATAAACATCAATTATTCGTCCGTGCCGTCTCTGTTTTTTCCCCAACTTTCATCCCTTTCGAACCACTCCTTCTTGGTGTTGCATTTGCTCTGTCAGTCAGTGTATTCTCGCAAGTTCTCTGGGATTGATACAAGGAGTTCTGGGCTATTTGTGCACCACTCGATTCGCAACCTTAGAGCTTCATCCAAAGTATTTGTTCCTGAGATGCAATCATCCACATAAAAATCATGACGAAGGACTGAAGCCGCTCGAGGGAATCTGGTTGCTTCATCCGTAGCCAGCTGTACCAGGCATCTTGTAGCTAAGTAAGCTGCTGATGATGTGCCATACGTGACGGTAGTGAGGGCGTAGGCTTTTAGTTCGTCCTGAGGGGTTTCTCGCCATAATACGCATTGCAGGGGTTGATGTTGTGGGTGCACTCTTACTTGTCGGTACATTTTCTCTGTGTCAGCTGTAAAGGCTATTCTATGCATACGAAACCTCATGACCAATGAGCATAAGTTGTCTTGTACTGTTGGTCCTACCATTAAAATATCATTTAGTGCCGCGCCATTGTCGGTTCTTGTAGAGGCATCAGAAACTACACTGGTCTTGGTAGTACTGCTCAAATGCTTGTGAACCGCGTGATGAGGAAGGTAATACTCTGTCTTAGTGTGGAATTTGGTTGAAGTTCAACCATGTGTCCAAGTGCTTCATATTCCCTCATAAACTCGACATAATCTTGACGAAGGTTGCTCTGTACTTGCGATTTTCCTTCCAGGAAATGAAAGCGTTGTCTTGCAATCTCCTTTGAGCTTCCTAGGTTAATTTCCTTTCTCATGGGCAGTTCTACTAAATATCTTCCACTCTCATCCCTTAAGGTAGTATCGATGAATTTTTTATCACATTCCGCATGCTCTGGTGAACGAATTTCACGACTTATTTCCTCTATGGACCAGAATCGTTGTATTTGATTCTTAAGACTGAGGTGAGACCTAATGAAGAATGAATTAGATCTTTGCCCATTGTCTTTTCCTTCATTCATTTGCCGTGGATACTCCCCGCTTAGAATCCATCCTAGCTGAGTGTTCTGTAGTGTTGGGTATCCTGAGCGAAATTTCCTCCCTCCTTCATGAGATGCAAAAAGAACTGAGCTCCGATTAGTAAGCGAATACCCTGAGGGAGGTGGAAATCTGGATCAGCGAGGATGATATCCTTTGGGATATTCCATTCCTTGAGGTCGATGTTTGATGCAGGGATATTGCCAGTTATCCTAGATAGTACTATACATTCCATATTGAAATGAAAGTCACTGATCGTCGAGTGCACTTCTACGTTTGCTGATGAATCAGCTTCGTATGTCAGTTCACCGAATGCTTTCAGGGATATAACGGTCGTTCTTTTCTTCTTAAGTTGTTCTACTGCCTGCTCGGATATGAAGTTGCTTTGGGAGCCGCTGTCTAATACGCCTCGCATGCGATATCTTCCGTTTGAGTCCTTGATTTTAACCATGACTGTGCTTAGAAGAACCTGAGTGTTTGGAGTACTTCTGAGAGATTGATACGACGATTGAAGTGTGTCGTTACCCTGTGGGCTTTGTGCCATGGTGTTGTTTATGTTAGTTTTTTCCTCATTCTGATCGTTTTGGTGTAGCAACGTGTGGTGGTATTTCTTGCATACCTTACATGCGGTACTGGATCTACATGCTTTCCAAGTGTGTGATGGACTAAGGCAGTTACTGCAGTGCTTGCTATCTTTGATCAATTTGAACCTTTCATCAGAACTCAAATTGAGGAAATCAGGGCATTTATACAGTCTGTGCTCTTCTGAGCAGATGTAACATCTCTCTGCTGTCGAGACGTATGATCGTTATTGTGTTATCAAGCGTGGCGCTGATTTTGGATAATTGTTAAGACTGACTGCAGGTGGTTGGGTAAAAGAGCAGAGCTGTAGTGTCTGACAGCGTCTCTCCAAGAAGCTAATGAGCTCCTCGAATTTAACTGCATCGGAAAGAGAATGCTCCTTTTCAAATTCTAACCTTAGTTTTTTGTCTAGTCGAGGGAGTAGGAGTTCATTAAGAAGTAAATCTAGGATACTTGGCTGGGCGTTTAGGGCATTAAGAGCATCTGTACTGCCCTTGAATATATTGATCAGCTTGCGTATTTCACTCTCCGTTGAACCTATTTTATGTGAAGTTTCCGTAATTTGCCTAATGTGTTCAGCTGCAATTAATTTGGGTGAATGATAACGATTGACCAAAATGTTGTAGGCTACTTGAAAGTTGGCGTCAGAAATGCTAATATTTCTTATGGTGTCCTTGGCTTCGCCTTTCAGAGAGGAGAGCAAATAGTGGAACTTCTCTATGTTTAATAGGTCATTATTGTTGACCACCAGGCCTTCAAACGTGTCTTTGAAATGCAGCCAGGTAATTAGAGACCCACTAAAGGTAGGGAGATTTATTTTCGGTAATTTGATATTTCTAGGCATATCATGTGGTGACTGAGTGAGCACTTCAACATTACCTGACATGTTTTGTAGATTGATGGCCTTCCTTAATTTAGCCTCCAGCAAGTCGATTGTGCCTTCGAATTCTTCTCGGTAGATCGTGTTAGATTCCTCATTTTCTTCATCATACGACTCTAGTTGGCTTTGAATTTGCTTGAATTCTTCGTTGGTGGAGAGCAGTCTGTTTAATTTAACCTGAATGAGGTTGATATCGGCAGAATTTATTTCCGACTCAACGAAGTGTTGAATGCGAGTTACACAGGCCTTCAAGGTTGTTCTCCTCTTGGTTAATGTTCGTTTGTTGAACTCTTCCATATTTATAGAATATAGTGGTGCTATAAAATGAGTAAGATTTGGATAATAATTATTCTGAGGAAATACGTAACTTTCTGGATGAACGGAAGAGTAAGTGGGAACAAATAACTAGATTTTATAAAGTTCGTGAATTTGTCAGTAGATGGTACTGGCCAGGGTAGTTGTAGCAGTGGACGGTTGTGGACCTTGCAAGAAGTTATGACTTTGGGCGAAAGGTAGCGCTAGTTGTACCATAACCTAGCTGTGAGTTCCTTGAAAAGTTGTGACTTTGGGTGAAGGGTTGTGCTAGGTTAACTTGGTCAAACATCTAATATTCGTTTGAATTCGATCAGAATCATGAGGTTTTATACTTAAGTGACTGTAATCCAATGGTTGCGTTAATTACCTTATATAGGACGGTTGATTGTAGGAGTTTGAGGCAAGTTCATCCGGGCTGCGAGGACCATGAAATAAATGTGAACTAAGCTTTCCGACATCTTGTATTTTTAATAATGTACACATTTTATACAGCTGCCAACCTACAAGACAAAGTATACTATAGTGATTAAATTTACCTAACAACAGTCAAACGTCAAATCTGATAATTGGGAGCCGAAACCACCTCACCCAACTGTTCTACCGTTCCCGCACACAGGAGTATTCGAACCTCAGCCTTCCGGGTGGAAAGCCAGCAGTTAAGCCACTGAGCTAATCACGCCCCCAACACACACACACACACACACACACACACACACACACACACACACACACACACAGGAGTAGAGAAGTGGAAAAATAGCATTCGATGTTCCTCGCTCAGGCAGGAATTCATATTGCTCGTTACTTATCTGGACTTCTTTATGCATCCCTTTTCCAATCACTCTTTCAAAGTCTCATAGTGCGGCTTGTCAGTTTGATTTCTCTATAAGTGTTGCATGAGGCTACATCACTTCAATTTTTCTTCCGCTATCCGTAACCTCGCACTAAATGGGGCAGAGTAGTAAGCCCTACACCCGGTCGCCATAGCCTTCATGAATTAACTCGCCATTGCCTCCAGGAATTAATTTGCCATTGCCTTTAGGAATTTACCTGGTACTCATCTGTTATGGGCCCGATGACCTAGATTTTAAACAACAAATGTCATCACCATCATCATCATTTTTTGTGTAGGCTGAGTGAACCTCAGGGCCATATCACTGTCCAGAAGTGGAAATCTCGTTTTCAATCTTTTGACTTTCTCTCGGGGAATCGAATCCTAGTCCATCTCTACAGCCTCGGCGTGGTCGCACCCACAGGGTGTGTTACGGGGGATGAGGGTTCAAACCCCGCCTTCCCCGAAATAAAAATAAACTTGACAAATTTTAACAGTACATATGGGTTTTTAAACACAATAAATTAGAACTACCATGAAAACAAGCATTTGCAAAATAAACAATTGAATTTGACCTATAAAATCTATGCCATATTTCAATGATTTTCTATGAACATATTCAACGACCGTAGCCGTGTTGAAACCGCGGATCCCGTGAGATCTCCGAAGTTAAGCAACATTGGGCGTGGTCAAGATTTGGATGGGTTGCCGCGTGCTGTTGATGGGGGGTAAGGGAATGGAGGAGCGGAAAGGAACTGGCCACCCTATCGCACGTAAACTCCGGCTCAGGCACACCTCTAAGGAGGTTCGGACCTGCCTGCGGGCAGAATGCACCCTTACCTTACCTTACCTATGTAGTTAGCAAATTTACTGAAAACATAAATGGAAATTTTAATTTTGGTGAAATGTTCTTAACAAATTTTGCACAATCACTCAATTATTTTCGCTCCACAGCAAGTTATTCATTCTAAAATGTTTTGCTTGGGCATTTTATTGGCGTCGTACAAATACAGAAAACGGAAAACATATATATATTATAAGTATTGAGAAGTATTGAGTGTCAAATCAAGTCGAACAGAGATATAACAACAAGAAGGAACACACAATAGGTCGCACGTAATGGCAGGTCAGTTTTGATTATTTTTAAAAATTTGCTTTACGTCGCACATATACAGATACGATGGGATAGGAAAGGCCTAGGAGCGGGAAGGAAGCGACCGTGGCCTTCATTAAGGTACGGCCTCAGCATTTGCCTGGTATAAAAATGGGAAACTACGGAAAACCATCTGCAGGGCTACCAACAGTGGGGGGGGTTCGAACCCACTATCTCCCGAATGCAAGCTAATAGCTACTTGACCCAATCCGCGCGGCCACTTGTTCGGTTAGTTTGGAAAGAGGGCACAAGGACAAACGTAGGAGCATATTCCTATCTTTCTAAACACGACTCGTCTTAATATTAGGCCTATACAAATTGAAATCACCTATTTATAAATCTGAATACTTATAAGCCTAAAATATATGATAATTTTTGGCTTCAGTTTTTGACACATTTGTTACCACTTCATATGGATCGTGTTTCAGGTATACATAAGGGGTTCTTCTATTTTCCTGATCGTTCCCCCAGTCATTTCTGGTCAGCGCTGTTTTACGGTAGGGTGCTCTTCATGACGCTAAACCTATGTGAAGGGGGTGTATTCAGTAATGCGTGTTTATGTGGTTTTTAGTAGTATGATAATGTTGTGTGGAGGTGACCTGTATTAAGGCGATCACAAAATACTCAGTTCCTGAGCTAGAGGAATGAACCAAACGTGACTTAAAATCCTCAGTCCGGCCGGAAATCGGACACGTGGCCCTGTGAAATTAGTCCATTGCACTGACTATTCAGCCAATGAGTCAGCCTTAAGACATTTTCCATAGCCGATAGTAAAGAATTCAAATAACAGATTCATTTTTGTAAATAAAATATTCAATGTTTAGCCTCAAATTTTACAGCGCCCTACTAGACTTCAGGGGCTGCCTGGCCGATGCGGTAAATTCGTGCTCGGTTCAACCGGAAGGAGGTGGGTTGGATTCCCCGCCAGGAAATCGAAAAATTTAAGAAACGAGTTTTCCACTTCTGGCCCTGAGCTTCACTCAGCCTACACCAAAAATGAGTACTTGGTTAGTTCCTGGGGCCAAAGGTGGCCGGGCGAAGAGCTAACCACTCTACCCCATCAAGTGCCGAGATTGCGGATATTGGAAGCCGTCCCTTCAACCCTTCCAAGTAACTTCATGGCCTGTACGGAGATGATTTTTCTGGGGTTGGAACACTTGCACGGAGTGACATTTGCATGGGGTGACACTTGCACGGAACTCTTCACTCTACTTAACAGCACTGAGTGAGTCAGAAGTAGGATGGTGACATTTGCACGGAGCCTCGATTTTCATATACTCTGGTATTAATAGACACGTACATTACAACATGTGAGTGTGTGTGTAATCGCGGTAGTGAATTTGAATGCACTTTATAAGTAAATGTTAATTTTATAAATTGTAAGGGATATTTCGCAGACTTCGCGCGGTTTTCAGTGAACACCACGGGGAGGTAGTTTCTTTGCGTTCCCCATAGATATTTGTTCGCTTTATGTAAGTGTTTTTTTAAATGTTTATTGAAAATATGTATATATTTACATGGTTTTATCTAATGATTCCATTGTCAGACTTTTTTTCCTTTCTTAATTCTGATTCAGAATATTTCCATGATTTACTATAGTGCACCAGTAATATTCCTAGATATAGTTTTACTGAAGTTTCTGAGCGTAAACCGCGTAAACAAGGAATGATCTTAGTTTGCCTTTAACTTCAAGATTTTTAAAGACATTTCAAATCCTCTCATCGATCTTAGATGTCGATTTATTCCTTCTTTTCCCTTCGATATTTAAAACTATCCTGTCAAACTGGCGACCGTAGTACTCCGCGACATCTCGAAGAGTCTTGATAACTGAATGTTCATAAGGGTGCGCTCTCGAAATTAAACTGTTTATTTCTTGGTTCCAACCTTCAGAAATGTGAATGTTTTGGTGCCGCCTTCCACAACAGTACCCCATATTCCTTGGCATTTGCTCGTTATGCAGCCATTGATCGACGATATAGTCGTAAAACATCTATAGATTGTGGTTTTCAGGAGGGATCTCATGAATACATAGCCAAACATCATCAGTCATTTCTAGGGGATCATGCGCTAGTGCTAACACATTCGAATGTGAAGACGAATTTCTTAATTTTCTCTATTTGCAGTAACAAGGCCACAATCTCCTCCGTAGACACCGAATGAAATTGTAGTTAAAACAAAAAATCTCAGCTTCAGAAAACAGCGTTTTAGCTGATTGGAAGATGGTGATTCCGAAGTCCATTATAAGTGTCATAGGGTTCCATCCTGGTATATTGCTTTTACCAGCTTTGAAGAAACGATTATATATTTCCCGTTTATTTTTTTGGTAACAGTGTGTAGACACGTCGAATCGTGCTGGTTTCTTCCCAATAATTCAAAATCATGGGTGACAATTAACTGCCCAAATGGCTTGCCTGAAAGTTTGAAGTTTCCGTCGACGAAGAATGAAGAACAACTTGATAAAGAAGATTTTCCTTTATCGCTGGCAAACACTTATATTCTGTCTTTAGGGCCACTGTTGTCCTTAAGCAGGAATTTTCCACCATAGTTCATGGCTATGTGGATTTCCTATAGTTTTACTCCTTCATAATCGATCGGGCCTCTTGTAGATCCTATATACCGTCAGATGCAATTTAATGATTGTTTGGCACTTCTGTGTGATGGCAGCGATGTCACAAACTCATAGCCTAAATTAAAGAAATCATACTCCCTGTTTCCCTCGCACGTATTTTTGAATTGATAACACTTTTTCTCGCTTCATTCGCCGCTTTATCTGGAATGCAAACATGACTAGCCTCGCATAAAACCGTATTACTTTCTCTTGTTATCCTTCCTCTACATTTACCTTTTTTGAAATCTACGCACCGCCAATAATTCAGCTGATATTTATTGATAAATCCACAATATACCGTGCGCATAAAGTCTGTATACCCGTATATTAAATTCAATTAAACTTAAACTGACATGGTATAAAAGTACATACTCAATATTTATTTATTTATTTATTTATTTATTTATTTATTTATTTATTTATTTATTTATTTATTTATTTATTTATTTATTTTCTACTTACATTCTACATCTTAGGAATCCAAGTTTCCCTCCTTGGTCTCTGCACAGCTGAATACGCCGTCATGTTATGATGCTCATATTAAGCAACATCCTTGGCGTCACAGTCTGGAAAGCTTCGCGCACCGCATTTTTCAGGTCATCAACTCCAACATACCACTGCTTCCTCTCCTGTTCCTTTATGTAACCCCAGAGTGAGTTATTGGGTGTTGTTAGACCAGGGCTCCTTCGTTGCCATGGAAGAGGAACTGGATCATTTTCCGATCCTAGGCCTATCCAGGTAAAGACTGAGTTCAGACGTTGTCGAACAGCCACAGCGAAATAAATAATGAATTGACTGATGTATTGATGTCCGCTGTAAATCAACAAAGGCTCCCGCTGGTGGTCTTGATGAACTCCATAGCTGCAGAACAATTGTCACCAGTTCCACACAGAACACTAATTGTCACAGGGTATTTAATTGAGCCGGCGCCCCATCGTGTTGAAACCAAACAACGTCTAAAACTAGCCATACACGTACAGGAAATCCTCAAGGAAAAAGCCTCCGGGATTTCCTTGGGGATTTCCTCAACCGAACCCTCGCCCACACACGGAGAGTATATCCTCTAGGAAATCCTGAAGGAAAAGGCCTTGGGGATTTTCTCAAGGTTCAACTCCAAGTTGACTGGTGGTGGTTGGTTGTTCACGTGGTGTTGCAAATAATTTTCATCATGGTCATTTTTTGAACTCACTTGCCACAAGAAAGGTTCATTCTGGTATATTTGTATTATATTCTGTTAAAAGTTCTCGAGATATGACGAAATAGGACACTCCCGACAACCACTTCACTTCACAAATCCTCAAGGCCTACTGCTGTCAACACATACACGCAGCAAGAGACTGGGAAATCCGGCCTGCTTGACCTCAAGGCGGAAAAGAATTGAATTTTGTTCGGGATTTTTGGATCTCTCGCACCCAGCGCGGCCTCAAGGACGCCACCACACACGTCAAGGAATTCCTCACAGATTGGACTGTTCAGGCCGAAACTTGAGGAAATCCCGCTCGTGTATGGCCGCCTTAAGATTCCCGCAATTTGCAGCTGCGGGATGAGCCAGCCATTAATCATCTGGAATTAACTGTTCTGATTAACAGAGCGATCAAAAATATGTGTCAAACAGACACGTTTGTATCATTCCGGCCCAGATCATGACGTGAGGTGGGTTTTGCTCAATTTCCTGAAAAAACAATAATGTAGATTTTCTTTTCCCCAAAAGCAAACATTGCGACTACGGGAGCTGCGATAAATCGCACATTCGTCAGTGAACATGACTTCTGCCTTCTGAGCCATTGTCTGGAATTGTTGCAGCATCTGACCACAAGCATCAACACGTCTCTCCAAATCATCATCTGATAGTTCATTGACACTCAATGGACGCCAACACCTCATTCTCAGATCCACTTTGATGTGTTTCTTCATGGTTGATACCGGTATCCTCAACTCTGACGCACCTTTCCGTATGGATTTGACTGCAGATTGTTCGATAGATTCCACGCCAGCACAGAGTTCAAGTCTTGTGAATGGTCTTCATTTCTCGGTGCATCGCGAACACTGCCCGTTAAAAAGGCATTCTTTTCCCACGCTGCTTTCACAAACCGCGCATCGAAATCGTCCGTCACATTTTTAATTGATTTTCCACTAATTTTACGCTCTTGAATCCACACAGCGGCCAGAAAACGTTCCTCAGTCGTATAATCATTGTACCAGCCATTCTTTCAATAACTTGGCACCAACAACTGTCAACAATCGAAGTCAATAACAGTGGGTATCTGACAATATAAATAAATAATGAGTAGGGATATACGGACTTTGTGCGCACTCTGTATTTGTGCCCGTTGTAAATCAACAAAAGCTTCCTCTTGGTGGTCTTGATGAACTCCATACTTGCAGAACAATTATCACCAGTTCAACAAAGAACATTAATTGTCACCAGGTATTAACGGTAACAATGAACTATAAAGGCTTCTATCTATCTATCTATCTATCTATCTATCTATCTATCTATCTATCTATCTATCTATCTATCTTTTTACCGGTTGGGACTTCCCCTCCCTTGCTTCTGCATTCCAACCCTCCTTGGACCTACGTGCAAGTGTCATGTTTGACATAACCCATGCTTAGTACTGTAATTTCCTGGAATGTTTGGCGTTCCGTTCAAATGTCAAAACATTCCATTTCCGTAAAAGTGTCACACCTTCATCCCGAATAGATTTTGCGCGTTCACGCTTTTAAATAAAAATACGTATTTCTAAACAGTTCATGGTGATCACTAAAATTATTTCATCATTTTGAATTTCCCGCGTAATTGCATTCCTAAAGCCCATACCTAAGTCAGCCGATTAACAAAAGGCAAGTCACTGACTCTGAAACATGAAAATAAAAGCTCCCGAAGAGAACCTCTAGCCGGACTAACACCCAACAGATGTAGTACAGATTCAGAGCCACATAAATTTGTACTAAACCCCAACAGGAGTAGGACATATTTTTCCTAGAGTACCCATTTTAAGGGGGGCGTATGCGATATTACAGTATAACAGCATTTTTATTATAACTCAGGGCATTTTAGAGTTAGCTTTTCCAAACTTTGTATACACATAAATAGGTATGAGAGGAATGTTTTCCACCAATATGAAAATATAATATTTAATATTTTTCAAATTCTGAAAATTCAAAATTTGAAAATTTTGTCATGATGTAAGGAACATTCACTCAAAAACTGTCTTTGCTACGAACCTGAACTTTTGTATATAGACTGTAAGAAAGCAGTTGAAAAATTCTCTCGAACAGAATTAGTCAGAATGTTTTTGTTTTTTATAAATTATATTTTCAATTCTACAAAAAATATTGACCTCTTTTATAGGTACGGTATATATAAATGCATAATTTCTTTCCAAATTTATTTAGGAAAAAACTGTCTGAGGGTATTGTAGACCTAGTTATTTGAAATAACTGTACCAAATTTCAGTAGAATAGCCCTATTAGTTTAAGAGAAAATGTTCCGTATATGTTACAATATGTAATTTACGGGAAATGAAGAAAGAAAATTTGAAATGTTATTTACCAGAAACAAACAACTAATGCTGGCCATAACCACATTCCTCTTCTTCTTGTGACTCTTCTAAACCCCTCCTTTTCACCTGTTTCATTTTCCTGGACTCTTTGATGAGCATTTCCCCTGATAGTTCTGAAGCAGCAATGCGTTGGTCGTCTATCTTTCCCAGAATTGTCCGCGTGTAAGCACCAGCATCAAAACCAAGCCTTTCAAGGACCTTGATTCTTCCGTTATTTCCATCGTTGAACACCAAACATGCATCATATGCAGCAATTTTAACAACATCAGAAGCAGCAAATGTTGTTTTCGGACATCTTTTCCATATTAACTGGTTGTAACTCACATTCGCGTTTTGAATTTTACCATGGGTGCATTTTGTAACAGATCTGGGTGTGCTAGAACCGGAATGTGGGCTTGATGGCATTCATTACAGCTTCAGAAAGATTGTGTTTATGTTTATATGATCTTCCTTCTGCCTGTGCTTGTTTATATTTGCACCAGGTTATGCTGCAAAGAGTATGTATTGCATGTTCATCAGCAGAGAGCTTGTGAAAAAATACTGCCCACACTGCTTTTTGCATGGCTTTGACATCTCCAACATTGTCTCTTATGGCCTTTCCATAGTAAACCTGCAGACTGTGTATGTCTTTATCTGTGAGCCTGTGTAAGCCTCCAAGTGGTTTCCCATCTTCAAGCATTTTGCCTTTCAGTTCACGCTTTAATTTCAGCAGTCTACCACACATCCTTTTCTGAATGTGCCCTACACACTCAAGTTTCTTGATTGGAACATCTGAACCATAAGGTTCACCTTCAAATACAGATTTGAAAGAAGAGGAATCTCCATCTCCTAAATACCATGTGTATCTTACATTGTGAAGTGTCTGGCTCCGATGAAAAATTAGTTTCATACAAGCAGGTTCCATTCCACCGCTCGTACCTGAATGGTTTCGGGCACAAAACATTTTATGTTTCTCCAACCACCTTCCTTCTTCCACCTTATCTTCAGATGGTTTCCTCAAGGCACATGCACTTCAGAATTTACTCATTACCTGAAGATCAAGAATTTTTCTAGTATCTATGCTTATTACAGAGGTGACACCCTGAACGGAGGTGTGGTCACGCTTCATCCAAGTACCATCACATGAAACGGCCAGATCAGTAGCAGGACAATCATTATCTACAAGTTCCCTGTTCAAGATAACTACTTCTCTAGCAGCATCAGCCATACTCTCTTTACTTTCTATTGCTATGGCACCAAGAATGTGATTGTTGAGGGTAGTGAACCTGTTTGACGGTGGTGGCATGTTCATCAAACCACAAAACAAATTTGTGCCTTCCCTCCCCACCCCAATGCATCTCATGGCATAGCATGACCTCAAATTTGCTTCAAAAATCTTATTGTGAGAGGTAGATGTAAAAAATGGTATATCAGTCTGACAGTTCTCACAAAATAGATGTAACTTGCATACTACACCGATATTGTCTTCACTGTCAAAGAGTTTCAGTGATGTTTTTCCACAAACAGCACATGCACAAGAAGAAGATATAACACTGCTCAGAATTCCTAAATCTATAAATCTGGAAACACTAGTTGCTTTACGTCCCGTGTTGCCTTCTGAGGATATACGAGATCCAAGTTTCTTCTTTGATGCACTACCATTGTTCACAGGTGAATTTTCAGAGTCATGAGTTGGTTCCTGGCACACGACGTTTGTATTTTCCTTTCGAATTCGTTAGATGCGGGCCTTCTTCACTTTTCTAAAAACTCACGGACTAAATCTGGGCAAAAGTAATAAAACTCATTCACTTACTCCGCTTACTTCAGAAATTGGTTTATAATCTGGCAACAACAACAATTTGCAACTCTGTTTACAGCGGAAGTGGGCTATGCACACGCGGCAATAGAGCGGAAGTTGCCACAGCCTTCTTGATCGCGCAGTAAGAATTGTCTCAACTTTTGCACGTCGAAACAAAATATTACTTTTGACACACTTGTAGACTGAATATCATCAGGAAACTTTGGGAATATATTGTCAACCTATCTAACTAAATAATAACACTGTTTTCAAAAAATCGCATTTTTGACCCAACATTGCACACGTCCCCCCTTAATTCTTTTTGTTTCCCCCACCTAAAATGTTGTTTGCAGAAAATAAATTGGATAAATGTATCAAAGTTAGTCAGTGTTCGTATTTGGGCAACCTAAAGTCACTATAGAAACGTGTTGACTACCGGTTAACTTATTAATATCGTTAGTAGTGATGGTTTGATTGTGATGTATGTCAACTCTTTAGTCCCGTTTCCTTGTACGGGGTCGGAGATTTATGGCCAGATGCCCTTCCTAACGCCAACATGAGTTGAGGGGCTAATGAAGATGAATGATGGCGAACGGAATTGGGTGAGAATGTGCAGGGGCGTAACGAATGCGATAGGGCCCGCCTGCCAAAATAAAAATTGGCCCCCCTCAAATAAAATAATGCAAAATCTACGAATAACTAATTAAATTTAATTACAGCAGGTAGATAATATGTAATATATTGCCAAGTTATATAAACAAAGGAATTATTCACTATTGTAAGATTATTCAAAGATAAGTTTAATATGTTTTATTTAACTGCCTTCGTGGTTTAACGGCTAAGCTGCTAAACCATTCACTACTCGGTTGTTCGTATTGAAAATTGGTTTCATTTTACAGCAACTATGGAACTACATTCTGTAACCGATACCAAAGTCTCAGTTATAATAATTTATCCCGTTACAACGCAGAAAAATATGCGAACAAAAGTATATCAACAACTGTTCAAGTAAAGTTTGAAAAATATCAGACAGCACAAGTGAAAACTGATAAGCCTTCGCGCAAACAGAGCTCGTGTAAAACTCAATTGACTGAGTATTACTACACCTACTTCTTATTAGAATTATACATTGTTGACGAATGTGTGATAAAAGTTAAATGTTCGGCAAAATTTGTGCATAATACGATCTCATATGCACTACACATCAAGAAAGTATCATTTTCTAATTAAAATATGATATTTTGGTATCAATTTTCATTGCTTTAATTATTTTTAATTTTTTTGGTGCAGGTCTTTTGCGAACATTGTTTACAGCTGTGCTATACAACTGTGCTATAATAACACCTGCTAGATGCCAATTCCTCTAAGTAAAAATTGTAAAACAAACTATTTAGACTGATTTCTACAAAACTGCTTGGACCATTTCCGTGCAGTGACATTAGGTTAAATATATATATATATTCTGTGAAGTGTCTGGGAGGCTCTTAAAAGGCCCGGGCCCGCCTGCATTGCAGGCCCTGCAGGCCCTAACGTTACGCCGCTGGATGGAAGGAATTGGCTGTGGCCTATGGGTTGGAACCATAGAGTGGCTATTGGACCACCATATTTGAATCTACTTGAAAGCCACGTCCGCCATATTGTAAGCGATCAAATCGAGTGGGCTTGTGATGAAGCAAGTACAGAGGCTGCGGGAATAAATACCGTTTCACAGTTTTCTTTATTAGGGAAGCACTCAAAGATGCGCAATGTCTGTTTAAAGGACATTAAAAATACAAGATACAGACTACGCACTTACATATTGTATAAAGAAAGAAAATTAGCGCATTTCCAGTAGTCCGAATTACAATACAAATTACAAGACATTGCCAAAAATTTAGACCCACTTACAGGGAATGAAAATATAGAACAGAAAACCTTGAGCAAAGTAATATAACAACATCGAGAAATAATTAATATAACTTTAATAATAATAATAAATCCTAGTATCTTTCCATTTACCTGGAATTGGAATTTTGTATGGATTTAGCCTAATTTTACGACCGGATGCCCTTCCTGACGACGCCAAACCTAGGTGGAGTGATGTATTTACTATTGCGTGTTTCTGTAGTGGTTTGTAGTATGTTCTGTTGTGTGTAGATGAAGAAGGTTATCCAGTCCCGGATCCAGAGTAATTAACTGTCGACTACCCGGTTAAAGTCCTCAACCCGGTCGAATCCGGTGCCCTCTGAACCAAAGACCAGCACGCTGATCATTCTCTCAAGGAGCCGACACTAAACAACTTGGCAGGTTCGATCCTGGCTCAGTACGATAGTATTTGAAGGTGCTCATATCCCTCAGAACTCCTGCGGGACAACATTCCGGCACCTCGGCTTATCCGAAAAAGTAGTTAATAGGACGTAAAACTAACAATAATTTACGAAAAATAAGTATTCTAGAGCCGTGGGGTACAAGGTTTGAAGTGAACAATGGTGTAATAAAGTATCCATTAATAATAATAATAATAATAATAATAATAATAATAATAATAATAATAATAATAATAATAATAATAATAATAATAATAGAATAACAAGAATTTGTAGGATAAACAATTTGAAATAATTGTTGAAAAAGAGAACAGTTCTTCTTGTGATAATGATCTTAAATCACATAAGTTAACTTTACTGAATAATTCACTTCGATTATCTTTGGAAGAAGATTATGGTAACGCCGATTTTTATTTGCCTTATGTAGCACCCACTCAGACACGCCTTATAGCTACGATGCTAGGACTGCGAAGGAAGTGTCAGTGGCATTAAGGCACAGCAGCCCCCGTATTTGCCTGAAGTGAAAATGGGAACCATGGAAAACCAGCTATCAGTGCTGTCGGCAGTGGAATTAGAACTCACTATATCCCGAATGCAAGCTAAGAGCTATATACCGCGAAGCACGTAGCCAACTCGCTCAGTAGTAGTGGTGATGCAGGACTGAAAGTCCTCATATTACTCCGTATCGTTGGCAGAGGGGATGGGCTGACTAGGAAATTCTAAATATTGTAGGTGTGGCGTTGGACAGCAGGCGTCTTGTAACACCGTTGTTCACTTTATATTTATTTTCAAAATGCTGGGGAAATGTGCTCTGTAGGATACAATGTAATAATAAATAGTGGTCTTGGTTTTTCGTCCTACCGACTACTTAGTACGGTTTTCGGAGAAGCTGAAGTGCCGGAGTTTTGCCCCGGCGGAGTTCCCTTACGGGCTGGTAAATCTACTGACACAAAGGTGACCTATCTGAGCACCTTCAAATACCAAATATGGCAACTTGGGCTCAGAAAGCTAGCGCTCTACCGTCTGAGCCACTTAGTCAGGCAGGATACATTTTTATCGTGTTTGGCTGCCAGTTCCTACAAGAAAATAAAAGTAGGCCTGATGTACACGTGCTGGATTGTGCTACACAGGCAACGTAATTCTGCTAATCGCCCAAAACTGTGTACTTTAGTAAAAAAAAAAATCTTATCTGAAATATGATATTTATTCTTCGTGTTTTCTCTACAATTTATGCAATTGCATGCCACACACGTAGATAACATAATTTCTTCGATCTAATCTGTTAAAAGTATCGCACCGTATGCGGAAGAAATTATATGAATGGCGCTTAAACTATGGAGTCGCTATTTTGTCTTGGCACCACCCAGAGCGCTGTAGCAGCCATGTTAGCCACTCTATAGTCCTCTTTCTAGCTCGTTGGTTGGAACTGTCCCGGCATTTGTTTGGAAGTGAAAATGGAAAATCACAGAAAACCATTCTCAGGTCAGCCGACAGTGGGATTTGAATCCACTCATCAACCAAGAGCAGAGATTACTCCATAGCCGCAGCCCTCTGTATAGTTTGATCGTGATCTCGCGAGATATTTATTCGAATATCTCTAACACACCCACAAATTTTATGGAAATTCCATTTTATTTTAATGTAAATAAATGCCAGATATTATAAAAATGATAAACAAATCCCCGCGAAAGTTAATAAGCTGGAACTGACCTCTCCAGTGACAAAACACCTACAAAAGTGATGCCAGTCACGTAAATAAATAAACAAATGAATAAAGCAATCTGAAGCTGAAGCACAACAGTCATCTGCCTGGAAGCCTTGAATGTGATGGACTATCTGTCACTAAACATAAAATGCTTGATTGAACAACTGGAAATTAGAGAGAGAATAATTCTTGGAAAGATCTTGGGCCCGGAATTGGAAGAACGGAGACTTCGAAATTCAGAGATCTACTCGCCGATAGAGTGCGTTGAGAATTTAAATTGTTTTTAATTGTTTAGTACTTTTATTCTTTGTCTTTTGGTTGCGTATCATGGCTATTCTTTGATCAGTGAAGTTAACTGTTGTCAACCAAGTCTGTAATCTATCACGATTATGTGTTGTTATTGAGTGCACACAGTAGGTATATTGAATGTATAGAGTTAGATCGAGTGTATTACAACATTTTGGTGACCCCCCGACGTGATAGATTCTGTGAGTTTATTCCTGTCTTAGAAGAGAAGGAATTTGAAGTACAATAGTGCGTGGTACCAGGTCACTATTTTTTCCAAGTCGAGAAGGAATAAATATGGAAAACTGAGAAAGGTAGAATATCTGTGAGAAAATGCTTCACAAAGAACATAAACGACATAAAGGGAATTATCGCAACAGGTACGTCTCCCGATTTTAATGATGCACTTACTTCCATTTTCAGTCGTTTAGAGGCATTACCGTCAGAGCTTCGTGAATTAGACAGCAAAATAATGGATGCACTTTTAGATGGCAGTGATGATATGACTCTAATCGTATCAGAAAGAGAAATTTCCGAGAAGTGTAACGACGAATTTGAGGTTATACGGGTACAGGTGAATAATGTTTTGACGCATCCGTAGATCAGACAGTTCTTTAAGTGACGCGCGAGAAGTGACCTAATGTCAGGAGAACTTGTAAACTTCTTATGATTGAAATGAAGAAATTTAACGGTGATTTACGAAAGTGATTCAATTTTGATCGCAATTTCGGAAGATTCACGAAGATGATAGTTTGTATGGTAGTGACAAATTACAGTATTTATTGCAAGTTATGGAAACAGCAACTGAACCTCACGAAATTGTACTTAAGTTATTTATCCACAGACGTCAGAAAATTCCCCAAAGGTCTTTCAAACTCTACAAGAACGGTTTGGAAGATCTTCTATTACAAGTGTATGTAGGGGAATTACTAAAGTTAGTGATTTCAAATGCGACACAAGAGGACAAGCTTCCAATACCCACCTTGTTACTCAAGTTACAGTCTCACCTTCGACCCCTCATTAGTTTAAATCTAGCATCTGGGGACCCAAGTACAGTACATGGCTCTTTGCATTAGTCGAATCTAGACTCCCATGACAGACATTACGAGCCTGGCAAAGAAGTCGGTTCTCGAAAGAAGAAGTACAAACGGAGAAATTGAGTCTCGACTTGAGTGCCTTATAGAATTTCTACGTAGTGAAGTCCAAAAGGAGTGGAAGATTCTACTGGCTCAAACAGGATTGAGTAATTTGGTTGTGAAAAGTAAGAATGAGAAGCGGTTAGGCTCTACCAAAACGGAGAAGAAACACAATAAAGAACATGTTGATAGACCCGTTCCTACTGTTGCTGCATTTTTACATCAACAGTCCCTAGGTGTCATCCATTTTCTGTAGTAAATCTCATGAAAGTGATAAATGTTCTTTTACTAGGAAAATGAGTATAGAAGAACGGAGATAAAATGAAAGGAAAAGGTCGTTGCTATTTGTATGCAAAACTTAACCAGACCACCGGACACGCACGGACAAACGCGGAACATACGTATATATACTCACCCATTTACCCCAGCTCCGTGGACTCGGTCGGAACAGGCCAGAAACTGCCTGGAACTGAACACATACCTCTTAAAATTACAGGAAGGAAGTAATAGAGGCATGAAGCCCCAGTGAAAGATTGAATCGAATGAAAAGGTTTATTAACACAAATAAAATGCAAATTAATAAGGAACAAAAGAAACAGGGGATGCAAAGAACAACTTGCTTACATAATCAGCTCCAGAGAGTATTTTACACGCAGTAATCTTTCCTTCTGACCACACACATCGTTTTAATAGACATCAATGAGGTTGCTGTAGTAACGTTACGAAGCTTCGTAAATACATTAGCAATCAAACTAAATGTTTCTCAGAACAACGAATTAGTCCGTTACATAAAGCATTCCTTTCTCCGTAATAAAGAGTTGGACTCGCGTGAAATAACACATCTCACTCCAATATATGTATCATGCAGAAAGGCACCTACGACAATGCTAAACTCGAGCCACCATCATCATTTCAAAAGTCGCGGACCACAAAAATCGGCTCCATAGAGACTGCGTCCCCAGAAATCAAAACAAAAGAGCAAACCAATAGATAACATAAAACAAAATCAAGGAGGATGAGAGGTTGCCATAGTCACTGAGATCAACAAGCATTCCTAACAATGACACCTATAAACAGAAAGGAAAAATCTTTAAAATAAACGACTAATCAGGCAATTAAAGCCGAGAGCAAATGTAAATAAAGGAGTCACGGTGGAGCTAAACTAGCACCCGTGAGAGACAGAAATTAACACAAATTTTCACAAACAATCCACACAAACATACACGCAAACACAGCATAGAGACCATGGCGAAACAAACCCAGTATAATGTCAGTGTCAAGACAGACAAGATAGCAGGCCCTTGAGCTTAAAGAAAATCCCAGACTGTGACATTGGGTCGCCGCAAAATAGCCCAGGCTCATCCAATCACAATCATAGCCCCCACACACAATTCACGTCACATGTCGAATTCATATCAGCCTAACTCAAAGGTGAACGTGAAATGCACAGCATTAGCGTCAAACCAAAACAATATCGACCAAGCTCAGCCTGCCGAAGATTCGAAGAAAAATAATCAAGGGTCTCAAATCGAAGCCACACGCATGCACACCAGTTGCACAGACCGGTATCACTTTCCGTTGTCACATACAGAACGAAAACACAAAATTAATGAAACGTAAACCAACATATATATGCTGTATATAGCTCGCAATTGAGCGAAATACATAAAAGTCTGCAGAACAGGAAACCAAAACACAAGATCAGAATAACTATGACAGACCTCAAAGTGTAATAAATGCCTTATATTTTGAAGAGCAGAACCCGAAGACTCTATATAATAATCAATATTGACTCAAGGCAGGGAGTCCAGTAGAGCATACAGTAATTCCACACGAAATACCATTTAAATTCGCACATTTTCACGCCGCGGTCCAACGTATCAATCCTTACCACACAGACATTGTTGCCTCTTCAAGGGAAAGCAAAACAATAAATAATCAATCGAGAGAGAGAGAGAAATGCTTTTACAATTTCAGGTGGTCAGAGAGCGCCATCTGTCAAAGAGAAGTGAATATTACGTCACATTAGGGAACA
The DNA here is from genome assembly GCF_040414725.1 of Anabrus simplex. Lineage (NCBI taxonomy): Eukaryota > Metazoa > Arthropoda > Insecta > Orthoptera > Tettigoniidae > Anabrus > Anabrus simplex. Next base: position 227,504,325 of record NC_090268.1, on the reverse strand, counting down.
TTGTACAGACTGGTTGTCTTTGACATCGCCAAAGAATACAATAATAGAATGGTGCGACCCAAGGAGACCACGGTGTGGCACACCGCTTAGCTAAGAACTGCAAGAGAAGAGTGAAACTAAGACTCATAAGGAAACACAAGTTACATCCGACCTAGCTAACCAAACTTGTATCAATCAAGTTGTCCTATAAACACTGACGGTCAAATTACAATGGAATGTTAAACAGAAAATTGTACGAGCATTCTTAGACTGTGGCTTACCGGTACAACGAAGTCACCTCCTTCAGAGTACAGTTAAAGAGTTGAGGCTAGAACCTTGTGCAGAAGAAATAGTAACCCATGTTTTGTTTGGTGGAGATTAAACTTCTAGCATTAAACATAAGAGATATAAAATCAACGTAGAAAGAAATGATGGACAATTCAATTGTGAATTACAGTTACGGGATTATCCTAGAATTTGTCAATCGATTCCACGAGTGTTGAGGTCTTTAGATTTGCTGCAAGAGTTGAAAATGAAGAGGATATGGATCAGTGATTTGGGTGATGATTTCCCCGAGAATGAGCTAGTCATAGGAATGGGAAGTATATGCCAAGATTCTCACAGGAAAGGTAGTTCAGTTGAAGAATGGACTCCTAGCCGTGGAAACGAAACTCGGATGGACTTTGGCTGGTGAGAGGCAAGACCAATCTGTTAAGGTTAGTCTGAGTAACCTCACCATCTCAATGGCTTGTGACGATATGCAAACCGTACATGAGCTTTGGAACCTTGAGACCATTAGTATCTGTGATCAGGTAGAAGACAAAATGACTGAAGAGGTCAAACAGAATCTCCTTATCACTTTAAAAAGAGATGGTAACGGCCGCTATAAGCCTCCCGTGGAGAAAAGGTCACCCCGAAATCAATTGCAATAAGCATATTGCAGAGAAGAGACTGGAGTCAACAAATGACAAGCTGATGATGGCAAACCTGTTCACCAGTTACGATCAGATTTTCACGAACTGGAAGAAAGAAGGATTCATAGAAGAGGTACCGAATGAAGAATTAGATAGGTGCTGCTGTTATCTTCCTCATCGGCCAGTAATTAAATTACCTAACAAGCTTGACATCTCCTGTTCGTCCAGTCTTCGACGCATCCTGCTTCACTAAATGACTGTCTAGAGAAGGGGCCCAATCATCTTCAGTTATTTCCAGAGATACTCCTCAGATTTCGAGAGAACGTAATTGGAGTTACTTCAGACATCCGAAAAGCCTTTCAAATGATTGAGGTTGCGATGGAGGATCATGATTTCCTGTGTTTTCTATGGTGGGAGAATTGCGTTATGAAGAAAATTACAGTTCACAGATACTCGCGAGTGGTTTTTGGAACTACCTGCAGTCCGTTTATCCTAGGCACTGTAATAGAACATCACATTACCAACACCCGTAAGGAAGACAAGTCAACAGCACATAAATTGATGGAGTCGATGTATGTTGACAGCTGTGTGACATCGGTAGCTTCGAAGGAAGAATTTGATACATTTAGAAGAGAGCATTAAAATGCTGAATGATGCAAAAATGTAACTTAGGAACTGGGAATATTCAACAGAAGGAATCACATCGATGGAGGACAGTGCAATTGAGGAGAGATACATCACATTCTCGGACTAGTGGAAAAGAATATCGGACTCACTGAGTATTGAATTTATTACAGAGTATTTAGCTCTCCCAGAAGTACTGACGAAGAGAATCCTACTTTCCTCAATACACACGGGTTTTTACATCATTGGATTTCTCACTCCGGCACTTCTCCCATTCAAGCTGTTGTTGCAGAAGGCATGGTGCGTAGAAAATGAAACTAAGATGGTCAAACAGAAGTGGGACTCGCCATTGCCTGAGAGTATCGCTTATGAATTTCGGAAGCGTTATCAGGAAATAAACTGCTTAAGGGAAATGGAAGTTCCTCGACCAATCACGGGCGGTGTGAAGGAAAGAAATCAATGGACGCCTCATGCCTTCGTAGACGCTAGCCAACACGCTTATGCTGCTGTGATCTTTTTACGAACTGAAAGTGACCAGGTAGTTTCAGTGCAGCTGCTGCTAGCTAAAGCCTGGGTAGCCTCTCTCAAAATTATCACTATTCCCAGGCTGGAATTATTAGGCTACCTCGCTGGAAGTAGACTCGCATCAACTCGGCTCTACATCCACAAAATGTGAGAGAATATTTCTGGAACTATTCAACCGCATTAGCTTGGATAAGAAGAGACGAACCATGGGCTACATTTGTTAGCAACAGAGTAAAAGAGATCAGAAGTTTAACATGTTCAGAGAACTGGAAACATATTCCAGGAATACACAATCCGGCTGATCACATATCAAGAGGATGCTATTCAACCCAGCTGAAGAACTCGGAATGGTGGAAAGGTCCGGAATGGTTAAAATGACCAGAAGAAGAGTGATCATTTAATCAGCTGGAAGACAATGAGTAGGAAACCACAATCCTAGCAGAAAGGAAGAAGTTGGGCTACACTATGACAAGGCTATCTCTAGAAATGACAAGAAATTTGAGCTTTCCTCAACGAGTTAGGGTTGTGACATGGATTCTTAGGTTCTGTAGTAATACAAGGAAGAGTAACTCCCATGCAGGCCCCCTATATTTTTCAGAAATAAAGGCAGCAAAGCTGATTGTCATTAAATGTATTCAGTCAGGTTCATTACCAGCTGAAGGCGATAACGTCAATGGGATAAATGTCTGGGACGAAGAAGGTCTCATCCGAGTGAAGACCAAGATTTTAATGAGAGAGGATCTAATGACCTTCAAATATCCATTGTTGCTACCTAAGAAACATAAAATAGTTGAAGCAATGATTATGGAGCAACATCAATTTCATTGTCATGCAGGTTTGCTGTTTTAATGGCCTATTTGAGTAAAAGGAGGACTGTAAAGAAGGTGATAGATAGCAAGTTGTCTGCAGTGTAAGTGTCATAAACTAAAGAATGCTGAAGCAGAGTCTGCCCCTCTACCCAAGGATCGAGCAATGCCAATGTTTCTTAAGTGGTAGACATTAACATGGCAGGACCATTAATTCTGAGAGGTGCCGTAATTCTAAGATATGGATTGTTCTCTACACCTGTGCCATCTTCCGAGCAATCCATTTTGAACTAATTTCGTCACTGAGTACCGAAGCTTTCATTCATGGAGAAGATTTATCGCTAGAAGGGGCCGTCCATCCATTATCTATTCTGACAACGGTACTAATTTTGTTGGGGCTTCCAATGCATTAAAAAGTCTAGATCTCCAAAAACTTCAACAACAATTTAGGTTTCAAGATATAAAATTCAATACTACTAATGCGAGTTGGTTGGGAGGATGGTGGGAACGTCTGGTCCATTCCATTAAAGAATTGTTGAGACGAATGCTCGGACGGTCTGAACTCACTGATGAAGAATTACTGACTTCGCTTTGTGACGTAGAGGCCGTTATTAATCGACGCCCACTGACTTATATATCAGAGGATCCTGAGGATTTAAATCCTTTGACACCATTAATTTGTCTTAATGATACTGATCTTCTCGAGAAGGAAAATTTCCAGACACGCCTGCGCCACCGACAAGACGTGATGCAAAAACTGAAACAAAGCTTTAGGAAGGAATATCTGTCCCAGCTGATCCAGCGCCCCGAAGGAAAAGCAACATCGACTTTGAAGGAAGATGATGTTGTTCTGGTTGGTTGCGAGCAAGAAAAGAGAGTGGAGTGGTCACTAGCAAGAATAGTGTCGCTCTTTCCTGGTAAGAACAGTGTATCTCGGGTAGCCAAGATGAGACTGAAAGATGGAACACTTATAAGACCTATTGAACGACTGTACCCTCTGGAGATAGACACTCGTGAGGGCCCCTCAGTTTCCAAAACCTATTCACCTGATAATACTCCCCATAGGTACAGAACCCGTAGTGGTCGCAGAGTGGTCCCCTATCCAAAACACTCCTCTTAAGTTATAGACTATGGAAATGTGGTATAAAAAACTGCGATATTTGCAGGCATAAGATGTGTGTGATATTAAAGTGACTGAAATTATTCTCACAATTTCAGATTGGGAGAAATGTTGAGAATTTAAAATGTTTTGAATTGTTTGGTACTTTTATTGTCTTTAGGTTGCGCATCATGGCTATTCTTTGATCAGTGAAGTTAATTGTTGTCGACCAAGTCTGTAATCTATCACGATTATGTGTTGTTATTGAGTTTACACAGTAGATATATTTAATGTATGGAGTTAGATCGAGTGTATTACAACAGAGAGGCTCTCTGAAAATGGTAGTAAAACGAGGCTAGTTTTCTATAATCATGTGGCAAGATCTTCTCCCAACAGACTGACCAACCGCCTTTTCACCTTCTGGCAAAACAAGAAAGTCTATACCACGGGGCTGAGGGAGACTGAGAAGAGCATAAGAGAACTTGCGCTGACATATTTACAAAACAGATTGGCTGTGAGACAGGTCCTGAAGAAAGTCCTTGGTTTTTTAGGAAAAACCTATGAAGAAGGGTAGGCCTGCTTCCCGATTCAGAAGAAAGAAACTAGTTACACCGGAAGAAGATGCGACAATACTGGTCAAAGACCAAAGCTGAATGTTTGAACAAGATGATCCCAAGTATAGGTCTATTTGTAAGAAGAATCAAAGAAACCTGTATGCGATGTTTAAAAAAATAATTTTTCTATAAATGTAAGATGTAAATTAATGAAATTCACGTATAATATATACACAAAAAAACTATTAAATATGACGCTCAAACGGCATATTTTAAAAATCGAATTAATCAACCGATTTCAATAAATATACTGAAATGGGAGGAGGGGCGTGATTAGCTCGGCTGAGCTGGTGGTTTCGGACCCGGAAGGCTGAGGCTTGATCCTCCGGTTGATCCTGGGTCGAGATTCTCATCCCAGAATCACGTGGCGTAAGGAATGTCATCCGGTCTTAAATCCCCGGCCAAATCAAAACGAGCCTGGGTGGCTCCAGCGACCCCAGAAATAACTGGTATAAACTGAAGAAAGTTTACATAGAAATGTTTTCATGTTATCGAGCCGTTACAGTTGGGCCCACGAGAGTTGAAGCCTGACATTTCATTAAACTGATAATAACCTCAATAAATGCACATGTTAAATAGAGAATATAACTGTACAACTACCCACTGATTAACTTACAAAAAATAAACTAACAACGAAAATAATATTCAGGAAACAAACACTTAAATTATTACATAAACCACGAACAACTAACACAGCACTACTCCGAATAATATCACAAAAGCGACTGAGAAGAAAGCCAACCCACGTGACGATAGCAACCTTAAATGTGGCATCTCTGTTATCGTTGCCATAGCATCAGACCATTTTCGAGCAGCGTTAGTCAACTTTTTCTCGCCGATGGCGCTAAACGTCAGACTTCAACTCTCGTGGGCCCAACTATAGAAAATTCTTTCAAAACTGTAGCAAGCCTGTAAACATTTTAAATATTTATAGTAAAACAAATTGTTACCTCCATTTTCAAACAAATGACAGAAGTCTTTGTCTCGCACGTCAGACAGTGTTAACCCGGGAGAAGGTGCATGGCGGGAAAAAGGCCGCAGTTATGGTAAAGTTGGTATCATTTGGAATGTAGGTGACAAATGACGATCAACCTCTATCATATCGTTGGTGGGGATGTGGGCAGGGTTCTCATATGGGTGAATAACTGACAGTCAGTAGTGTTTAAGAAGCTTGTGACAGTGCCATCTAGTGTGTCATAGCAGCCAGGATATCGTCGGTGCGGTGCTTTCGACCGCATGCGAATTCCCGCTTAATTGTTTAGTGTGGACATTTCTACCGCGTGCGACTTCCAAAGCGACGGGTTTTATTGACATTATGGATGAATATAGGATACGAAAAATGTGGACAGTTTTGAAGCAAAGCTACAGGGGAATGAACGCTTGCAAATTGAACAGAATTTGGTTAGAAGACAACTCTTTTGTGAAGAGAGATTCGAGGAAGAGAGCAGATGATGAGGTTGATAATATAGAAATCAGTGATCATGACAGTGCTTCTGAAGAGTCCGCAGGATCTGAGGATGAAGTTTATCAAGTAGACCCCAATCAAGACCAACCGCTACTCGAGTACATTGGTGGAAATTGTGAAACAAGATGGAATTCTAGTACTGGTAGAGGAAGGGCTAGAAGGAGGAACATTGTAACGTACCTACCCGGTCCGATAGGACAAGCTCGACATGCCACTACCATACTGGAATCCTGGGGGTTATTTTTCCCCAACAGCGTCTTGGAGGAAATTGAAGGGTACACGGTAAAAAAGGGGAATGTCAATGTAAAACAAAAAATGAATTAACACTACCCATATATACTTTATGGTCAGGAGAATAGTTTAAGACAATGTACAACCAAGTAAAGGGAATTATCACAGAAATATAACAAGTTTAAGAATACATGTACAATTGATGAAAGGGGAATATCACCACAGAACAAGAAACAAAGGGGGAATGTCAGTTTGGTATGTGGCAATAGAGATGGATTTCCAAAAGAATTTATGCATACCTAATTTATCCACTAACGACGTGATTACCATAGACAGCTGTTAATGTTCTCCTTCAATATACATGTTTTGTGTAGTGGACAATCAGTATTCTATACATACCCAGAGATAGTTGCACATAAAGCAGCAGATAAAGTGTGTTCTGTGTTACATCATTCTTTATTTTGTGAACTTGGGGACGAGATAAAACACTTGACAATCTTCTGTGATTCTGCATGTGGACAAAACAAGAACTGGACTGTTTTCAGATTTCTCCACTTTATAGTACATCATGCCAAACGCCTCTAGTCTGTGAAAATAGTATTTCCAGTTCGTGGGCACTCGTACTTAGAGTGCGGTAGAAACATGACACTAATTAATCAGAAATTTGCAGTTGAAACGCCAGAAGACTGGGCGGATAATTTTAGAAGTGCCAGAAATAAGCCCTTCCCTTTCCATGTAATCGAAGTTGATCAACCAATGATTCGTCTGTGGACCAAGTTTTTTATTCCCTTGTACAGAAAAGTTTGCCCTTTTAAAACAAGACCTATAAGGGAACTTGTCATCTCCATTGAGCATCCACGATTCATGGAATACAGAGAAAGTTACAATGGCCATTGGGAACGACCTGTTGTAAATGCTACAAAATCAACTCCACACTTCCCAGAAACACCAGTTAGTGAGTTTGTTCTTCCAGGGGCATCTTATGAACGTAAGTCCAAGAGTTAATGTACATGAAGTTGCTCTACATTCGCAAACATTCTGGCAAGATTGATATTTCAAATATGTAATTTATTTCTATTTCAGGTTTACATCCAATCTCTACAGCAAAATTTTCTGATCTGCGCGTCCTTAGATCATTTTGTGGACCAGAGGGAAGATCATTCATTGATACACTTCCTCACTATTCATTGACAGGTTATTTGTTAGGTTTTGTTAAAAGTGACATTCCCCTTTATTTCCGTGATAATGTGTTCATACGACTGACGTTCCCCTTTATTTTCGTGATAAAAAATGATAAAACTTAATTCTATATTTTCATTATTATCTATTTACAATACCAATACTTTAGGCGAACGTTACGTAATATAATAATTTATGTACATGTATTATTGTAGACAGTATTAAAAGTTGAAACTTTCAAATTTCATTATCTCAGTTTGTAGAAGATATGACATTCCCCCTTTTTCCCGTGTACCCTTCAATTGTTAACCTCATAAATATTTGAATAAGAAAAACCAGGACAAGCTATTATAGGGAGAGAGGTGCTGGCGATGCAAAATTGGCAGAAATAAAAGATGTGATAAGTCTATTCTAATTAGCTGGAACAGTGAAGTGTTATTATACAAACCTCAAGGACATGTGGTCAACCAATGGAACAGGAATTGAGCATTTCAGAATTACAATGCATATACGAAGGTTTCAGTTTCTATTATGAACATTAAGGTTCGATAATATTAATGATCGTGATGAAAGAAAATCGGTTGATAAAATGGCACCTATCAGGTACATTTTCGAGGGATTTGTTATTCGGTGCAGAAATATTATTCCCTTAGTGAGTATGTAACCATCGATTAAATGATTGAGGCATTCCGGACTAAATGTTCCTTTCGGCAATTTATCCCCAGCAAGCCCACGAATTATGGACTAAAAATCTTCAGCCTGGTTGATGCACGTACGATTTATACCTCTTCACAAAAGAGTTGTCTTCTAACCAAATTCTGTTCAATCTGCAGGCGTTCATTCTCCTGTAGCATTTTTTTAAACTGTCCACATGTAAAAGAGTATCCCGGACCTTTCCAACTGAACCATAGTGCAAAGAACATTGTTGAACGTTTGATTATGCCGATTTCAAACAGTGGACGTAATTTTACTACCGATAATTGGTACACTTCCGTTTCCTTGCAGAAACTCTCTTGAAGGATCATAGATTAACTTTAGTGGGGATAATTCGGAAAAAATAAATCAGTAATTCCTCAGTTCTTCAAGGAAGTAAAAGAGAAGCCTGTGAAAAGCAGTATTTTCGGATTTAAAGGCGATTTAATGCTGGTTTCATATGATCCTACAAAGAACAACGTTGTGTTGCTTTTATCCACCATGCACGAAACAGACAAAATCGACGCTAAGGTGAGTCTTACAACCCTGAAATTCTCACATTCTACAACCTAACCAAAGGGGGTGTCGATGTAGTCGATCAACTGAAACAAGTGTACAATGATGCAAGATCGTAATCGATGGAGTCTCACTTTATTTTACACTCTATTGAACATTGCAGGCATCAATATCTACATCACTTTGAAAAGCAACATGGAGCTAGGTACAAGAAGGAAGTTCTTGAAAGATCTATCCATGGAACTATGCAGGGACTTTTCAGAGATCTGCCTGACGACAAGGAGCATTCGTCCCGATTTTCGAGTAAAGATCAGGATCAGGGAACTCCTTAAGAAAGAACTCCAGAGCAGAAGCCCCAGTTTCCAGGGCGGTGCACTTTCTGTAACCACACAAGTTGTCTATAAAGCACCGAATGTTAATAATATCTCTGACCTTGAATCTGACCTTCTCAAGCTAGTACCAACCTACGAGAATATATTACTTCTTGGCGACTTTAACTCAAATATCTTAGCCCCGACTGGCAAATCAGAACAAATCAGCAACCTACTTACCTCCATCGACATGACGATCTTACCGCTAGATGCAACTAATTATGTTCATAGACTTAGATATACAAGCCATACTGGAATTGACCTCCTGATTACAACTAACCCACATAAAGTTCTTGTACGTCAATTTCCTGTACCTGGCATCTCAACTCATGACTTAATTTACCTGTGCTACTCTCTACGTGTACCAAATTACAAAACTAAATACATTAGTTATAGGGATCTGAAAAAATATCGATCTACAACAACTCCAAAATGATGCGTACAGTTTACCTTGGGAAGATATAAAGCAGTTGCAGGACACAGGCATGAAAGTGAGAAGATTTAACTCCCTACTCATAGGACTACCTATATGGCAAGCATGCTCCAGTTAGGCAAGCTAGAGTCACTCGCTCGCCTGCACCTTGGTTAACAAGCGATATAAAAGCAACAATGGCTCGCCGTGACGCAATGTTCCGCCGATACAAGGAAACAAATAATGAACTAGATTTTTAACAGTATCGTCTTTTACGTAACAGAACAAAGCAATTAATTCGCAATAGCAAATTTAATCACATTAAAAGATGTAACAAGGAACTTAAATGCACGTGAAACCTGGAACGAACTTCGAGCTATGGGAGTTGGAAAATGCAACTATATCTCTCGATACACTCAACTCTCACTTCGTAACTAACCCAATAAAGGAATCTCAACCTCAAAATCTTATCAATCTAAATAAAAGAATCAGTGACGTTACAGAAAACGAACATGATTTCTCTTTTCACCCTGTCAGTGTAAATGATGTAAAGCGTATTTTGAATTCAGTTAAGTCAAAAGCTAAAGGAGCCGATAACATCCCAATAGGCTTTATAAAAAACATTATTGGCGCGGTCCTACCAATTATTACATACATTGTAAACCACTGTCTCGCCACAGGGACGTTTCCAACTGCATGGAAGGATGCTCTAGTGACCCCAATATTAAAGCATACCGGTACCACAGCAAATGCACCATCTGATTACCGGCCTATTTCGATTCTTCCCTCTCTCTCGAAAGTTCTTGAACGAGTTGTACACGAGCAGATAGTAGAATTCTTAACCAGACATTCTCTTTTTGACCCATTGCAATCTGGCTTCAGAAAGGGACACAGTATTACGACTGCACTTCTTCGGGTAACAGATGACATAAGACTAGCAATGGACAAACGGCAGGTGACGATACTGACACTCCTTGACTTTAGTAGTGCGTTGGACGCGGCAAATATAGGCATACTATTATCCAAGCTACGCTCTCTGCATATCGGCCCGATAGCCCTTTTTTTAAAAGTCGTACCATATAAATCGTCGCCAGTGCGTAATGGTAAATAATCAAAGATCCCAATGGGCTGTAAAATCATCCGATGCCCCTCAAGGGTCTGTTCTAGGACCCTTACTGTTCGTCTTGCATATTAATGACATATCTTCCACACTTCAGTATTGCAACTACCACTTATATGGTGATGAAATGTAGATATATAAACACATTACTACAAACAATTTACATGAAACATTTCAGCATATTAATTCGGATATTGAAAGGCTTACCGCCTATGCTAAAAAACAATCACTTACTCCTAAATCCTCGCAAAGCACAAAGTATTATCATAAGAAACTAAATTATTACATGTAATAAGCAATATCAATCCTCCTCCAATCATAATCAATGACATTGCTGTACCGTACCTTTAAAATGTAACTAATCTTAGAATCTCCATCTCCATCTGACCACGAATGAACACGTAACAAATGTATGTTCATGCAGCTCTATATCCCCTGAAACGTCACACGAATTCTTTTCCTCAAAAACTTAAATTAAAATTAATCCAAGCACTACTATTCCCAATTTTAGACTACTGTGATACGGTACCAGGAGCGGTTTCTCCATAAGGTTGCAGGTTTGCGCTACCCCCATTGATTTTTTATTTTTATTTTAGGTAAAGTTTTATAATTTGGATTACTCAACTAGGTACTGTATTTTCATTCAACAAGACAAACCTTTCAAGAGCTTGAAAGAGCAAACATTGACTACAGGAGACTACAAGCCGGTACTCTTAGATGTTCACTGCAGGAGCTGAAAAGTTTGCAACAGTCAACCTGTGGTAGGATGAAACATGGGCTGCCAGAGGCGTGCACGGGGAGAGGTAAAGATAGGCGTGGATTCTTATACATTGCTTAAATTGAGGTTTATCAACCTGGCTCCTCCTACCACGGCCGACTTGATGCGTCGCTCTAGCTAGCTCCTTGCAGTGCAGCGAGGGATCTAGTCGGCCGTGCTCCTACGTAACCAACTACTGTACAGTAGAATTCCATTAGTCCGGCATCCAGCAGTCCGGAACGCCCGATGGTCCGGCACCATACCAGGATTTTTTATGTTAATTTTTATACATTTGTGACGGTTAAAGCGCACAGCGCGGTTCGAAATCACAAGGAAGTGCCCACTACGCGTCTGCTATTGTTAGACGCAATCTGCATTGTTGGCTGTCACAACACACAGGTTCAGTACATTGTTTTGATTGCGAGCACTTTTAGCTGCAGTATTTTTTCTTGCGATCTAGGATCCGTATTACAGTAGTGCAGTAGTTTAGTGAACATACATATCAAAGTGCGTTGTGGAAGTTTTCTTGGTATGTAAGCAGTGACAATGTACTCGAAACCGAAACCTTCTTCAAGTTCCAAATCAGGAGATAAACGTAAGCACGTAACTCTGACCATCAACCAGAAACTGGAAATTATCAAACGCCTGGAGGAAGGTGAAAATAGAAATATTTTGTTGAATTAATTTAAAATTGGCTCGTCGACCATTTACGACATAAAAAAACAAAAAAATATTTTACTGCAAAACGCCGTGTTACAGCTGTTTTCGCTGTACGCCTTAACCTATATCCTAGTAAGAGGTACCGCCCGTTAGTCCGGCATTTTCGGTAATCCGGCACCGGGCCGGTCCCGAACGTGCCGGACTATCGGACTTCTACTGTACTAGCAAAGTCGCTAGAGACCGTTGGCGCTCAATGTGAGAGTCTGTTATATAACAGGGATGTCACCTAGCGACATTGGATGGAAGTTCATCTGCTGGATATATAATGAATGGCTTTAAATTTGAAAATAAATACCGCCATTTCTTTTAGCATAGTCGTGAACTTCGTTATGTGCGTACAAGCTACGTAGCTTATTGATTTCACTGTGTAAACAATCGTGTCAGCGTGTGTGTTTTTATTGCTGTGCGTTTTTATCAGTTAGTGGTATTTTGCCAGATCATGAATTCAGTGCAGTCTTTAATGTCTGGGCCGTTTCCGCAACGGACTGCCGAAGAAAAATCCGAGGTGAAACGAATCGGTAGGCCTACGCGACGTTTAATTTCGAAACCAGATACAATACCGGAATTAGCCTACCTCAAAGTGTTTCATTTCAATATGGTAAAGGAGTTCTTAAATGAAAAAAATGTTACTGGGTTGTAGTAATATTCCTGAAAATAGAAATGTAAAATGTTTGTTTTACTTTTAATAATGAAAAGTATTGTTGATGTACCTGGATTTGAAAATTAGCCTGTAACCATATTATATTAATGGTAAAAATTGTGCACCACTGAACTTTTAAACCACCAGCCGCCACTGTACGGTACTAGTCAATCTAAATGCTGAACAAGCTTGGAGACTTCAGCGAGCACAAAACTCATGCATACGATATGCCTTCCAACTGCGACATGACGCTCATGTTACACCAATTTTCAAAATATTGGGATGGCTACGTATAAATGAACGAAGGAATTTTCACCTAATGACACTTGTTTACCAAGTGCTCTCGACGAACACTATCTCTCTTCTAATTTTCGTTTCCTTTCCTCATTCCATGAAATTAGTACCCGTTCTGGTTCCCTACTTGAAATTCCACTATAAGTCGAACGAATTCCTACAATCATTCCTTTTTAGTTACTGCATCGAGACTCTGGAATACACTCCCAACGGACATTCGGCACCTTACTTCTTCTCATAAATTCAAATCTGCCTGCCGAAAGTTTTCCTGGGAACATAAAACTGAGTTGTGTGAGTCATTGTGTGTATGTTGTGTGAATGGGGTTTCTTCATTTATTATTATTATTATTATTATTATTATTATTATTATTATTATTATTATTATTATTATTATTATTATTATTATTATTATTGTCACATTAATTGCTGTACTGATATATAGACCTAACTTAGTCTTAGAATTATCTGTCCGTAGTATTATTTCTTTATAGAATTTCTATGTCTTACTTTTATGTTTAATTTTTTAAATTTTAATGTTTATAGTGGTTAAGTGTAAGAAAGGGGGCCGTGAGCCCTAACTTCGCCACAAATGTAAGTCAGGAATAAATAAATAAATAAATAAATAAATAAATAAATAAATAAATAAATAAATAAATAAATAAATAAATAAATAAATAAATAAATAAATAAATAAAAGAATCGAAAAACGCAGACTACCTGCGCCCAGTGTGGAACATTTGTTTGCCGAGAGCACATTGTTTGTTCCCGTGCTTAGTGTGCTAGACTCAGGGAAATCTCCAGTGGTGCAGATGATACAGAATGAGCGAGCTCGATAGCTGCAGTCGCTTAAGTGCGCCCAGTATCCAGTAATCGGCAGATAGTGGGTTCGAGCCCCACTGTCGGCAGCCCTGAAGATGGTTTTCCGTGGTTTCCCATTTGCACACCAGGCAAATGCTGGGGCTGTACCTTAATTAAGGCTGGTACAATTATTTGAGGATGGATAGTGAAACGTGTTTACACCTTCTTCACTTGGTAGCGCCCCATATCAGAAAGAGTGACAGTGCAATGAGACGGCCAATAACACCTCATGAACGACTCAACGTCACACTTCGTTTCCTAGCAACCGGAAGAAGTTACGAAGATCTGAAATTTTCCGCTGCAATTTCAGCCCAGTCTTTGGGAGTAATTATTCCTGAGACTTGCGCTGCAATATATAAGGTGCTCAAGAAACAGTATTTCAAAGTAAGTAAAATTTATAACTTTCTTGTACAAGGTAAAAGGAAATGTATTTCATGTTAATTTAATATAAAACAAGGTATAGTGTATGCTTAGAGTGCAATAAGGAAGAATTATATAACGGAGTGTGAAAATTAACAGTCTTCGCCCAACCAACCTAAAAACAAAAAAATATAATTAATTACACTGGGTTAAATTATATTTTAGTTGCATGATTTAATAATAATAACAATAATAATTATTTTTATCTTATTTTGTTTCAGTTTCCAACAAAAGAAGATGAATTGATATGTATTGGACAGCAGTTTGAAAGAAAATGGAATTTTCCAAATTGTCTGGGTGCGGTTGTTGGAAAACATGTAAAAATAACCCTATACCGTGTACTCTTTACTTTTGATTTTCCACAAGCACGGATTACAACGGTATAGCTGTATGAATTCCATTAGAAACGCTCGAGACATGATTCTTAAATCCGACATTATGTCCTACGAGCGAACTGCACTGTAGGAGCAATTGGTTAAAACTGACGCTAAGTCTGAAGACCCCACACACGCTCCAACTTGCTCGCCGACTTACCTGTACACGCACAGAAAAATCAGGCGCTGCCAGATTCACTTCGAGCCAAGCCTAAGACGGTACAGGGATGAAAATTCTACCACACACGGTCCATCTTACCTGTCGTCTTAGAACTGCGCAGGTAAGACGGACGCTATGGGGCCCTTTAAAGGTCATCATCAGTTCTATCGTCTTCTTAGGGATTGTCCCTCTCGCACCGATCATGAGACCCCTCACTTCTATGTCGTCCAGTTCGTATTTGTTCTTATAATACGGCACTGTAGGCTGGTAGATATCCTTCTTTTCTTGGTTCACTTCGTCTGGTTAGTCGGAGTGTGTTTCGAATCTTACTGTGGGATCTAATATATAATAATATATATCCTTTCTTCCCTTTGATTGCGATCATATCAATCCTTCTCGTGCTGCCATTTACTCCGATGCCATGGACTTCCTCATGCACTTGATATCCTTTCTCCCGGAGCGTACCGGCAATAATAGTTGTTAGTTGCCAACACCTGGAAATATGTATTGTTGGTAGGCTATTGTTTTAAAGGGAAGTACAACTGGGCAACCATCCTCTCTTAACACTTGTAATCAGAAGGAAAATGGAAGAGATCCGACACTTTGAAGGTATCGGGAAAAGAGAGGGAAGGGTCACGAAGGGCGTGAAAATGAAAGATTCCCTAGGCCTCAAAAACCTAATACAGTCGGAGACGGAAGATAATAAGGGTTGACCAAGGCAGTCGGACAGGAAACATGGTAATAATCCTGACATACCGGTACCGTACGTAAGTGGAAGCAATACCAGACTCAGTTAGGGGAACCATAGTCACCAACTCACGCTTCGGAGTTAAGAGTCCCTGATCCCCCCTTTTAGTCGCCTCTTACGATAGGCAGGGGATACCTACCGTGAATGTATTCTACCACCCCCATACGCAGTGGGTTAAGGTGGATACATTGTCATTTCCCTTTTAAAAAGGTAGATGCCAATATTAAACAGATTCTACACTTCAAATAACTATCTCTGATTCGACAAGTATTATCCAGAAGTTACAATATAAAACGCCTGTTTTAAAAAAAATCCAAAAACTCGTGATTAGTTCGTTCAAAACAAAAAAAAAACCATTAGTTTCTTTCTGATTAATACAAACAAAACCAATACTGTATTTCAGTGATAAGAGTGCTCACGAAACACCATCTTACCTTTGAATTTCAACTTAGATCAAGCATTACAGGAACATCGGTAACGGCGATAACAAGAATACGAGAGTAAGCATCTTACCCTCTTACTCCAGCATTCGCCATACCATGCCCAGGTGTATTTTTAACAGCCACGATTTACGATTAGTTTTTGGTTAGTTGCACAAAATGAAATTTCTTTTTGCCTCTCTCTCTAGTGAGCTTGTAATATCCAACATGATCTAATTATAACTGAAACAGAGCGAACGTGGCCAGAAACCTTCGATCATACCAGAAACTCTTTACTTTTCAGGAGTGTTATCATAAATCAAATGATTTACTCTTGAACATAGTTTAGTTATGATGCCAAAGGAGGCATTTCATGTGGCATCGTTTTAATGTTATTAAAATTTCAGTAAACTTTATGACTATTCATTGCATTTCATTTATATGTTGACTTCTAAGTGCATTAGTTTCCCAAAAATTAAATTTTGTGGAGGAATAAAGTCCTTCAAAAGAGCTATGCAGGATATTTTGATGTTCTTAGGTTATCGAAAAGGACAGTTGAAACACGAAATTTGTCTTCATATTTACCAAGCACATGGTTTGATACATGTGTGGTTTGTTGTTTATGTTTGTTACAGCGCGTTATTAGGCCCATTCTCTTTCTTATTAGGAGTGTTTGACTTGATTTTTCTTTTAAGGTCATCGCGCGTCATACCGAGGGATCAAAGATAAGATACGATATGATATGATATATAACTGAACGCTTTTGATAAAACTGTTTTAATATAATTTTATATTCACAATGGTTCGGTTGGGGCAGTTGTTCATTAGTAACTGTAGGAAATTAATTTTTAACGATGTGCATGTGCGTAAAGCTGCATGTTGTTCAATGTGTAAAAGATACAAATCTGATACCGGTAAACCTGTCGAACCTCCTGAACCAGAACACCCAGTATTTAAAACAATTAGGATTCTAAAAAATGATCTGAAAAGGGTAAAGTCTGTATTTAGTTCTGAAGAACAAGAGCAAGATGATTCATCTGAACAGAAGTTCCTATCGAGCCATTGTGATGTACTTGTTATTGGAGGAGGTGCAGTTGGATCCTCAATTGCTTATTGGTTAAAACAACGAGCTCCTCAAGGATTACACGTAGTCGTCGTAGAGAAAGATCCCTCGGTAATATCAAACAGTTCCAATCAGGTAACAGTACCATCCATGGTACTAGTTGGTTATTTATGAAAGTTGGTGATTTTTGATGCTTGTAGGTACTTTCGTTAACTTCTGTTTCCTTTACAGTATTCCTGTGCTTCCACCGTTTTATCTGTGGGTGGATTAAGACAGCAGTTTTCTCTGAAGGAAAACATAGAAATGTCTTTATTTGGAGCACAGTTTATCCGGAACATTAAACGTCATTTGTCTGTCGAGGGCGCTGATCCTCCAGATGTTCAGTTTGTTCCTAATGGATATTTATTCCTTGCGACAGAGGATGGAGCTGAGCAGCTACAGAAAAATGCTGATTTCCAGTGGTAGGTATTCTCTAGCGATATTAACAAGATTTTTGAAGACAGAAGCATTTTGTAGCTTAGTATTGAGTGAGCAATTTCTAGAAACTTGAATATGAGATTAATATATATTGGATGTAGATAAAAGCCATAAAATATAGAATGACAGCTTCACTGCACCATCTGGAGAGGTACCTGGGAACTGGGCTTTATTTATTGGAACATACATCTTGAATCGAGGAGAATGGTAGATATAAACAAATGATCATGCTGACATCTCTATTTTATAACTAGATCCTAGTCATATAATGTTAAACTGCAGACAAAATGAATATCATATTTTGTGTTATTTATTTTCTGTATATTTGGTAAGCAGGACATGACCCCGCCTGGCCTAACCTAACCTAACCTGTTGCTAGGGACCTGAATTCTAAAACACGCCACCGAGCTCGATAGCTGAAGTCGCCTAAGTGCGGCCAGTATCCAGTATTCGGGAGATAGTAGGTTTGAACCCCACTGTCGGCAGCCCTGAAAATGGTTTTCCGTGGTTTCCCATTTTCACACCAGGCAAATGCTGGGGCTGTACCTTAATTAAGGCCACGGCCGCTTCCTTCCCACTCCTAGCCCTTTCCCGTCCCATCGTCGCCATAAGACCTATCTGTGTCAGTGCGACGTAAAGCAACTAGCAAAAGAAAAAAGCTAAAACACGCCAACTCAAAAACTATCGTACTAAAATTTAGTTATGCACAACTTTGGGCTACTAAAGTGATAGGACATCATACTGAATCAAAATTACAGCCAACTCCTGTTCAGTACCATGCGAGATATAACCGTGAAAAATTTAGCAGAGTTCCACACCATGTCCATGTCCATGGAATTTCATTGATGACTGAGTTAGCATGATTATATGTCTGATAGAAACAGAGGGGGCAGCATGCAGTAGTAGTAGTCTTTGAAATATTTCAAATAGGCCTACTTGATTTGCCAGTAAGCGATATTTTTTATTTATGGCAGTAGTGGGTGTATCATATGGGAATACACAACCTTGGAATTGGTTTTGCAATGGTTACGGTACAAAAGCTGACCATCACCAGTTCACTTATTGGCGCCGTCAAATGCTATTAGATATATTCATTAGGGTAGAAGGAAGGAATAGGGGTGCGAAAATACTGGGTTTTCGTACTATTACCTGGCTTGGCCTAGTCTAGCCTAGCTTAACCTAACAACTTGTTGCTATTGTGTAATTAAGGACCTGAATGAATATTGTTATTTGGATAGTAAAATAACTAACGATGGCAGAAGTAAGGAGGACATAGTAAAGTGCAGACTAGCACAAGCAAAGAAGGTCTTTCTTAAGAAAAGAAATTTGCTCACTTCGAACATCGATATAGGAATTGGAAAGATGTTTTTGAAGACTTTCGTCTGGAGTGTGGCATTGTATGGAAGTATTAAATGGCGTGTGGCCTCCGGAGATGCCTGGTGCAGATCTTTCGATTTGATGACGCTGTATAGACCTGCATGTCTGTGAGGATGGGGCCCTATCTGAGATGAAATCTAATGCTGAAAATGTTTGTGACAAACACCCAGCCCCCGAGCCATGGGAATTAACTGATGAAAGTTAAAATCCCTGACCCAACTGGGAATCGAACCCAGGGCCCCTTGAACCAAAGGCCAGCATGCTAACCATTTAGTCATGGAGCCGGACATTGTATGGAAGTGAAACGTGGACGATAACTAGCTCAGAAAGAAAGAGAATAGAAGCTTTTGAAATGTGGTGTTACAGAAGAATGCTGAAGGTGAGATGGATAGATCAAATCACGAATGAACAGATACTAAATCGAGTTGTGAGAGGAGATTGATTTGGCTAAATTTGACCAAAAGAAGAGATGGAATGGTAGGACACATCTTAAGTCACCCAGGACTTGTGCAGTTGGTTTTTGAGGGAAGTGTAGGCAGTAAGAAAAGTTGGGGTAGACCAATTTATGAATATGACAAGCAGATTAGAGCAAATGTAGGATGCAGCAGTTACGAAGAAATGAAAAGGATAGCACAGGAAAGGGTGATATGAAGAGCTGCATCAAATCAGTCTATGGACTGATCACACAAACAACAATAACCTGACATACATTGAATATTGCACTATATATGACTAGGAGAGCACAACACGCTATTTTTCAGACAGAGTTCCCCTGTGATACAGGCTTCTCAATTATTGAAAGTTGCTCTACAGCATAAGTTACAAGTGGATATATTTGGTCCAATAAAAGTTTGATGATGTCCAAATAAGTGGAGCTATGGTAAAAGGCTAAGTCAACACTATAGCTACTTCGGGCAGTGGTGGCTGGGGGTTCTCAGTTCTCAGGGTTCAGTATTGGATCTCCTCAAGAAAGCTACAAAACTACATTGTAAGTCGTGCAAAAATAATTTCAATAAATTATACACTCACCTATACAAACTGCTTATAGGTTTACATAAAGTTCATTCTTCTCTCTTTCATTGCAGTAAATTTGGTAAAACCCACTACAGGCCTATCACTGACTAATTCCTTCTCAGTCAAGAGCATTGTAAGAGCAGTCAGTCTTTCCTCACTCATTGGTTTACCTAAGAAAGTCTATCCTCGTCAACGTTGAAAAGCAATGTTCAACTTGTGATGTAGCCATTGGCACTGTTACAGTGAGTTTCAGTAAATTTATTATTTCACTATGTTGTTTTGAAGCAGAAATTGAAGTAGATGTACAGAACTGGACACAGATTGAAAATATACACTCATATATAGTTTTAAGTATATTTTGCTCAATAAAAGGATAAACTTCTTGTACATTCTTCAAAATAGCAGATGGGAACTGCTTTCGTGCTTTTCAAAACTATCAGAATGAAACATATTTGCTGAAAGAAGGTGATTGGTGAACTAAAAATGTTCCCTTGCTTGGAGAATAATTGTGTCGCAAGTTTCCTAGGCTGCCATTTTCTTGCAGATGCATGTATCTGCATGTGGTCTTTTTACTGGCTCGAACATTGTATTATACACATTGGAAAGCGACTCTATTTTACTATCTCTCAACTTTTAGGGCGACATATTCAAAGTTAGCAGTTGCCTTTTTAAAATTTCACCTCAGTCTGATATTCTGTTTTGCAATTAGTTTTATAAAATATCAAAAAAATGAAATGGCGTATGGCTTTTAGTGCCGGGAGTGTCCGAGGACAAGTTTGGCTCGCCAGATGCATATCTTTCGATTTGACGCCCGTAGGCGACCTGCAAGTTGTGATGAAGATGAAATGATGATGAAGACGACACATACACCCCGTCCCCGTACCAGCAAAATTAACCAATTAAGGTTAAAACTCCCGACCCTGCCGGGAATCGAACCCAGGACCCCTGTGACCAAAGGCCAGCACGCTAACCATTTAGAAATGGAGCCAGACATAAAATATCAAGATATGGCATTCATCATCATCATTGTTGGCCAACTCCAGTTTCCCAGGTGTGGTCATCATCATCATCATCGTATGGCCTCAGCTACCGTGTGCAGACATTTCAGTTTGACGCCATCTGGCTGTCTGCTCGTCAATTTCGACGTTCTGTTTTACTCTAGGTCCCCACTAGATGGCAGACCGAGTAAACCGAAACTCTCTTGGGCGTCTATGGCTGAGATTTAATGAATTTTGTCGGGTAAACACCAAATGTGTCACCAGAGATTTTTTGCATGCCGACATCGTACGACATGGAGTGTCGAATGGACTTTTTTCCGCCCTTCAAAAATCCGACTACCTCTGCCGGGTTTGAACCCGCTATCTTGGGATCCAGAGGCCGACACTCTACCGCTGATCCACAGAGGCACGAACCCCTTCCATTTTGTTCTGTCCATAAACCATTCTTCGTTCACAATCCACTCCCAATCCTGACCTCTCTCCTCTACATCCTACTTCACTAAGTCTGTCCATTTTTCTCTAGGTCTGCCCACTGGTCTCTTTCCCCTGATTTCTCTTTCATACTCCTTGCTTGCAGACCTGTTGGCACTCATTCTTTTCACATGACCAAAGCACTTCAGTCTTGACTTTTGGACCTTCTGGAGTAAGGAGTCTTCTAGTCCTTTGTCTTCTCTGACTTTTTCATTCCTGATTTTATCCCTCCTGATCTTCTGGATCATTGTGCGTAGGAACTTCATTTCTGCTGCTTGGAGTTTCGAGTTGTCCTTTCTTGTTAATGTAGCGGTTTCCAGGCTGTATGTGAGGATAGGGGTGTAGTATGATGTATACAGTGTCATCTTGGTTTTGAGTGGTACTTGTTTATCCCATAGTAGCTGTTTTACTTCGAGGTAAAAATGTATTGCTTTGCTGATTCGACTGTTTACTTCATATTTAGCTAAGTTATTCTTGGACGTTATACTACTCAAGTACTTAAATTCTGTGGCACTGTCCAGCTTAGTGCTATTTAGCATGATTTCTGGCTGATTGTCACCCTTCTGTACCTTCAGCACCACTGTTTTAGCCTTGTTGATGTTTAATCCATATCTCTCAAACTCCTGACTCCACCCCTGCAGTCTCTCTTCTACATCTTTCTCTGAGTTACCCCAAATTACTACATCATCTGCAAATGTAAATGCTTTTAAGTCTTGTTGCCCCTTTTCTTTAGCACCTTTAATATGGTATCCATTACAATGATAAATAATAGGGGCGACAAAGCACTACCTTGTTGTACTCCCCTTTTTGTCTCAAATCAGTCTGACAGTCCAGAACCGACTTCTACACAGCTTCTGGTTTTCTCGTAAAGCACTTTAATTTTCAAATTAGACTGTCTCGAACTTTGAGCTTTCTCAGGCACTCCCAAATAAGCTCCCTTGGTATGCTATCATAGGCCTTTTCGATGTCAAGGAACAGTAGATATAAAGGCTTCTCTTTTTCCCAATGTTTTTCCATCAGCATCCTGACAGCAAATATAAGATCTGTTGTTGATCTTCCAGGCCTAAAGCCATATTGTTCCTCTTCTAAAAGTGGTTCTGCATTTTCTCGTAGTCTATTCTCTATAATTTTTTCCAGAATTTTTAATCCATGAGAGAGTAGAGTGATGCCACGGTAGTTGGTACAATTCCGTCTGCTGCCTTTCTTGAATATAGGTACAATTATACCTGTCTTCCAGTCTTCTGGGACGGTATTTTTCTGCCATACTACATTTAGGAGTCCATATTTTTACTGGGCTCTTCACTTTTTCCAGATTCTTCTCTGTTTTGAATTACATTTGATGCCTCTCCATTCAGGAGCTTGTCAAAGAAGGTCTTGAATTCTCTCCTGATTCCATCTTACTCTCGTACTACTGATCCACTGTCCTGCTCTATTGCCTTGATGTCTTCCAAGTTATTTTGCTTGTTTTTAATTACTCTGTAAAGAAGTTTCTTGTTTCCTCTACTGTCCTCTTCCAACTTTTCCACAAACTCATTCCATTTTTTCTCTTCTCTTACTATCCTCTTAGCTGTAAGTTTTTTTGCCCTATAGAGTTCCTATAGTTTAGTTATTTCTTGGCCACCTGGATCTTGTGCATCTTTTTGCTTTTCTTTGTCTAGCATCTTTTCTGCCCAATTTCTCTCTTTTATAGCCAATCTGACTCGTGTCATTCCACCAAGGTCTCTTTTTCTTTCATGGTCGATCCTGTTACTCCACACAGGTCTTTAGCTTCACCCATCAAAGTATCCTTAAAAATTTTCCATTCTTCTTCTACTGTATTCATTTCCCCTTTTGGGAAGTGTCTCTGTATCCTTATTTTATGTTCTTCCTTCAGCTTGGCTTCTTCTAATTTCCTAGTCTTCACTTTACGTTTTCTTTTTCTTTTCTTCGGGGTTGTGTTAGCCGCATGATTTAGGTCTGCAATCAATAATCTATGATCACTGTCCATACTCTCACTGGGGATGACTTTGACATCAGTTACATATTTCCCTCCTCCTTTGTTAGTGATGATATAGTCGATGAGAGACTTATGTTTTCCATCCCAGCCATGTTATCTTTTGGCTGTCTTGTTTTTGGAAGAAGGTAATTTTAATGATCAATCCATTTCTTCTGCACAAATCAAGCAGTTTTTCGCCTTCTGCATTTCTGTTCCCAAACCCATGTGGTCCAATGATTTCCTCATAACCAAGTTTGTCTGTCCCAACTTGTGCATTTAAGTCCCCAATGATGATGACATTTTCTTCATCAATTATATCTTCTAGATCTTGACAGAATTGTTCCTTCTCTTGAGCACTACATCCAACCTGTGGTGCATATACCTGCAATACCTTGTAATTTGTGGACTCCAGCTGCATAGATAATTTAATGATCCTATCATTCTTATAGGATACTTCGGTAATGGTGTCCATATCTTTTGTTATCAGGAAAGCTACACCATTTCTGGCCTCTTCCTCGTGTTCACTCCATACTAATTTGTAGCCATCTCTGAGAATCTTGCTACCTGCCTTTCTCCATTTTGTTTCACTCATTCCCAATATGGATAGATTTTTCCTCTTCATCATATCGATAAGTTCTTCAGTTTTTCCAGTCAGGGTCTAAATATTCATAGTCCCAATTCTTACATTGTTCTTTGGACATATCTGTCTTTCATCGGAGCCATGTTGGCCGTCATACCTGTCAGATCTGCTCGAAGACTTAGTCAATTTCGGTATTATTTTTTATCTCCATCCGAGGCTCGTTTGATTGTTGAAAGCAATTCGAAGACGCTACCACTGGCTTACTAGGCCTACCATGGATCTTCGTGTTGATACTTTGTTATGCACTAGATGGTCAGTGCCTGACACGCATTTCCTCATGTCAGTCAAGTCTATGGTTTACCTGCCAATAGGGCATTATTAAATAAAATAGACAGCAAAAACTGAAATGTAGTAGACCTGTGTTCCTTTGTAAGATGCAATCTCCGTGCCAGTGATAATGTACCTTGCCGAGACATTTCAATTTCTTTAACGCTTTCACTAAAGGACTCCTTGTTCTTATAAACTACTTCCAACAGTTTGTGATTTTAAATTCCACATGGTGTTAGAAGCATGGGGTACTCTTCTACCTACTATGGTGCTAAACTGCTGTTGTTATGGAGAATTCAAAGAGAAAAAATTGGGTATGTCACTGACATCTGAGAAAAATACCCAAACATCTGTATTTTGAGTAGTGACTTGAGCCAGTTTTAGATTCAAAGCATGTGCATAGCAGTGAACATATTAGGCATAACCTATTTAAAATAATCTGCA
The DNA here is from genome assembly GCF_040414725.1 of Anabrus simplex. Lineage (NCBI taxonomy): Eukaryota > Metazoa > Arthropoda > Insecta > Orthoptera > Tettigoniidae > Anabrus > Anabrus simplex. The sequence continues at coordinate 227,479,661 of NC_090268.1, read as the reverse complement.
ACGAAGCTTGAACACCTGCATGGCGACCACTTATTACATTTGTCCCATCATAGCTTTATTATTATTATTGCATACTAATGTACATAGATGAAGTTAAAAGGAAAATTCGCACCTGTATAGTTACTCTTTGCTATAGTCCACTATCGATCTTTCTCGTTTAGGACACATGGTTATATGGTATCGTCGCAGTGGTTGTTACACAATGCACATACACATTCATTGTTTGGTTCATGAAACGTTTTGTTTTTACAAATTTTATGGTGAAAACCATAAATTGCCAATCTTGTAATTACATTTCTAAATTCTTGATTTTCTTTTACCCATCTCCTGTCGATTATTGCATCTGTGCTATAGAAGTCCAGAGGGATTTCTTCGTGCTTCTTCTCTCTTGTCTGGATCAGTTTTGTCGCTTGCTCAGTAGATGGCAGGGATAGTTTGTAACGTGAGTCCTCGATGTAGAAGGTTTCTTTTGCCAATTCGTAAACAAGCCTGGAAGGTGTTGTTCTTGCCACTCCAAGTGCTCTTTTCAGATATCGGGCTTTTACTTTCTCCATTGACTTTAGGTCTGAAAAAGATAGGTTTTCCCATATCAATTCTAATCCGTAGGTCAGCATTGGCGATATTTTGGCATTAAATAAGATCATAGCCGTCTGGAGGGATAGACTGGTTATGTTCTTTATGTCATATATTCCTCTTATAGCAGCTGTTATTCTTTCCTTTACGTGTATCCTGAATGAATTGTGTGTTGTTTGTAGGGTGATTCCTAGATATTTACAGTAGTTTACTGTCTGCAGTTCTTTCCCTCCTAAAGTCATTTTATCGTCTGTTGCTAATCTTCCACCTTTCCGGAACACCATGTATTTTGTTTTGTTACTATTTATACTGAAGTAATTTTCTTCTGCCCAGTTATGTAAGTCGTTTAGTGCTTCATGTAATTCAAGTCTGTCTGAGGAACGTATGACCTTGTCGTCTGCATACATATATATAGATAATGAATTCGATTTTTCTAAGATCTTCACGATATCTGCAGTGGCGATGTTGAATAGGGTGGGGCTGATGGGATCCCCCTGTAGAACCCCATTTGTCTGCAGGATCTCTCTTGAAGTTGTTATTCCGTCCTTTATTTGTATTCTGTTGTTGTTGTTTGTTGTTTGAGTCATCAGTCAATAGACTGGTTCGATGCAGCTCTCCATGCCACCCTATCCTGTGCTAACCTTTTCATTTCTACATAACAACAACAACAACAACTTCATTTCCTCCGTTTGTCATGGATTCCATTTTTGCTACGAGTTTTGTCCTGATCAACAAATCAAAGGCTTTTGTGTAGTCGATGAAGACGGTTCTGAATTTGCCTTTTGGATGTCTCAGCGCTTGGTCATTGTCATTAAGAAGATTACATATGGCCTGTAAGGTGGACCTTCCTTCTCTAAAGCCAAATTGTTGGTCTGGAATCAATGGATCTATTGTCTCCGTGAGACGTTTGTTGAGTAACTTTGTATAGATTTTAAGTATGTTATTTTCAAGTGCTATACCACGGTAAGAATTCGGATTATTTGTATCCCCTGATCCCTTGTATAGGACTTTGATTGTTAACTTTCTCCAGCTATCTGGAATTTCTCCTGAGCTGAGGCATTTATTGAATAACTCTGTCCATATTTCCATTAACACTCCTGTTGATTCCTTTAACATCTCATTATAAATCCCGTCTGGTCCTGCTGCCTTTTTGTTTTTTGTGTTTTTGATTATTGTTTCAACCTCTTCTGTTGTCATTTGGGAGGTCTTTTCTTCCTCATTCGGTGTCCTATTATCATGTGATTTGTTTGTCTGTCTTTTATTTTAAATTCGAGAGAAGTAGCATTCCCAACTTTCCATTTGGATTTCATCTGATGTTCTGGTGACCTTTCTTCTGAGTGCTATGTAGGGGTCCTTGCGTGCTTCATCTGCTTCTCTTAGTGCTTCTTTTTCTATAAATTGTGATTTCTTGCTTTTCAAGAGCATCTTGTATTCCTTTCTCTTCCTAGCATATTCCTTTAGGTCATCTTTTAACATTTGTGAGTCTTGCTTTGTGTAGGGCATCTAACGTTTCTCTTCGGTGTTGGTAGCACTCAGTGTCAAACCATGGTTTCGATTTCGTTATTTTGGCTGCTACCATTGCTGCAATTATAGCATCTTGAATGGTAGTCATGGTGAGATTGATATCATTGTCTCTTAGGTGTCGCTTTGCGCTTTCTATAGCTTGTGTATTGTTTTGTAGTACTTCTAAATTTATTTTTCTTGTTGTTTTATGTGAGTCAGGAAGTGACTTTTCATCTATGTTTCTTACTAGTAGAAATCTGGTATGTATGGGGATATGTTTAGTGAGCGGTGTGTTTAAGGTATTCCATTTCCTTTTTTGGTTTTTAACTATGATCTTCTTTCCTCTATAAAAATTAAGTCTATTGTGCTTGTTCCATTGTACGCTATATAGGTTATATCTTCGGCCTTATTGATGAGTTTAAAACCTTCCTCCTGTAGAATATTCAGTATAGTTGTTGTTTTGTTATTTGGTTTGTCAATTCTGCAGTTGAAATCTCCTGCAATAATTACGTTTTCTTCTGTTCTCACTTGTGATATAGCCCCTAATACCTGCTCCGCTGTATCTTCAATTGACGTGCCATATGTAATGTACATCCCCACAACTGTAATGTCCGTGGATTTTACGATTGTCATGTTTTCTTCCTTTACTATCTCTTTAATTTTTCCTATGGTGTGTTTGAACATAAGGGATACACCTCCCTTCGGTCTGCCTAAAGCTTTTGGTTTAGCATAAGTGTGTGCTGTGTAGTATCCTGTGATGCCAAAAGGCTCTGTCAGAAAAGTTTCTGTATCTATTATTACATCTTGTCTTATCCAAATATCATCTGGTGCTGTATTAACAATACTCTTTAACCCTTCCACATTCCAAAGTAGTATGTTCAATGTCTTGCCTGTCGTCTTCTGGAATTCTCTTGAAGTCTCGTCTTTATTGTTTACGAAATCGATAAGTGCGGTAGGTTACTCCATTAGGCCAGAATTCTGGGTCAAAGACTATTTCCCGTTCTTCCATAGGTATGCCTATTTTAAACGCTTTGTTTGATCCACGTGTGGGTAATTGTTCGCATTCAATTACTTTAGTGATACCGTTGTGTGAGAGGTGTTCTTTCAGATCTTCTTCTGTGATGTCATCCTTCAGTCTCTCCACGTACACCCATGCTGTCCTGGGTGCTGCTCTTAGTTTTCATTTTTCTTTGCCTCCTGTGCCTTGTTGGGGGAGTCTTCTTGGTGATTCATATTGTCTTGTATCTCTTCTAGGAGAGGATAACCTGTGTTGGGCTGTTGTTGTAGGGTTTCCGAACTCAATCATACTCATAGCATTTTCCCTGTTGTTGTTAGTATTTTTATGTTTTGTCCATTCTTCCTCCTTGTTGGTAATAGTAGATTTTCTTTGCTTTAATCCCTGTGGGTCCTGTACTGGTTTATTCAAGACTTTTCCTAGTCCTGAAGCTAATATTTCTGCTTGATGAAGTTGTGTTTCCAAGATAAGTGTCATTTATTTCATCAACTCTGCACTCACTACTTCTAGTTTCTTTTTGATGTCGTCACATGTTTGTTTGTTTTCGAGTGTGGCTTGCCTGGCTTCATTGTTCTCTTGTATAGCAGAATTGAGCCCGTAGTTTTTTAGACAATGCCTACACTGCTAATTCTTCCACATGAGGGATCCATTATTTGATGATAGGGCCTTGAATTCCATTACATTGACTGACGTGCATTTTCTGTGAAACCAGAGATTACATACTCCGTCACAGCCAATAGCACTATCTTCATTTGAGAATGCTGTATCGCATTTTGCACATTTGTTTTCTCTTTGATTGTCTCCCATTGTCTGCTTGATCTTTACAAACTCAAGAGGGCTATGTCTTTGAAGGCTAACCCGATATAAGGAGCGCACCCTATTCATGTCACAAAGTAAGATGGCTTCCCTTTCAAAACTGAACTGCGTGATGTTAATATTCAACTAATATTTACTATACCACACTTTTATTCTTGTGAATAACACTTCCTCGAATTAAAATTCACTCTAGGAATTGAACTGGACACTAATAGCTTCACCAAAACACTACAGCACTGAGTTTATAAGGTTTCAACATGCACCAATTGACTTGTTGAGGAGCATTAGTTTTTTTTTTTTTTTTTTTTTTTGTGAAATTATTTTATTGGAGTCATCTATAATTCCCATCAAAACATCTTTTATTAGTTACTTTGCTAATGAGACTGCATTGTGGTGAGAGGGGTTCAGAAATTCCAGAATCTCTCTACAGGTTTCCCAGACAGCAAAACGAATCTCAAAACCAATACTAATTGGGAAAATGCTTCGATACCAGTTGTTCCATCGTCAATGATAGACACAAAATTTGCTTCTGATACTTTCCTCTTCACTCTTTCTTGACACTTCGAGCATACAAGGAAGTAGGCCTAAATTGTTCTGTATTTCTTTTGATGTGCCTTTAAAAACTATAGCTTTCAAAGGTTGTTTCTAAGGGCAATGTCAATTTTTGAACTAAAATTTATAAGACCTCGAAAAATCCCCGAGTTTGCTGACTCGAATGACTCGTGACCCCTAAGAGCAAATTTATATATATATACCGTCAAATTTGATGCATTAAATAACGCTTGTATGTTTTATTATTCATCCACCTATTCAATACAATATAATCTTAAAAGTTAGGACATTGTCCTTATCAAAATTGTTAACATGAAATTAATATATTAGATGGTACATGTTTTGCCTATCAGTAGTAGGCATCATCAGCCATATTTTTCACCTTAGGAATAGATCAGGTATCTGATTGGAAATAACTTATGAATGCTGTTAAAAACTATGTCTTTTAAAATGTATTAGAGATTGCTAAACAACTATTACAATATAAAATGTAGTATGCTGTTACTTGACAATATTTGTGATAATATTGGAGTCTAAAAACATGACAATCATTTGAGGATTATGACATATTAAAAGATATTACAATAAAGATAAAAATCAGAAAACACATTCCATTTAGTTGTCAGATGGCGTGTTGTTAAAAACTTATGGAAAGTTGAGCAATGGTAATGGTCGTTGGTTCTTGAAGTTAATAAATATTGATTTTTATTTATTTGCTTATAAAGTTTGAAGAATTTTCATATGGCCTGGTTCCTTTTGAGATGATATTGGAAATGTTGTTGTCTTAGGCTATATTGAAGTCTGTGTAGACGTCATTAGACCATCTTCTTTGATGTGGTAAGAGTTTGTGATAGGTGTGGCTCTTTGCTCTTGGGCGTGTTGAGGTGTGCGTATTAGTTGGAAGGGAACATTGTTGTCTTTTGGTGGTTAGCCAAATGTATGATGAATTCTCTAATTAAAGAATTTATTTGAAAATTTAATGAATAACCGTAATTGGAATTAAGGGGCTGAATAGTGGAAGTTAAATGAAGAGTGTTGACACTTGCCTCTTTGACCGCTGAGATGTTAGCTTACGTTTAGAGTTTTAGAGTAACTGGCAGTCGCCGAGCTCTTACTTCGTATGTTGTATTTGTGAAGTCTTGGTGGAGGGGGCTGAGCTTGAGAAGGTGTGGCTGAGGGCCCATTCGCTGCGCGTGAGGAGGAGTTGTCGGCAATGAGAGGAGGGGAGGGGTTTGTGTGTTGGATTGGTGGGCGTGTATTCAGAAGGAATGGTTTTTGTAATAGAATTGGAATCTGTTCATAAAGAGGACTTTTGTTATCTATTACGTCATTTAAGTTCTTGTCTTTGTTAAACTGTTGATCTAAGATGATGTATAAGTTTTCGTATTCTGTCATGAGCTTACTTTTTCAATTCTTTTTAAAATTTGTAAATCCTGATCTATTGTAGTAAATTTGTGACCTGTTTCTTTCATGTGGTTGCTCATCGCAGAGAAATTACGAGGGCTATTTTTTTTCAAGGTCCGATCGGTCGCGACAGTCAAACGCTCGCGAATATATGATGAACCGCTGCGCAGATGTGTTGAGCAACGTCTCTGAAATTACCGTTATGCGCCTCACCTCAGTCCCGTCAGTAGTGAACGTGCATCGCACTCGTAAACATGGCTACAACGATCACTTCGCCCGCCAAGTGTGAAGTGCGCGGTGTAATTCGATTTCTTCAGGCTGAGGGGTGCAGTGCAGCCAAAATTCATCGCCGAATAAGTCGTGTGTATGGTGAAACGTGCATGAGCGACAGCAAAGTGCGACAATGGTGCAGGAACTTTACAGCAGGGCGTACAGACGTCCATGATGCAGGCGGCCAGGGAAGGAAGCGTGTGTCAACCGATGATCTTGTTCAGCGTGTGGATCAGGCAATTCGAGAAAATCGTCGGTTCACAATTTCTGTGTTGAGTGCTTCGTTTCCTGAAATTTCCAGGTCAGTTCTCTACACAATTGTGAGTGAGACACTTCAGTACCGCAAACTTTGTGCGAGATGGGTTCCGAAGATGCTGTCTGACCGTCACAAAACACAGCGAATGGGCGCCGCTTTAGCGTTTCTCCAGCGCTACCATGATGAAGGACCGGATTTTTTTAACAAAATTGTCACATGGGACGAGACATGGGTTCATTTTGAAACGGAAGAAACAAAAGAGCAATCCAAACAGTGGATGCATTCGCACTCCCCGAGTAAGCCAAAGAAATTCAAGCGAACATTCTCCAACAGAAAGTGTATGGCTACTGTGTTCTGGGACCGGAAAGGAGTTCTGTTGGTGGAATTCATGGAATGTGGTTCCACCATCACTGCAGCCGCATACTGTGCGACTATTCAACGTCTACGACAGGCAATTCAGAATAAGCGGAGAGGGATGTTGTCATCAGGCATTGTCCTCCTCCATGACAATGCTCGGCCGCACACTGCAGCTGCCACCACGAACCTCCTGCAGCGTTTCCAGTGGGACGTTTTCGATCACCCAGCATACAGTCCGGACCTGGTTCCATCAGATTTTCACCTCTTTGCTCACATGAAACGCTGGCTAGGAGGACAGCGTTTTGACACCGACGAGGCGCTGCAGACCAGCGTACAAAGATGGTTACAGGCGCAGGCGGCGACATTCCATCAAGAGGGCATTGACAAGTTGGTACCACGCTCTACGACAAATGTCTCAATCTGCGAGGCGACTATGTTGAAAAATAGCTGTGATGTATCAGTAAGTGTTACTAATAGAAAAGTGTCAAATTTGTACTGCTGTTTCATTTCGTGACCAATCGGACCTTGAAAAAAAAAATAGCCCTCGTATGTTTTTGGGCGTTATAATGTTCTGCATATCTAGTTGAGAAACAGCGGCCAGTTTGACCAACGTAAGAAAAATTACATACTGAGCATTTGAGTCTATATATACCCGAGCTTGAATATTTACTATTGGTTGAATTGACTGAGCTATGATTAAAAAATAAATTTAGATTTGTATTCTGTGTTGTGTAAGCGATTTTTATATCATGTTTTCTTAAAGGATTGGTGATTTGATGGATTTTTGGGTTGGTAATTGTGAATTTTGCAAATTTTGGTTTGTTGGGTTTTATTGGAGAATTTTAGTCTGACTTTATTAATGATTTTGTTGATCATATCTGGATTGAACCCGTTGAATCTGGCTATTTCTTTTATGAAATCTAATTCATTTTTTAGATTATTCGGTGAAAGAGAGATTTTTAATGCTCTGTATACTAAACTGTAATAAGTGGTTTGTTTATGGGAATTTGGGTGCAAAGATTCGTTTTTTATAGTTATTGGGGTAAATGAAGGCTTGGGATAAATTCGGAAATCAAATTTGTCCATAACTCGCATGATTTTGATGTCTAGAAAATTGATTGAATTGTTGTTTTTGTTTCCTTTGTGAACTTTATATTATCGTCTAAATTATTTAGAAATATTAGGATGTTGTCACTATTGTTAAGTTATCAATAATTGCTAATGTGTCGTCGACATAATGGAGCCATAAACTGAGTCTGTTAATGTTTTTTACTATTTTATTGTGTTTTAGATTGTCCATGTAGATGTCCGCTAAAATGCCGGAGATTGAGTCTCCCATAGCTAAGCCTTCTTGCTTATATATTTTGTTGTTGAAAGCAAAGTAATTATTGTGTAAAACAAAACTTAGTAACTTTATGAATTCGTCTATTTCAACACAGCGCAGTGTTTGGAGAGGTTGTTTTTTATTATGGTGATAGTTTCGTTGACGAGTATATTTGAGTACATGTTCGTGATATCAAAGGAACAAAACGTGATTTGGTTGTAAATTGAATTTGTTTAAAGTTTCGCAAAGTTCGATAGAATTTTTGATGGGATTTGCATTGTGAAATTTAAAATGTTTTTTTAAGAACTTGTGGAGGAACTGAGAAGTTTTATAAGTGGGACTGTTTCTGCTATTGATTATTGGTCTGATGGAGATATCTTTTTTGTGTATTTTAGGTAATGATCTTGCTGTAGGTAATTTCTGATTCATGCTTGTTGTTTTAAGGGGCCTAACATCGAAGGTCATCGTCCCACCAATTTCTGATTCATAGTGATCATTTTTTGATAGTCTTGTTCATTTAGTAGGAATGTTGAATTTTTAAGGAGTGTTTTTAGATTGCGTTGTGTTTTTACGATGGGATCTTTATGGATTAATGTGTAGGTTTTATCGGAGAAAAACTCTTCTGTTTTTTTTTTTTAATGTAGTCGTTTTTATTCATTAAAACTGTTGTATAGCCCTTTTCAGCCTTTGTTACTATGACGTTATTGTTAATTTTAGTTTTTAGTTTTAGGTTTTGTTTTGAAAGGTTAGAATTGTTGTTAGTTATTATGTCATTAACGAGTGTAGGTATTTTCTTTTTTATTTCGTATTTAACATCGTTTTGTTTCTCTAAGGGAATCTGTTTGTTAATATTAGATTCGGTTTCGGCGATGGTGTTGATTACATCTTTGACCTTTTGTGGATTAGGCCAGTAGTATTTATGCCTTTATTGAGCAGATTCATTTCATTATCTGAGAAAATTGTGTCAGATAAGTTAATTGTAGTGGGACTGTTCATCAACGAAGGGGTAGAAAATCTGGTGTTCCTGTTCTGGTTGACGGCTTTGGGTTTGGCTTTTTGTAAACAAGTTAGCTTGTGGTTTATTGTCTTTTGTTTTCTATCTAATGTTAATGAATTTTATCACATGTAATAAAATTCGATGCAGTCGATTATTTTAGAAAGAACATAATGATTTTCCCTAACTTGGTCATTGTGCCTTTCTACAGTTTGTCTGTACGCACTGTTGACTTCTTGTCAAACGTTCTACTTTCTTAAGAAATTGTATTTAACATGTACATTTATGTGAGATTTAGACATTTTGTGGTTTGTAATTTTCTGGGATAAATGAGCATGGTTCATAATGCCTGTTTTTGTCCAAGCTCCTTTTGCATTGATTGTCCCAAATAACAAGCTTGGAATACAAATGAGACTATTTTAAATTTCACATGCACAGATCCATTCATACCTATTATAATTATGTATACTAAATTTTCGTGTCACTTTTTTGTCTTTATATTTTGTTTGTCTATTTGAAGCACTGGAGTAAGTCTACGACAGTTTTTGCTCCTATTCTGTTTTCAAGAGAGGCAGGGATGATAGTTTGTTTTTATAATAGTCTATACACTATTAATATTACTAAGCATACTCATTGTACTTTTAGTTTGCATATAACTACATAAATAAACTCACAAATACCACAGACTAAAAGCAGCTCAACTGACAATACCATCAATCATACCATCACAATCACCAAGCAAGTTGGCCATGCAGTTGTGAGCTTAAACTAAAAGCAACTCCACAATAAACACACCCTCATACCACCATCAAACAGTGGAATGGAAATGGTGCCAGCATGCAGATTGCATTTTTTAATAGAAACTTTATTACCGGGCGTGCTGGACGTGAAGTTACGGGTGCACACCTGTGATCTTGCATCCAGGAGATAGTGGGTTTGAACCTCACTGTCAGCAGCTCTAAAAATGGTTTTCCATGGTTTCCTATTTTCACACCATGCAAACGCTGGGGCTGTACCTTAATGAAGACCCCAGTCGCTTCCTTTCCACTCCTCGTCCTTTCCTATCTCATTGTCGCTATAAGACCTATCTGTGTGTCTGTGTTACGTGAAACAAATTGTAATAAAACAAAAACATTATTAGCTGCCAAGATATTAGGAACTTGAGAGCTTGTGTGTACGAACTGAACATTTTGTTGCAATACACAGTGCACTATAAACCAGGCAATGCACACAGTGTGGCATTTTTTAATCTGCTGTATGTAGTAACAGTAACAGTTTATTTAGTTTTGCTGCGTTAATGTTGCGGCATCATTATAACTGTACACATTGTCTGTTATTCACAATATTGCTTTGGCAATTGGTTCACCTGATCATGAATAGTAGTAGCCAAAAGGAACCTCACAACATGGAGCTAGCTCCCTACGTGGACGTTGGAACTTGCTTCAGCTAGGTGCATTACAAAGCTTCTCTGAATGCTCATTATTCTGATATTGAACATGACTATGCTCAACTTCATATCTTGCCTCCTGCACCTCCTTGTCTACCATTGAGCATCCCGCCATCTCCCCGCTTAGCCCACCTCCTACAAACTGATTCATGTTTTTAGGAGTTCAGTCTCAGATAAGCTTCTGCATGGTTCCTGCTGTATGTTGCGAACAGTCTTGTATCACAAGTTGCTTGGCTGCTTATTTCAAGCTTATTTCCAGCCAAGGGAAGGAATCAATAAATACGAAGGTCAATCGAATATAAACAGGATTTTTGTTCTTGAACATCAACAGTTGGTAGGACTGGCACTGCGCTTTTGCTTTGCTTAGGCGGAACTGTTAGGAATGGGGAGAGCGTGCTGTTAGATATTTCCCGCCGTTTCATCAGTAATGCTCACGATATCGGAGCAACAAGTGCACCCCTTCACTGCACAATGCATAATTATAAACATTTTTTGCTTGTGAAGGAGTTACAGGGGCGGAAATTTGCCAGAGATTGACTGCACAGTTCGGTGATCAAACATCGTCAAGGACGCATGTGTTTGCCTGGCATAAAAAGTTCAGGGAAGGACGAGTACGTGTGGAAAATCAGCAACAGGATTGCCGTCCTTGGACCAGCATTACAGACATTTGTGCAATTAAAGACATTATTGACAACGGTCAACAGGCGACAGTATCAGAAATTACAGGACAAGTCGGAATTGGTTATGGCAATTGTTAAGCAATCATCACAAATGACCTACAGTTCTGTAAAGCGTGTTGACCGAAAATATGAAGTTGAGACGTTTGGAGGTCTGTCAGAGGCTTACAGCAAGGTTTGCGGAAGAAGGTGATGCATTTTTGAATCGGATCGTCACCTGCGACGAAACGTGGGTCCACTACTACATTCCCAAATCCAAACAAGCCGGTAAGGAGTGGTGGAGGAAAGGGGAGGCAGCATTAGTTAAAGCAACCATTTTTTTTTCAATCGGCGAGGCATTTTGCTGATTTATTTTTTGCATGAGCAACGCACAATTAATGCTGCTTACTACTGAGAGCTGTTGAACAAGGCGAGGGTTGCATATTGCCACAAAAGACAAGACTAGCCGATTCGACAGGTCATCCTCCTCCACGACAATGCGCGGCCCCATACTGCAGCTCTAACTGTCTCCAAGCTACAGGAATTGCACCGGACTACATTTGATCATCCTCCTTACAGCCCGGACTTATCGCTCTGTGATTTCCATTTATTCGGACCGCTTAAAAAAGCTCTTAGGAGGGCACCTATTTGAAGATGACGAGAGTGTGGAAGACTTTGTGCACAACTGGCTGGTGATACGACTCTGTTCTTTTTAAGATGAGGGCATCAAAAAGCTGCCCATACACTGGGCAAGTGCATTTCCAAAGCAGGAAACTATGTGAAAAAATAAATTGTAATTGCCTAGTGTGTGTTTTTCAATAAATTAATTTAAATAAAAAATAAAATCCCCTTTATATTTGATCCTCCCTCGAAAAGTGCAGGGAAAGGATTTTACCGAGCAAGCTGGCCATGCGGTTAGGGTTATGTAGCTGTCAGCTTGCCTTCAGGATATGGTGGGGTTCGAACCCCACTGTCGGCAGCTTTGAAGATGCTTTTCCATAGTTTCCCATTTTCACACCAGGCAAATGTCGGAGCTGTATCTTACCGGGCGAGTTGGCCGTGCGCGTAGAGGCGCGCGGCTGTGAGCTTGCATCCGGGAGATAGTAGGTTCGAATCCCACTATCGGCAGCCCTGAAGATGGTTTTCCGTGGTTTCCCATTTTCACACCAGGCAAATGCTGGGGCTGCACCTTAATTAAGGCCACGGCCGCTTCCTTCCAACTCCTAAGCCTTTCCTATCCCATCGTCGCCATAAGACCTATCTGTGTCGGTGCGACGTAAAGCCCCTAGCAAAAAAAAAAGGAGCTGTATCTTAAGGCCACAGTCGTTTCCTTCCCAGTCATGCCTGGAGAAATCATTTTAAGCATTATTTAATACTGTGTAACTCTTCCTCTGGATTTGATAATCGCCTGGAATCTGTTAGGGAGCGAGTCAACAAGGTTGTGCAGGTGCATCGCATCCACGTTAAGCCACTCGCTGAGGATTTGATCATGCAATTCCACAAAATTACAAGGATGCTGATGTCTGTGTTTTATCCGCTGTCCCAACATGTCCCACAAATTTTCATTGGGGTTCAAGTCAGGTGGTTTTTTTTAAACTTTTTTTTTTTTGCTTTACTTCGCACTGACACAGATAGGTCTTATGACGACGATGGGATAGGAAAGGCCTAGGAGTGGCAAGGAAGCGCCCGTGGCCTTCATTAAGGTACAGCCCCAGCATTTGCCTGCTATGAAAATGGGAAACCACGGAAAACCATCTTCAGGGCTGCCGACAGTGGGGTTCCAACCCACTATCTCCTAGATGCAAATTCACAGCCACACATCCCTAACCGCACGGCCAACTCGCCCGGTCAGGTGATTTTGCAGGCCAGTGGAGAAGTAATAGGGTTGGGGGTTTTTCATAAAACTACTCACATATGCATCCAGCTCAACTTTGGTGTTGTCATCTTTGAAAAATCGGGGTATCAATAGCATACTCACCATGCAGATGTTGACTGAAAGACAACACGTGATCATTCAGAATCTATATATATAAAATGAGAGTTTTGTCAGTACATTGCTCAGAATTTGAAAAGAATGGTATTTCTGTATCGGCCATGTCCACAGTAACAAGAAAATGCACTTTTTACTTTTCCGTAATTTCTGTATGTATGTATGTATGTATGTATGTATGTATGTATGTATGTATGTACACGCATCACGAGAAAACGGCTGAAGAGAATTTAATGAAAGTCGGGGGATGAGCCACTATAATCTAGGCTATAAATTATTTTACTCACATTGAGTGAAATGGTAGTTTAGGGGAAGGCCTCAAATTTAAGTCTCAAATATTTATATTATTAGTGGTCCTATTGATAAATACTACATAACTGAAGTTATGTAGAATTAAATTTCCGATCATTTATGTCTTAACCATTTGTACCGTACCGGCTATGAAGACAGATATTCATTAATTTGTATTTCTGTTGCTAAGTCCATATTAACGCCAAGCCTTGAGAAAATGGACTAAGAGAATTTAATGAAAATCGGTATAGAGAGTCTAAGCTATAAACAGTCCGGCCCCATGGTGTAGGGGGCAACGCGTCCGCCTGTCACCCGGCAGACCCGGATTTGATTCCCGGCCAGGTCAGGGGTTTTTAATTGTAATGATTAATATCCCTGGCCTGGGGACTGGGTGTTTGTGACGTGCTGAATCTTCGGTTCATACAATATGGTGCCAGTAGGGGCAAAAGATCCACATGGGTCGACGCTCCGAACAAATATAATTTTTTTTTACTTATAAGCAATTTTAGTCACCCTGGATGAAATTGTAATTTAGGGGAAGGCACCTAAAATTTAATTTTTAAATGCGTATGTTATTGGTCCTATCGAAAAGTACTACCTATACATAACAAAAGTTATAGAGAATACAATTTCTGATCATTTAAGCTTTATCCAGTTGTACTATACCAACTAGGCTATAATTATAATAAAAGTGGTATTTCAGAGTCGGAAGAAAACTAAATGTGAAGGCCTACAATATCGAAAGTGCAAATATTTATCAACAATGACATTACATTGACTATTGTTTGTTGTGATGTGTTTGTCTCTTATGCTGCCACTGAACTACGACAGATGGGATTACTGCTGCATACCGAGTATAACAGCCTGACTGGATATTGGCGGGAAATAGCTGGGGAGTGATAAAACTTTCTTCTTTAGCATGCCATTTCTCTGGTTCATACATTTTCTGATACTGATGGTACGTAACACACTGGTTCATCATAGTATTCCAGCTATTCGATCCCTACTCTGACGTGCTTTTTTGAATGAACAGTGTGCTCACTTAAGGCGGTGGCTAACTTATTGGTAGTAGTATGACCTGGTCTAGAATTACAATCTGGGCCTATTCCAAATTATAGTACCACAGTTCACTAATAAACTCAAAATTCAACCCTGAAAAGAGCCGTTTCTTAAGAAGAGCTTCTTCCTCTTCACTTTTATTAAATTCTACATTCATTTTATTCCAAATTAGCAATGAAGAAGGGGTTTCTCCTCTGGCTTGGATGAAGAATTTGCCTCCAAGTCAGATAGATTTTCCTGCCGCCAGTGTAGTGAATTGAGATTTCGTGACTCATCGGGTACTCCTAAGAAACATATTGGTAAAAGGGCATAGGTTTTGCCCTGGGACTCTCCACTAATCGACACTCCACCCGCCCCCCCCACCACCACCCCCGCTGAAAAAAGACTTGAGTGTTCACGCATCACGGCTGTGTGCAGGTTGGTCGTTCCAGCTGTGGAACTTTGGACTGCTAGATCGGCAGCATAGCACCGTTCATTAAAAGTGAGAAAATGTGTGGTTTTTCATTTGATCTAGTAGTTCATATGAAAGCATTGCTTTTAATCGTGCCATTCTTACTGACGTCAATTTAATGACCTATGTTCATTTTGGTTGGGAAAACCACCAAGACCGTCTTTCTCAGGATGTCAAAGGCAGGTGGAGAGTGAGTGTCTGCCATTATAAAAAAAATTCCCCAACCTGATTGTGACTGATGGTAGGCAATGGTAGGCCTACCATTACAATGAAAATTCTCTAACCCAATCTTCATATGAGAAAAGACGTTTGGTGAATTCTCCGCCGCGTTTGTAGGGTAACGTTAAGAGCTTTCAATTTAATACAATCTTGCTCACAATGTGTACACTACCTATCCTAGAATTCTCTATACAATGTAGAATTCCATAGCGAAGCACGGGTACATCAGCTAGTGTTTAAATAAACATGCTGGTTCATTATTCATGAGGTATATTTTTGGGCTTTAGCCGTGTAATTAATTATAAAAACACACTCAACGCGTTTCAAAAGGAACCTTGCCTTTCTTCATCAGGAGACATAGAGAAATGAAACGACGCATAACAGGTTGCTAGGAGAAAGCAACAAGGAACTTGAAATAGTGCCCTAAGATGTAAACGGGACACCATTTTAGCTCCACGTAGAGACAACGAATGGCAACAGTAAAGCATTACTCTCTAATGGTTCTGATAATAGGTAGCCATGATTCACTGAGGTTGTAGCCTGTATCGCGGTTGAAATTATCTGGGTGTTTACGTATTTCAACCATCTTCCTGATAATTCTTGGGCGATATTGCATTATACGGGCAAGAACATCCACTTCTTGGAACAAAACATCATGACCAGGTGTTAAGGCATGATCAGCAACAGCTGATTTATCAGGTTGGTTGAGTATGATACATCTGGTATGTTCTTTGATGCGAGTACATACCGTTCTTGAAGTCTGCCCAATATAAACCTTGCCACAAGTACACGGAACTCTGTAGATACCAGGTTGTTGCAATTTAGGCAAACTATCCTTAGCTGGTCGCAGGAGTTGCCTAATCTTAATTGACGTTACAAAAACAGTTCATATATGGTGCCTACGTAAGATTTTAGCAATACGATCCGTCGTGTTATGTATGTAAGGTAGGTAAGCATTTCTTTTTACATCTTTTTCCTTAAGAGACGTCCGATTATGTGTCGATTTAAGAACCATTGAGATCAAAGCTCTGCTGTAACCGTTGCTCTCAAAGGTGGTTCTCAAGGTGTTAATTTCCTCTTGTAGAGCTGACACTTCACAAATCCTCCTGGCCCTGGTAGTCAGAGTTTTAAGGATACCATATTTCTGGACAGGGTGATGGTGAGAATCTGCGTGGAGATATCTATTGGTGTGCTTACGATAAACGCTGTGTCCTAAGGATCCATCCTCTTGCGATCTCTTCAGTGAAAATATCATTAATGAGAGACATAACACCATCAACAGGTACTTTCGTAAACACCACGTCGAGACTCACCAAGATATTGCCTGACTGAAGTGATATAGTTTTTAACTTCTCAATGAAATGTGTGGAATCCTTAATATAGGAATGGGTGTTACCCAAGTGTGGTTGAAGTAGACTACCTAAATATTTAGAAAGAGCATATGTCGGGGAACCAATCATACTCACAATAGGCCTAAGAGGAGCACCTTCCTTATATATTTTGGGAAGCCTATATAGTCTCGGAGGAATAGCATCCCCTGGAAGGAGACTCTTCGCTGTATCTTCTGGAAAAGAAGATTGCTTGACCAGTTTGAGGGTACAGCGAAGAGTCTCCTTCCAGGGGATGCTGTTCCTCCGAGACTATATGGGCTTCCCAAAATACATAAGGAAGGTGTTCCTCTTAGGCCTATTGTGAGTACGATTGGTTCCCCGACATATGCCCTTTCTAAATATTTAGGTAGTCTACTTCAACCACACCTGGGTAACACCCCTTCCTATATTAAGGATTCCACACATTTCATTGAGAAGTTAAAAACTATATCACTTCAGCCAGGCGATATCTTGGTGAGTCTCGACGTGGTGTCTCTGTTTACGAAAGTACCTGTTGATGGTGTTATGTCTCTCATTAATGATATTTTCACTGAAGAGATCGCAAGGCTTTATTAACACTGCATGACCCCCTCCTACTTTCTATGGAATGGGAAATATTATGAACAGACAGATGGCGTGGCCATGGGAAGTCCTCTCTCTCCTGTTGTGGCTAATTTCTTCATGTAAAACTTCGAAGAGAAAGCGTTGTCGTCGGCACCTTGCAAACCGAAGATCTGGTGGCGTTATGTGGATGATACGTTCATCGTATGGACGGAAGGTGAAGACAATCTTAGTCACTTTCTAGATCACCTTAATCGCCAGCACCCTTCCATTTGTTTCACCATAGAAATGGAATCTGACGGCAAAATACCATTTTTAGATGTTCTAGTCACCAAGAAAGAGGATGGATCCTTAGGACACAGCGTTTATCGTAAGCCTACACACACCAATAGATATCTCCACGCAGATTCTCACCATCACCCTGCCCAGAAACATGGTATCCTTAAAAATCTGACTACCAGGGCCAGGAGGATTTGTGAAGTGTCAGCTCTACAAGAGGAAATTAACACCTTGAGAACCACCTTTGAGAGCAACGGTTACAGCAGAGCTTTGATCTCAACGGTTCCTAAATCGACACATAATCGGACGTCTGTTAAGGAAAAAGATGTAAAAGGAACTGCTTACCTACCTTACAAAAATAGCACGACTGATCGTATTGCTAAAATCTTACATAGGCACCATGTACGAACTGTTTTTGTAACATCAATTAAGATTAGGCAACTCCTGCGACCAGCTAAGGATAGTTTGCCTAAATTGCAACAACCTGGTATCTACAGAGTTCCGTGTACTTGTGGCAAGGTTTATATTGGGCAGACTTCAAGAACGGTATGTACTCGCATCAAAGAACATACCAGATGTATCATACTCAACCAACCTGATAAATCAGCTGTTGCTGATCATGCCTTAACACCTGGTCATGATGTTTTGTTCCAAGAAGTGGAAGTTCTTGCCCGTATAAAGCAATATCGCCTAAGAATTATCAGGAAGATGGTTGAAATACGTAAACATCCGATAATTTCAACCGCGATACAGGCTACAACCTCAGTGAATCATGGCTACCTATTATCAGAACCATTAGAGAGTAATGCTTTACTGTTGCCATTCGTTGTCTCTATGTGGGGCTAAAATGGTGTCCCGTTTACATCTTAGGGCACTATTTCAAGTTCCTTGTTGCTTTCTCCTAGCAACCTGTTATGCGTCGTTTCATTTCTCTGTGTCTCCTGATGAAGAAAGGCAAGGTTCCTTTCGAAACGCGTTGAGTGTGCTTTTATAATTAATTACACGGCATTAGCCCAAAAATATACCTCATGAATAGTTACACGGGCCATGAAAGTCTAAATGATAATGCTGGTTCATGTTAGTGGTCACCTCAGTGAGCGGGCCCAATCCATGATACGAAAAACAGTCCCAAAACCTCACAGATCCATCTCTGGCTTGAACCTGACCTTGCACACGTCCAGGTTGAAATGCTTCATTTGGCTTTTGGTGCACTCAACGCCATGCATCATTGGAATACAGGCAAAAACATGATTCGTGGGACCACATTACGGTCTGCCACTCAACTACTTTCTACATTCAATGATTTCTAGCACTTCAAATGTTTATTGCATGCAGTTCCCATTGCAATGTTCTTTCGCTAACAGGTTGGGATGGACATTCATTCGTTCTCTGACTACAGCAATTCCTGTCAAGTTTGAAAGCGATTTTGATTCATAAGCCATGAAACACGTCTCGGGGTCCCTCTCAGTCAGGATCTTTTTCTGACCACAACTCTGATGTTGTATTTCGTGGCCCTGTGTAGTACACCTCTGTTTGTAAACACGTTGAACAGCCAGCTGCAAAACACCAACAAATCCAGCAACCTCACTCACTGTATGGCCATAGACACGGACAAAAACGATTGCCCCTTTTTGCCACTCTGTATTTACATCTACTCACGTACACTGTCTCTTCCACGAACCTACTACGCTAGCGTAGCAGCGGGAGAGGTGATATTCCCACGTGGCGCGTCCCAGGTGGCAGATAGGGGGGTCCTAACCGGGTTGCCGGCAGACTTGAGGGAAATAAAATACCTCTCGCAGACCAAACACACAACCCCCTGTGGTTGGGGGGGGGGGGGGCGCAGACGAAGAATACACCCACGGTATCTCCTGCCTGTTGTAAGAGGTGATTAAAAGGGGCGACGAAGGGATGAATGGATTAGAACCGTGAAACTACTTGTGATTAGTACCACCACGCTGGAAACACCATGGGTCACTTTTACTTGCGCATAGTACCACTATGTTAGGTACAAAATAGGTTTGTGATTAGTAGCAACAGAGTGTGTTGCCGGCTTTAACAGTACCTGTAATTGGTACCACTTTAGGAGCGACATCGTGGTTCTGGCTTGCGTATAATTAGTACCCACTATATGAGGAATACCACAGGCTAGTGCAAGTCCCTGTAGTTAATACACGTATGTGATGAACAGCATAGGTTTGCGTTGCCTGTAAATGGCACCGCAATGTGCGAAACACCGTAAGTCTGTATTACATGTGCGAATTTCATTACCTGTGAGTAATACCATAATGTGTGGAATGCCGCAAGTCTACGCTACTTTTGATTAGTACCGCAATATGACAAATACCATGGTTCTACTTTCCTAGCGATAGTACCATTATGAGGGGCCAATGACTTGAACTTTGGACTCCTTTAGACTACAAACATCATCGATTCAGTATTATACTATAGGAGTCTCCTGTTCAGTAATACTATTTTTTTACGTCAGTTTCTGTGAATGCGAGGCATTGCGGGTCGGATCCACTGATTGTTTTGAATTCACATCCATCCATTCATTCTTCGCCCTCACGTTTTGAATTCTGGTCAGTGGAGGATTTTGGACTGTTAATTTGTAATTACATTTCGTCTCATTTCGTACCATTAGGGGCTGATGACCTCGATGTTAGGCCCCTTTAAACAAGCATCATCATCATCATCATCAACACTATCTCCTCGAAACATCTATGTCTTAACGATCGCTACTTCCTTATGCTCTAGTAGAGACAGTGCACGTGCAGTTGAACACGGGACTCGTTCGCTGCGCCATCTGTACAGACTTAACAATCCATCTGTGCGTACGCACTAGGGTGACTTAATTTTTTCTCCTGTGAGCTTACTTTATCATGCACTCGCCAATAGACTTTTTTTTTGTGTGTGTGTACATTTTGAAATTTGTTGTGAAACTACAGTATGACAGAATTTCAATATTGCTGTCTGGATCTCTATCCTATTTGGTATGTTTTTGGAGTTAGTGATGGTTACCAATGAATATGAGGATTCCGGTGAACTTCCGTAATACACTTTTGCTGTGACGGAATGCATGATTATTTTGCTGTTTATTGCATAACATGGCTTGTTCCAAAATATGACCTATTTCTTTTGTTATGTTCAGGAATAAATCTGGAATATTCTTTGTCACCAGTTCTCTGCACATATTTTGTTTTATATCATGAGCAATAGGTTGCGGTGCTCCAGAATATTTTGAGAAGTTCCCTTTATTCTCTCCCATTTGGCTGTGAAATAAGGCCAGGCTGATAATTCTGTTATGCTTACAAGTTTTTATTCCTTCAATACAAGTTCTGGGATGAGGGAGCAATGGAATATTTCAAGATATTTCAGATTCTTAACCTGTCAGTTCTACTGTCTTTATGATATCATGCTTTCCACACTTGGGAACTTAATTAAATCTCTATCCATGTTTTTGTGATATCTTGCTTGTGGTGTCTTGAAATTGCAAAAAGATGCCACAATTTATTCATTGTTCCAGTCCCTTTACATTTTCTTTTCAAGGAATGAACACATTAAAAATCACTGTTGGTTGAACACATCTCATAAATCTATAAAATTAGGCAAAAAATACACAGAAATTAAGAAAATGCCCGATAGGCTAAGAAATTTCAAGTTTCCTGTACATAGGACATTGGGATCATAATGTGATAATATTGTCTTAATGGAGCGTGTGCGTATAGAGCAGTGAAGTCAGATGAATAACATACATTTAAATATTAAGAAGAAATACTTTATCCTGTACTCATCAATAGACAGAATTTTACTAAAAACATGAAATGTCATTCAGTCATTAGCCAAATCATAGAGTGGTTGAACTTTGTAGTATCCATCCATTTTAACAATTTTATCGCCATTGAAGTGAATGTCATTTTAAAAAATTTTGAAATCTGTTGTGAGACATACAGTCTGATCATTTCATTGTTGCTGTCTGAATCTCTATCCTACAGGTACATTCTTGGGGTAAATGGTGGTTACCAATGTAGATGAGGATTCCAGTGAACTTCAGTAGTTTCAGATTTATACAGGACCTGTTGACTCACAGTCAAGCGGTTATTCTTCATAACTGTTCCATTTTAAATCCATTTAAAATGCACTGTAGGCTGAACACATCACATAAATGTATAAAATTAAGACAAAAATGCAGAAAAATAATTTGTCAAAAAATTTTTTGGGGCGTACTATCAAGAGAGTCATGGTCTTCATTATCAAGGCAAATATCTTCAATGTTAGCTTCACTCTAGGTTTCCAGATAATCTGTAGCTTCTTCTGGGGACACAAACTTTCATCTTATGTGACCTACAAGCAAACAACTGCACGTTTAAACGAAACTCCTAACTGGTTTTATGAAAGCATATTGGGACTAAATAGGTTAAGTTGTTGTCATTAATGATCAATTGGTTTTTCATGAATACAGAAAAATGGGGGATTAGAATTCCTTCTCTTGTGTGGCTGCCTGGCCCATAACTTATATGCATCTGCTAAATAATTTTTGAAAAAGTTGATGAGAGGTTTTCTTGGGCATTCACGAAGCATTAATCAAATGACTACTTTGTGCACACTCACTTGATGTTATACAATCTACTGTGTCATCATTCCAAAGAGTAACACGCTGATTGTCACCAAAATTACTACCTTCACCATAATCTCTGTTGTAGATGTTCTCATCTATCCAAGAGTCTTGATTTTGTTAAAATCAGCATCTTCCTTTAATGACTGTTCTTTGACCGGTTATGCAATATTGAGATTGTACCAGGGGTACACCTTCTCCAGCCAGTTAAACTGTGCACCTTCTATAAGGCCATCTATGTAATCGAGCCTAAACTAACATTATGCAGGCTACTTGGATTTTCAACTGTGAGAGAGATATCTCTACCATTGGTCTAAGTGCCCCCTCTGGCGGGATCAACGATAATTAATTCTTAAGGGAAAATTGATTGGCTAACCTTAGTTTTTGAAGATTATTTTCTTTATGTGTCAAAGTTGTCAGAACTTCTGCTGGTTCCTTCTGCATTCAGAAGGCCCAGCAACTCAAGGTAATGGCAGAATTTTCATAAAAATGTGATAGCTCCTGCAGATAGCTTGAGGGGAAGGTTTCAATGTCTTTTATTTCATGTAAATTTCTAATCTGGTGGTTTAAATGTAGTATTTTTGGCCAGTCTGAGGACTCTGTTCTATTCCCTACTGGGAAATCTGTAATGTAAGGGAACAAAGAGTGATTACCCTCTGTTGATTCCCATTCACCTTCGTATGGGGTGACTAAAGTTTTTAAACCTTTAAACTTCTTAACATTCTTTTTGGTATTTAATTTCTCATTTAGTCACCCCGCTGTAAAATAGGCTTAGCTTCTGTATCATTGGGCCATAAGCCCACTGAGGGTTTTAAGTTTTTCCAGAAGGAATACAAATGTTTTGCCTCCTTAGCATTTTGTTTATGGCAGATTACAAACAACGCTTTCTTTTTACATTAAGGCCATTTAGTATGGGCTCTCTTTTCCCTGTAAATTGATTGTGGTGTGCAGAAATGAGTCTGGTGTGAAAGTCCCTTGAGGGACGGAAAGTTATAAACTGTTGAGCAATAGACAGGCCCACCTCGAGGTTCCCTTGTGTAAATTCTTTAATTAAGAGCAACCGAAAGGTTGGAAGTGCGCAATTATAAACTGACGCCTCTGAGAGGCTGGACAATGATATAGTTGGAGCGCAGACTCCTACAAAGGGTATTTTCCTGGAGCTTACTAGCTCTTATAAAATTTTGTACCTGCCAGGAGCAATCCAGCTCTCTTCTGTGGAAATTAATATTTGTAATTCTCTCAAGTTTTGTACCTGATTTTTGGACTCTTCAGTCATTGTTGTTGGTGCTGACGAGCTCATTATAAGATTGTTATTGTTTATTCAGATCTTCTATTTATCAAATTTTAAATTCAAAATAAAAAGGAAAGAAATAAAATTTCAAAATTTATTTTGTTAACTTATGCTCTAATTAATTCCTTGTCCACCCATTCACTCCAGCCGCTTCTTACACCTCTGTAAACCATGAAAATTCCATAACAGAGATGTTGGTGGAACATTCAAAGTAATGTATCAGCAGTTTAACGACAATTTGTTGGCGCATCTATTCTATATACAAACGATAAGAATGCTATCACCAGTCTAATACCATACACCACAATCACACTTCTCACATAATACTACATCCCTCTTGCAAAGCATAAATACAAATGAAACTTACAAATATGCGTATCTGCTGTATGACTAAGATGCTTGTAGTGAACAAAGGAATTTCTATTATTAAAGACCTGAAAAACCAATAGGACAGAATGTGTTAAGAAGCTTAACCATGGCACCTCTTGTTTTGTGAATCAACATGTATATTTTTTAGGGCGTTCTAATGAACCCAGTTTTTGTTCTCTGTGTTAGTGAACTGTGTTGTCCTTTCCGTGAAAGTAAATATCTTTAAGACTGATTGTATAGTTGGTTTAGACACTTTCTGTGTTCAAGATCGAGAGATCGAATCCTGGAACAGAGTTCGTTGTCATTAATGAGTGCTTAAATTTTTGAGATCCATATCTATAGATTTAATAGAAACCCTTATCAGGACAAATATTGAGACGCTGGTATTTCTTAAATCCGACAGCAGTTGATGGGACTTCAAAAATAATGATGATGTTATTTATTTATTTATGTATGTATGTATGTATGTATGTATGTATGTATGTATGTATGTATTTATTTATTTATTTATTTATTTATTTATTTATTTATTTATTTATTTATTTATTTATTTATTTATTTATTTATTTATTTATTTATTTATTTATTTATTTATTTATTTATTTATTTATTTATTTATTTATTTATTTATTTATTTATTTATTTATTTATTTATTTATTTATTTATTTATTTATTTATTTATTTATTTATTTATTTATTTATTTATTTATTTATTTATTTATTTATTTATTTATTTATTTATTTATTTATTTATTTATTTATTTATTTATTTATTTATTTATTTATTTATTTATTTATTTATTTATTTATTTATTTATTTATTTATTTATTTATTTATTTATTTATTTATTTATTTATTTATTTATTTATTTATTTATTTATTTATTTATTTATTTATTTATTTATTTATTTATTTATTTATTTATTTATTTATTTATTTATTTATTTATTTATTTATTTATTTATTTATTTATTTATTTATTTATTTATTTATTTATTTATTTATTTATTTATTTATTTATTTATTTATTTATTTATTTATTTATTTATTTATTTATTTATTTATTTATTTATTTATTTATTTATTTATTTATTTATTTATTTATAATAAGTATTTCTTTTTTCTATGTTTAGGAGTCTGGGAGTCAAAAATGAATTACTCTCCCCCAACAAACTGAAACAGAAATTTCCATGGATAAATACGGAAGGGGTTGCTTTAGGTTGTCATGGGCTTGAAAATGAAGGATGGTAATGTATTCTGATTCATAGTAAATATTTCATGTTAAATGCATGCTATATTCGTGTGATGCAATAATTCTATTTTATTTAGAATAGAATTTTAAAATAATTGTTAATTAAGGATGAACAAATCTGCAAAGTTTCAATTTTCAGTTACGCTTTCAGTTACTCTAATTACACACATTTAAACAAACTGTGTGCTATTTAGCTGTATTGCTATCTTGGCCTGTCCTATGCAGACTGGAAAGACAACCCTTAGGAAGTTTGTAACTATACTCACAAGTGCACATAACCCCAACCCACAGGCAGGGCACCATGCTGAAATGGGAGGCAGTATTTCAGTTGAGTTATAGCACTTCTGTGGAGGCACTACGGACGTGTTCTAAGCAGTGTAGTGAGCATCTAGGATGGCACGATGTGCAGTGTTGACATATGAATGTGTATGCATAATCGCATTATGTTAAGACAAGGACGTTATTCGGCGCATGGAATGCAATCAAAGTGAAGTTGTTTGAACAAGAAAACGGTAAGGGAGACAGGAACTGTTGATGATTCGCTTCACACAGGTCGTCCAAGGGCTACGACTGCAGTCAGTGACAGTTACCTATGAATTTCTGCTCAGAGGAACCCTGAACGCAATGCTTGATCTTCGGGCAGTTACAGGTTCAACTCCAGACAAGACCGATAACTTGCACAATCAATTCGCACAACCGCTCCACACACTGATCTCCCAGTTCACGACTTGTAACTAACTACTCAACACACTCTTTGAAGCAAGCCTGCTTTTATATTCCTGGTGATGAAGTTCCAGTATCTTCGGGGTATGGCCCGAATACAAGTGTTCTAGTTTTGCCTTCCAGAAAATTCACGGAGGCATCAGACGCAAGTGACAACAGAAGAAGGGGTTGTCATATGCCCACATACAGGTTGGTAGCTATCCAGTCTGACTCATCCTTTCTAGGGACTACCAAAGGGGGGTTCAAGAAAGTTAACAGTTGCACTACCTCAGAACACTATTGTTGTATAAAATAAGATCAGAATTTTTTATAATGTAGAAATTCTCCATTGTGAACCACATGACTTTGTTATTATGATGTGGATGAGTATCTACCTAGTGGCCAGACCAACAAATGGTTCGTCGAGAGGGGTAGCGGCCCTTTCAGAAGTTCCAAGTCAGCAGTCTGGAGGATTAACTGAATAAGTCCTGAAATTTTACCCTATATAGACTAGCTATGTAGATGACTACATTACAGTTAAAAACAAAGGAAACTAAGCTCTATCTGCTAAGGATATGCAACTTTCTCAGTAAAAAATACTCTGGACATGAAATAGGTCTTTGAGTGGAAACTACCCAAGAGGAAGCAATCATCACAAATGGTTAAATGTTAGAAGTGTGAATCACGGTAGTAGATTAGAGACATTGAAAAAAGAAATGGATAGACTAAAACGATATTGATGATGTAGGTGAAGAACAGGCTGGAAGAACAGTATTTTTGGAAAGCTGACTGGAAAATCATAAATAAAATGAAGTAGGGGAAATCAAGGAATTGGTTTAACACATTGATGATGGCCACCGAACGGAGACTGCTAACCCATGTTGACTAGATAGTTCAAGCCTCCAAGAAAAATCGTACACTGCTGCACTCAAACTGCTGTAACTTGAAAAGTATTCAAGATATCAATCTCAAACTTGGAACACATACTCACCAGGTTACAGTTTGTACAGTGTGATACCTTTCAAAGAAATACCTTTTGTGGCTCCATTTAATAGTTTCTCTCAGTATGGTGTAGTAGGAAAGATACTGATCTGCCCTGCCTGCGCTTTTCATATACTTATTATATTCATTTATGCAAGGATTTTTTTCTTTACCTTTACTCCCCGTTTAGTGTTAGCTATTCATCATTAGAAATATCCAATTCATCTGATAACTGATCTGTACATCATTAATCACAAATATCGGTATTCATTAGCAACTGAATGTGCCACATCATGTTGACATCCACACTGAAGCTCCAGGGAATAGCTCTACAGTATATTTCCGATATTATGTTGTTAACTACATGAAGGTTTAAAGAAAGAAAGAAAGATACAGATGGTGATGGCTGCTTTGTGCTCTACATTCCATGACTACACCATTTGAAACTTGTCATGTCACCATTAAATTGTAGCAATGATCAAAGAAATACGAGGTGCATGAAAGTATTCTTTTAGCCCATCAGCTGAGAAACTACAATAATTCTCAGGGCGCGTCACCCATGTGGCACATAAGATAATGAATCACAATTATCAAAATAAGGAAAAATCCACCTATTCAATATACATTGTTAAATGATGTAAGTTATATTAACGTTGAAACATCATGGGACTAGCTTCGTTATGAAAATAATAATTTACAAGATAATGACTCTGGGTATAAATCTTTAAATATTTTATCGTCATATAAGACATCTTGCCATGGTCGTAGCATCATGCACGTTGACTCTTGACCTGTAAGAACAACCATATACATATGTAGTTTCCATGGCTACAAAGAATGTACAATTAGAAAAATATATCAGCACTAACATGTGTGATCCCAATTCTCCATAACATGCTTGCTAGGAGTTCAAATTCAAACCAACAGATAGTACAGCAAGCTTCAAACGATGCCCTTGTGTAAAAACAGAGATTTCTGAGGCCCGTCAACCACCGCTGGCTGCAGTAATACAGAGATCTCCAGGGCCCGTCATCAGTGTTGAGTAAAAACCTAGAGCTACAGTTAAGTTTCTAACACTAGCATAGCAAATGAATTGTTATTGTTATGGAGATACCCGTGGAATGCAGAGGTGAAAGAAGGTGCGGGCTGGAATGGGTCTATCCACAATATGAAAATAAACTTAAAATTTTACTGAAGGTTATATTTTCAATAAATAACACGATTTAACAAATTTTCACTAGGTGAAATAACAATAAAAGATCAGGTACAAGGTATAATTTTACAAACAAGAGCACGAAAGCACAAGTTTAGGGGTCTTTACAAGTTCTGGGCTTCGAGCCCCAATTTTTACAATCCTTGAGTTACTTGCTCAACTTTACCAAGGCAAATTTTTGTTCAAAGGGCAGAAAACCCCTTCATTCAAGGAGCATTTGCTCCAAAAACTGTATCAGGCCTCGTAGAGGCACTTTTACCACATAAAAAGAGCTGGCCCGCTCTCAGTTTTTCACGCCTATTAGCAGGTCATACCAGATTTAACACTTAATTGCCCTCAAGGCACAACTTACATCAAATGAAGCGGGGGTATCTCGTACCCAACCTACTGGGCCTTAGTAGAAAAGGAATAGGTTAAGTAAATGACCCAAAATACAAAATGAATGGAGGCATGTACTTGCACTCCTAAATGAAACTTCTTAAAACCTAAGAGGCGCAAGGCCGATGGAACAGGGGCTATTCCCAAACTATGGAGGTGACTCGTATACTGAATAAATTTAACACATTAAGGACTAGAAGAAAATCAGTTACAAAAACGAAGTAACCTCAAATCAGAATGAAGGGAAGCTCGAGAGGGTAAAGCACTCTCTATCCCCGATTTATAGTTAAAGATATATGTTTTTACATAAACAAGAAGAAATTTACATTTTTAAGAGATAGGTTACATGGTAAAAGTTTTGGACCTTCCTCGCGGGTAAAGCTGCTGAACTAGCAAGAAATAAAGATGTTAAGTGGCCATTATGTTACTGAAGAACTGCTGCCAGAAGAAAGAGGCGCTTCCTGCCTCCTGCTACACGTCCATACACTAAGTTAAATGTTGATGATGTGGCCGAGAGACAAGAAAATCAGCAGTTTTTATACCCTTGGGGAAGATTCGAGACCTTTCATGAATAATTAAGACACACCCACAGGCGTTCATTGGTCACCGTACACAGTTACACACAAAATCGAAGAAGAAAGACACGATTGGTCAAAAATTAATTACAGAAATAATTGATTGGCTACTTCAAAACTGGCGGAAAGAAAGATTAATATTGCCAACCCACAACTGAAAGAACGAAATTTAGTAAAGAGAAAACTTATGAATCCACAATTTCTTCAAAAATAGTTCCTTCACTTTGCACCAGGGTGCATGATCATAGTTTTTTAGTAGAGACATCTATGAGACAATGTCCAAACTTCTTGATAAATAGTAAACAAAAACACGACGAAATTAACACAGTGACATCTTCAGAGCAAAAGTTTAAGTAGATCCAGTTTTAAGTTCACAGTTTCTCCTGTAGAGGAGTACTTTAAGACGGAAAATTCAAATGTACGGCGTAGAGGTGTACCAGCCGGTACAGTTATCAAGATTCAAACTACTGTAGTATCCATCAGAGTTGTTTAGATCTGACTGCTTTCCATTTCAACAGATGTTGACATTAAGTAAATATATTGAGAATAAAAGATTTAATATACTAGTGTCCAAAAGTTAAGCATAAGTTACGAGTAAGCTGGGAACAGGAAATAGACCGCAAATCGCACGACATTATGCACCTACCAATCTTACATGTTCGCTTTTTATAGGAAAGGAGTGTTCCCTTCTTTGACTAGCGGCGTAACCGCAAAGTAAACACAGCCAGTGCCTGCGCCCCGTATTCCCTCAGTTGCGTTTGCCCTGTTATAGTGTGCGGAGTGTAGCCTCATGTTGAACGTAACAGCATAATGGCACAAGGACGCCATTTGGACCCTGTTTTTTCATGGTAGAATACTCGACCGCCTGGAAGCAGGCCAGACACAGACCGAAGTTGCCGTATCCTTGAATGTGCTACAAAGTGTCATTTCCAGGCTTTGGAGACAATTTCGAGACACAGGAGATGTTAGTCGTAGGCCAGAACCAGTTAAAATTGAAATAATGATAAATAGATTCAACCTGTTCAATACAAAAGAATAAGAAACGTAGTAAATTACATTCCCATTTAATAATAAGTAGAAATGGTACCGGTTTCGACCCTAGTCCAGGTCATCGTCAGCCGATTAAAACATGAAAAACAATGCATAGGAAAAGGAAAAGATTAAGTACACTCCGGATCAGTAGAAGAGGCGATATAAATGAATGGGGGTAGACACTGTAAAACTCAGAAGAAGTAAAATGCAAGTCACTCAAAAGAAAACAGTGCGCAATTCTCTGAGCGGCAGCATGGCACACGCAGCGCTAGGCAAAGTCCCACAATATTTATCAATAGTGGAGAATGGTTAAATGAGCCAGTTTTTAAACACTGTCAGGCACAAAGTTGCATCACAATCGAACACATACGAAGATCCATAATCGTGCAGGAGTTGAAGACAAGTAGATCCATTGAAGCAACTTGCCAGCTCCCGGTGATCAGCGCGACACATTCAATATCAGGCACTGTGGTTTCAAAGGCCAAGTAAAATGGAGAATAGCTTGAAGATCCCGTAATTTTCCTCGGTCGCGGGAAAGTAAGTATATAGATAAATATAATACAAATCAATATAATTGGATAAGTAATTGTGCTCCTATAGAATACTTAGAACAGTTGACGTGAAAAAACAATTGTGAAGAGAAAAAAATATAGTAAACAGCGCAATACTGGAAACAAATGAAAACGTATATGCACAGTGCGCAATTTTTTAAAACATAAAAAATTCAGGTCTTGATTGAAGTGGTCGAAATCGGCGCAAGGCAGGAGTTGAGTATGAATGAGAAGAACCGAAATGAAGGTGGAATTGATTATTATTATTTTTTATAAAGAAAAGATAGAATAAATTAATAGAGGAAGAGGAATAGTGGAATAAGATAAGAATAAAAGAAATTGAAATTAAATGGTGTTGAGGAAGCATAAGATAGGGAGATAGATGAAGGAGGGGTAGTTTAGGGTAGGTTATTGGAGGTAGAAAATGTGGGTAGGAACTTTGTAAGGCATGGAAAATAGAATTGGGGTTTTGAAATTTAGAATTTTTGAGAAGAAGAATTAGGAAGTCGAAAAGGATATTGGGTTTTTCAGAAATGTCGTTTAAATTGAAATTAGGGTTGAAGTATTGATCAACCAAGGGTAACCACCCCACAGCAGGACCGATATCTGGCCTTAACCGCCCAACGAAATCGGAGTGCACCTGCAAGACAATTGTCGTTGGAGCTTGCAGCCATCTCAGAGGTTGCCGTTTTCCGGCAGATTGTGTACCGGAGACTCAGAACAGCAGGGCTGTTTGCCCGACGTCAAGCGGTGTGCGTCCCGCTCACTCCAGCACAAAGACGGGTTTGTTTACTGTGGAGCCGTCAAGATCGAAACTGGACCATGAATGAATGGAGGCATGTGCTCTTCACAGATGAATCCCGCTTCAGTTTGCAGAACGATTCCCGTCACACATTAATCCGGAGAGAACTGAGTAGCTGATACAACCACAGGAACATCGTGGAATGGTACCAGTATGGTGGTGGTGGTGGCGTTATGGTGTGAGGCAGCATCATGTGGAATGGTCGTACGGACCTGCACATCTTCATGGATGGTCCGAGGAACGCTGTTAATGCTCAGAGACACATGTTAGACTCTTCAGAGGTGCAGTTGGTCCAGAATTCCTCTTAATTGACTATAATGCCCAACCGCACCGCACTGCTCTGGTGGATGAATTTCTGGCTGGGGAAGACATTCATCGCAGGGACTGGCCAGTGAGGTCTGCGGATCTGAATCCAATGGAACCTGCCTGGGATGCATTGGGGAGGCGAATTGCATCCCGTCAACCTCCACCAAGGACCCTCCAAGACCTTCGCATTGCCCTTTCGGAGGAATGGGATCGTGTGGCCGTTAAGGGTAACCATACACCCTATTAACAGCATATTTTGTTGTGGATAACATTGCCATTTTTGTTAGTTGTTGTCAAAGGTGTACCTTAGCTGTCAGAACCTTTCTGACACTGTTTTTTTTTTTTTTTTTTTTTTTTTTTTTGGACAAGTTGTGTGACATATGGTGTGTGATTCAGTTTCTGTTTGTTCAGCAATTTGTCTGACATTCCTATCAGGCGGTATGGCCTCGTTTAGTGATTATGCTTAACTTTTGGACACTATTTATGTAAACTAAAGGTGATCACAGACATAATGGACCAACACAAAATTCTTATCATGGGATTACAGGAAATGAGAAACACTGACCAGGATGTCTTGGAATCAAAAAGGTACAGACTTTATAAAGGTATACTGTACCCAGAAAGAGTGTGATGAATGATGTCCTGCAATTTGGAACAGGATTTTTGGTTAGCCTGAAAATAATAAAATCAGTTCAAGAATTCAAATTATAGTCTCCACGATTCTCAACGTTCACCTTAAAGGCATCTAATAAAATCTATACAATAACAAATGCCCATGCTCCTGCTAATGATAAAAACAACTCCTCATAAGACCATGAAGAAACAGAAGAATTTTGGGACCTATTCGACCAGACCATAGATAACATCCTCATACACCATGTAAAATTATTAATAGGTAACTTCAACACTCAACTAGGCAGAGAAAGAAAATACTGTGTCATCATCAGGAAATGGCCAGCACACAAGAGAACAAATAAAAATGGAGAGAGACTATTGACCTGTGTAAAAACCATAACTTAATCTCAAAATCTCAAAAACTTAAAACATGGAAACACCCTGACTACACTAAAGGAGAATGGTATGTGGATCACATCTGCATGGACAAATACTACCACAAAGAGATGTATAACGTCAATGTCCTCCGAGGAATAGATACAAGTTCAGATCACTACGTAGTTAAAATTAAACTCGCTCCCCAGCTGAGACAACAAAAGCTAGCCCCTAAAACTAAAAGAAAAATAGATCCTACCCAGCTAATCAACAACAAAAATTACCAAAAAACAACTGAAAAAATAAAAATCACAGATAAACTTGAAAACTTAGTGCACAACCTTAAATAAATTGCAGAAGACCTGGCTCCAATTAAACCATGTAAAAGACACAAATGGTGGAACAGCGAATGTGATGAAACAGTCAAGAAAAGACATCAAGCATGGCTATTATGTCAGTCCCAGAAATCAGAAATATCCTATCAAAATCTAGTAAAACAGAGAAAAGAAACAATCCAAGTCTTAGGAAGAATAAAAAGACAGCATCATAAGGACACACTGCAATGAATTGAAGAAGAATTCAGTCAAGGGACCACTACAAAACCTTCAGAAAACAGCTCCGAAAATATGAACCCCCGACACTACTGATGAAGGATGAAAATGGTAAGCTGGCTTATAACAATAAAGACAATGCAGAAATTCTAGCTAAATATTTCACAAGCTTCTAAATTGTGAGGAACATACAGAACTCCATTTAGACACCAACACCCCAATAAAAACACCACCAGAGGACATCAAACCCCCAACAATAAAGGGTCTAACAAGCACTGAATAAGTTAATAAAACTACAAAGCACCAGGAGAAGAACAGACCTTTGCGTAAATCTGGAAATATGCAGGAAGATCAGCAAAATTTGCCCTCTGTCAACAATCTGTCTCTATCTTGATTAAAGAAGAACTACCAGAACAGTGGACAACAGCCCTCATTCACCCACTGCACAAAAAAGGAGACAAAACCGACCCTATTAACTACAGGGAAATCTCGCTAAGATACCTTGGACTACACCCCAAATTAATAAACATGATAAAACTGACTCTCACTAACACCAAATCAGAAGTGAAGTTTAGGGATGAAATATCAGAGTCATTTGAAATTAAAACTAGACTACGGCAGAGAGATGGGTTCTCACCACTATTATTTAATTGTGCTCTAGAAATGGTAATAAGGGAATGGTTTAGGAAAATAAAGATTGGCCAAAAAATCAAAACAAATTGCCTGGGTTTTGGCAACGATTTAGCATTACTAGCAGTTGACATAAAAGAAGCAAAAACCCAGATATCAGAACTTCAAAACATTGCAAATAAAATTGGCCTGAAAATATAATTTGAAAAAACAGAAATTATGCCCCAAAAACCAACACAACTAAAAGAAGTTACCATAAATGGTAATAAAATCAAAATAGTAACTGAAGTTAAATATCTTGGAGAAGTAATAACACATAACCTACATGAAAAAATCTCAATCTAATCAAGAACAAATAGATTAGCTAAAGCACAAAAATTACCATGGGATATCTACAAAAAGAAATGTCTATCAATAAATGCAAAATTAAAACACAGCACAGTTATAAAACTGGAAGCTACATATACAGCAGAAACACTTTTTCACCTGAATAAACAATCAAAGACTGACAAGACTTCAGAAAATTGAAAGGAGGATTGGAAGAACCTGCATCAACAAAAAATACCAGAAAGATGGCTAGTGGCAGATAATACATAACAAAGTTGTGTACAAAGAGCTAGAACCCATTACAGATACTATGCGTAAGAGGAGACTGGGATTCTTTGGACATTTCATGAGGATGCAGGATTCAAGACTTCTGAAACAACTAGTATAACACAATCTCATCTCAAAAAACAGGATGTAAATGGATCAGAGAAGTAAGAGAGGATCTGAAGGAAATAGGCCTTACAACAGAAGACACCACGAATAAGATAAAATTAAATACAAATCTCAAGAATACAAACCTCTGCTTTACCCTTACGCAAAACAAACCCACAACACGCACATTTTCAACCGGAGAAAGGGCACGAAGATCGGAGCGTCTGAAGAAGTACTGGGCGGACCGCAAAATCCAAACAATCCCTTCAAAGAGACCTGAATGATGGACTGACTAAAATGATCCTATGCAGTCATGAAAGAAGAAAAAGAAATGAGATGAAAATCTGATTATGATGAGAGAGAGGAAATCAATGATAGTTTAAGAAAGAGAAGGTAATTTAGTTGGAGGAAATGGACTGGAACAAGGGAATAAATGACGGAACTAGTTAGTAGAATCTAAAAGAGATGGTTTTCCTACCTAGATGAGACCTGGAGACACTCGAAGATATCAACTTGGGAGTTCATAGACTTGAAAGATTCAGCAACCAGATCATGTATGGGCAAACCCTGACCCACATGATAAGCAGTGCACAAAACCAGCAAACACCCTATAGTTTGGAATGAAATGGTAGATGAAGGCACAAATAGACAATAAGTGCAGCGACAGTTGCGTTGTTTGACAAATAATGATTACAGTTTGTAAATATATTAGGTTACAGTAAACAAATTAAAAAATGACAAGAATTTACTCTGCAGTATATATGCTATAGACACTAGGAAATGAGATCTTGCTACTGAGATCACCGGAAATGAACAAGCAACCAACATTCTCTCCTAATTTAGAACCGTTTGTGAAGGCTGTTGTATTTCCGGGTATTGTTGAACAAAGTAATGAAAATACCTCTGATGAACACATCTGTGTTCACCTCAGGTCCACAGAGAAGATGTAGCTGTATATCTGGTTGCGTAATTAGCCATGGAGGTACTTTGCTAGGGGCTATTTAAGATAACTGCCGATAGCCACATCCAACTCACGATGCAAACTATGATCGTGTGGCATTCTGTTGGTTTTCTTACCTGTGGAGGTATTGGATATCAAAGAGGCTTGATAGCTTGGATGTTGCAGTATTTCATGAATTTTGGCAGTGTACATGAGGAGTATCTACTGATTTTTTTTTAAATTATTATTATTTTTTTAAATTTTTTTTTATTTATTATTTTTTTTTTTTTAAGGTGGAACTCCCAATTTAGCTGGGAATTGGGTTAGTATGGAAAGCTCCGGTTGCCAGCCTAACTTCACTATGGTGTATTCTACAGAATCTAAATGTTTCAGCACTGTTCTTTGTGCTGAACCATACGCCGCACTACCATAGTCAATCTGGGAAAGAACTGTAGCCATGTAAATACATAGCTGCACTGCATGGTCAGCTCCTCGTGAAGTGTCACTGAGAAGCTTAAGCATGTTAAATCTCTTCGTGCAGGCGGCCTTCAACTGACGGATGTGGGGGGGTACTATGTTAATCTCTTATGAAAATGGAGATCCTGAAACCTGCATGTGTCTGTCACTGGTAGGCTATTGTTTTGCAAGCAAAGGTCAGGTTTAGGATGCGCGATTGAACCTAATAAAACTCAAGGTTTAGGATGTGTAGTTGAAACTAATGTAACTCATTGTTTAGGATTGCAGAAACACAATCCAGCAACAAATAAACAATGTATTTATGGAATTTTCTAGAAACAGCAAGGAGGACATACGTGATGACTGGCATCATTTGAAAGTTTCCATAAACAAAGTCTGTGATCAGTACCTAAGAACGATTGAGATGCCCAAAATTCAAGGGCTGATGACTGATCACATCATAGGCCTGATAGTACAATGCAGGCTTTGTAAGAACAATGTTGAAAAATACAGGGAATTAGAAAAGGAGATTTAAAAAAGAAGTCAGAAGAGCAAAGGAACTATGTATGGCTGAAAGGTGCAAAGAACTGGAGGAGCTGAATGCCAGACGTGATCGCTTCAGTGTCCATAAGAATGTAAAAGAAGTAACAAATATTTACAAAAGACAGATTTCTATGACATTACTAGATCCCTAAATAAAACTCTGATTAACTCGATGAGTGCTACGCCCGCCTATAGACGGGATGACACAGCCGGTGCAGCACTGCTATGCCCGTCTATAGACGGTGTGCGAGAACTTAATTTCTTTTTAGTTTCCCAGTTCACTCTTGAGTGCCAATTTGATCTCTGACATGTTCTGCCATCTGTTGGGCATTATGTAGAACCAATTGATCACAGATTATAGCTTCGGGAAGTAACTTACAGAGCTTTTTGTAAATGTCTGTGGTGTTCATCTGTGATGTAAACAAACATGGCGGAACAACAATCTAGTTGCTCTCGCAGCGATATTATTTCGGATCAAAGAATCTTTAGTTATTAACCACAATGGAAAATGGTGGTGGAGAGGATGATTTTAATGAATTGTTAAGTGATTTTGAAAGTGAGAGTGATACAAAGAGTGCCTA
This sequence comes from Anabrus simplex, assembly GCF_040414725.1. Lineage (NCBI taxonomy): Eukaryota > Metazoa > Arthropoda > Insecta > Orthoptera > Tettigoniidae > Anabrus > Anabrus simplex. Next base: position 227,442,815 of record NC_090268.1, on the reverse strand, counting down.
AAGTATTGTAAGTGAGAAAGAAACAGCCTCCTTCTAAATGAAAGAAGAAAAACACGGTGAGTTCAAAAGCTATTTTATCACTATTTTTGTGGCAGACGGTTACTTCTCTTCACCAGACTTTCAAGTAACTGTGACAGACTCTGAGAGCCAAGTAATGCTTGATGACAACCCGAAAATCATTGATTTTTTAAGAACATTTTTGCCAGTGGAGTTGGTGCATATAGTTGAACAAATCGATATCACAAACAACCAGTAGAAAACATTGAACTATCACCACATTCCAGTTTTAGAAAGTATTTTAAAATATCAACTTACATACCTCTAAGAAGTTACATGTGTTAGTTGCCTACAGATTTTAGTAGTTTTGTATAAACATAATGTACGCATGGGCACAAAAGTTTAATTTTATTTTCTCTCAAAATAATATTGAACATCAGTGTAGGATGTTCCATGTGCATGTAGATTTATAAAGAACCAACATTTATAAACATTTTAAGTGAATCACCCCACTGATAAGTTAAAAATTGAGGCTTCTACAAAAAATTCTACATATGAATGAAAAACCTCAGCAATGAGGTACAAATCAGTCAACTGGTAACTCAGCACTTAAAAGGTTAATGATCAGAAATTTAAAAAAAGAGCATGGGAGTCCCATATAAAATATTTCTGTAGTGACTTAAAGAAGTGATGAAAGAAAACAAGAGGGTGACCTCAAAGGACCCAAGATCCTAAAACTCTGAAGTTATACATTATTCTTAATAGCAAGGGACAGTAAGGCTACTGGGTCTGATAGTATTCCAGGGTAAGTATTGAAACTCGTTAGGGAAGAAAACATTGACTTGTTCATCAACCTGTTCAACAACATATATCCACCTCAGCAGATATTCCTTCGATTGCTTGAATTCTACATTTGTTCCAATTCCACTTTAGTGTCAGAGTAAGTTGTTATGAAGTGAAAGAAAGATAAGCTCCTTAATGTCCTCATTCGACGGACAGATCACTGTGAACAACTTTGTATACCCTTACTCCATATGAGTAGTGCGGAGAGATTTGGAATAATAACCAAGCTGTTGGCACACACTCTAGTTATTAGAAAATGTGTACTATCATCTTTAGTACCCTGCTGACTAACATTTAGAAGGTAAACAAATTTGGACTATTGGGACTCGAACCATTAAATAATGGCACTGACGCCATAAAGACCATAGATACCTAGAAGGCTTGTCGTTGACGTGTTCGCATACAAGTCATATTGTCAGTGGTAACAACTTGCTAGTTTGGGAAGTTTTTAAAAATTCTGTGATAGCTGGACAGGAAGCCTGATATATTTTATAAATACACTGACTGACAGAGCAAATGCAACACTAAGGAGGAGTGGTTCGAAAGGGATGAAAGTTGGGGAAAAAACAGAGTCGGCACGGAAGAATAATTGATGTTTATTTCAAACCGATATGCAGGTTACACAATGCGCACGGCATCGACTCAGTAGGATGTAGGACCACCGCGAGCGGCGATGCACGCAGAAACACGTCGAGGTACAGAGTCAATAAGAGTGCGGATGGTGTCCTGAGGGATGGTTCTCCATTCTCTGTCAACCATTTGCCACAGTTGGTCGTCCGTACGAGGCTGGGGCAGAGTTTGCAAACAGCGTCCAATGAGATCCCACACGTGTTCGATTGGTGAGAGATCCGGAGAGTACGCTGGCCACGGAAGCATCTGTACACCTTGTAGAGCCTGTTGGGAGATGCGAGCAGTGTGTGGGCAGGCATTATCCTGCTGAAACAGAGCATTGGGCAGCCCCTGAAGGTACGGGAGTGCCACCGGCCGCAGCACATGCTGCACGTAGCGGTGGGCATTTAACGTGCCTTGAATACGCACTAGAGGTGACGTGGAATCATACGCAATAGCGCCCCAAACCATGATGCCACGTTGTCTAGCGGTAGGGCGCTCCACAGTTACTGCCGGATTTGACCTTTCTCCACGCCGACGCCACACTCGTCTGCGGTGACTATCACTGACAGAACAGAAGCGTGACTCATCGGAGAACACGACGTTCCGCCATTCCCTCATCCAAGTCGCTCTAGCCCGGCACCATGCCAGGCGTGCACGTCTATGCTGTGGAGTCAATGGTAGTCTTCTGAGCGGACGCCGGGAGTGCAGGCCTCCTTCAACCAATCGACGGGAAATTGTTCTGGTCGATATTGGAACAGCCAGGGTGTCTTGCACATGCTGAAGAATGGCGGTTGACGTGGCGTGCGGGGCTGCCACCGCTTGGCGGTGGATGCGCCGATCCTCGCGTGCTGACGTCACTCGGGCTGCGCCTGGACCCCTCGCACGTGCCACATGTCCCTGCGCCAACCATCTTCGCCACAGGCGCTGCACCGTGGACACATCCCTATGGGTATCGGCTACGATTTGACGAAGCGACCAACCTGCCCTTCTCAGCCCGATCACCATACCCCTCGTAAAGTCGTCTGTCTGCTGGAAATGCCTCCATTGACGGCGGCCTGGCATTCTTAGCTATACACGTGTCCTGTGGCACACGACAACACGTTCTAAATTGACTGTCGGCTGAGAAATCACGGTACGAAGTGGGCCATTCGCCAACGCCGTGTCCCATTTATCGTTCGCTACGTGCGCAGCACAGCGGCGCATTTCACATCATGAGCATACCTCAGTGACGTCAGTCTACCCTGCAATTGGCATAAAGTTCTGACCACTCCTTCTTGGTGTTGCATTTGCTCTGTCAGTCAGTGTATATACATAGATTACATTATAACTGCTTATTATTCATATAGCATCATGCAGGTGTAGATTCATCTTAATGTGTAGACATCTTGATTCTTAAATTAGCGTCCCCGATAGGAGCAAAGTCCCAGATAAGAGTGTTTACTGCCCCTCCAACTTCGGCATAGCTAAACTCGAGAATATTCTCCCAGATGGCCCATAAACGAAAGTCGTAGTACGTGTTTTCAACCAAACTTCCAGATAAATTTAAACTGCGCTATAGCATTTTACTGAATAAAACACTACAATGATTTATGTTCATCATTTAGGCGTCTGGCTCCATGGCTAACTGGGATCCCGGGTTCGATTCCCAACAGGATTGGGAATTTTAACCATAATTGGTTAATTCTCCTGGCACGGGGGCTGGGTGTATGTCATCTTCATTATCATTTCATCCTCATCACGACGTGCAGGTCACCTAGGCTTCAATTCAAAAGACCTGCACCTGGCGAGCCGAACTTGTCCTCGGACACTCCCGGCACTAAAAGCCATACACCATTTCATTTCATCATTTAGGCAAAGTGGTGTTGACAGCAGGGATGTGCAAATTATCAGGAACCTGTACTAGGGACAAAGCACAAAGTTCAATTTGGAGGACCAATATCATCAAAATAATATCAAAATCCAGATGGGTTTGCAGTGATGTATTCTTTCCCCACTATTGTTTAACCTTTATTTTAACAGGGTGTTCAAGGAAGCTGCTGGTGGAACAGAAATTGGAATTAAGATCAATGGAGTGCATATCAGCACAATCAGATATGCCAGTGACACTGTCCTATTACATTTACTACTTACTTTTGAACAAAGTTTCCACAGCTGGAGAAGCTATAGTCTCACCACCAACATCAGTAAAACAAAATTTACAGTTTTCAGCCATTAGAAACATGACAGTGTCTTTCTAAAACGTAATGGAAGAGAAATAGAATGAGTGAACAAGTTTAAATATCTGGGCAGCACCACTACAAAGGACTTTGATCCTGGTAGATAGATAAAGGTGCTCATTGAAATAGCCTCATCTACATTCCACAGAATGGGGTCACTTCTTTGCAATGACAACCTCAGCTTCAAGCTGTTCTGTAGAATGGTTAAATGTTATGTGTAGTCTATGTAGACACTCTACTAGTATGCTACGGGCATTTGAAATGTGCTTGTATAGTAGAATGCTTTGAATATCCTGACTTGACAGGGTTCCAAATAATAAATTCCTCTTTTCTTCTTCATCCATTCCCTTTTTTCCAGTTTCTCTCTGGGTAGTGCAGTGTACCAAAGCCCTCCACCTTACTCAATCTTTCCACCACTCCTCTTCTAGTACTTTATTGCTATTGACTCCACTATTTACAATACAGTCCACAACAGAACTCCTCTATCTCATTCTTGGTTGTCCCCTAGTCCTCTTTTGCAGTCTTTGTATCCATGAATGCTCTCTTTGGTATTATCTCTCCTGGCATTCTCATCATGTGTCCAAACCATTTTAGCTTTGCTGTATCAATCTCTTCTTGAAGTTTACACACTCTCACGCTTCTCCTTATTTCCTCATTTTGTATTCTATATTGTCTTGTCTTTCCCTGTATGCTCCTCAAGAACCTCATTTCAATTGTTTGTATCTTACTTTGGTTCCTATTAGACAACTTAGTCAACATCCAGGCTGCTGCAGCATAGGTCAGTATAGGTTTATAATAGGACGAGTATAAAACCGTCTTGCACTTCATTGGCACATCTTTGTTCCATACAATGTCTCTCACACACTGGTAGAAACTTGCAGACTGCTGTATTCTTAAATCAATTTCTCCATCCAAATTTCCATCTTGTGACATCATGCTACCCAAATATTTAAAAATGTTCACTACTTCAAGAGGTTCATTTCCTATTTTTATCATTCCCCTGGATTTTCCGTTACCTCTCGTCTTGATCAAAGTCTTGCTTTTCGCACTACTAATCTTCATTTCAAAATGTCTTTTCTCTTCATTCTGTAAATCAACTTGTGTCTGTACTTCCTCTTCATTATCCCCCCAAACTACAATGTCATCAGCAAAGAGCATAGACTTTTACTTGGTCGCCCATCATCTTCTCCTTGACATTACGTAGAATTCTATCCATGATGATAACGAAGGTAAGAGAGACAATACACCTCCCTGTCTTAAGCCTGTCTCAACTCTGAACCATTCAGTTTGACCCACTTTGGTTCTAACATAGCTTTTGCAATTTTGATACAATGTTATTATCATCTGGATTGTTTCATTCCCAGTCTGTGCCTCTGTCAGTGTTTTCCATACCAGATTCCTTGGGACACTGTCATATGCCTTTTCAGTATCTAGAAAGGTTACTACCATGTCCTTTCCATATTCCCCATACCTTTCTATCACTTGACGTGATGTAAATATTGGGTCAAATGTGAACCTGCTTCTTCTGAATCCATACTGGTGTTCTGCCAATTTTCGCCTCTAATCTGTCTCTTATTCGTTTATCCAAGATTCTTTCAAGGATTTTAGCTTTATGAAGTATTAGTGTCACTCCTCTGTAATTTTCACATTGCTTCCTGTCTCCTTTCTTGAAAATTGGTATAATGACCCCTTTCGTACACTCTTTTGGAACAGTCTCTTCTCTCCATATCAAATCAAAATCACTTTATTTGCAAATGAGGTGTCTACCGTGGTGGCAAATGGTACACTAAAATATATTATTGTCAAGCACTAAATTTTAAATTGGCATGAGAAGAAGACATTTTTTTCCTAGAATACAATATTATACAATTTACACTAATATTTTTTTCTTTTAAACACACAGCTCATTCTTTAAAAATTTATATTGTTTACAAAATTCTACTTATAATATCTCCTGTACTTATAAACATAGTCAACTTATATACAGCATGTGGAATTATTTCAAATAATACTGTACAGCTGCTATAAGATTAAAATGTACATTGCACTTATTTATTTTTTTACTTTTTACCCATTTTGGAACCTAAGTAGCATAACGACCTGCTGCGTCTTAACCAGAGCCCCTTTTGCCACCACTTTTCAGTCTCTGAAGGGCCTTCACAGCTACCATAGCAGTCCTAGGGTCCTCGAAGTCCCCACTGTACTTCACCCTTACCGGCAGCCCCTACTTTGGCTGTCCAATCTCCATAGACCAGGGGATGGAATTAATTTATTCACAAACATTTTTTTATTTACGATAACCTGCACTGGTCGAATGCCCTCTAACATTTCATTTATTTTCTCTGTTGCTGTTTATTATCTTCTTGAATATCTGTACAGATTTTGGAAAAGGGTCAAATGCTACCCCTAGTAAACTGTTCCACTCCTCCATGCCCTTCCCAATGAATGAAAATTTACCGCAATCACTTCTGCTAAAATTCCTTCTAATTTTATACTTGTGGTCAGTCCTGCCAATATAATTATTTTCCAACTGAAGCCTCTCATGGATTTCTCCCTATGTTTCTTCTCCTGTGTAGGCTCTATATAATCCTATAAGTCTAGTTTTCTCCATTCTCTTACTTAAAGTTTCCCACCCAAGTTGCTCCACCATTTCTGATACACTACTTTTTCTCCTGAAATCCCCTGTTACAAATCTTGCTGCTTTCCTCTGCACACCATCTATTTCTTTTATTAGGTATTCCTGGTGAGGATCCCAAACACTGTTTGCATATTCCAATAATGGGCGAACCGTACTTATGTAACTTTTCTCTTTTAATTCTTTGTTGCATCCTTTAAGTATCCTCATTTAGACATGTAACGATCTGTATGTTTTCCCAACAATGTCATCAACATGACCTTTCCAGTGCAAATTACTTTCAAATCTCACACCTAAGTATTTGCACTTGCCATCTTTTGGGATAATTACCTCATCCAAAATATATTTAAATTCAGTTTTAAAGCTCCTGTTTGTAAATGTTGTAACAGTTGATATGCCTCCAATAACCTTCATATTATTCTCTTCAACCCATTGTTGGATACTCTCAAGGTCCCTTTGTAATTCTGAACAATCCTCAGTGTTATTTATTTCCGTATAAACAGTTATGTCGTCTGCATACAGTCTTATTTTTTCGGTTATATTGTTCCCTAAATCGTAATTGCTTATATTAAAAAAAGTAATGGACCAGTTATACTACCCTGTGCAATTCCCTGAAGTCTATACAACCACTGTAGGCCAATTGCTCCTGCTGCTATTATCGTTTCTATGGTGATCTCGTCAATTCCAGCTGTCTTGCCTCATTTCATCCTTTTAGTGGCCCCTCAGTCTCTGGCATGGACACCTCGTTTCATTATCTTCCATCTGCACTAAATCTGGTTCTTCGATTTCTCCTTGTACCAAGGTATTTTGCGCGTTGTAAAGCTGTTCAAAGTATTTTCCTCACCTCTGCAACATATCCTGCTTCTGTGTCATCACTTCTTCCTGTTCATTTTTAATGAAGTTAGCACTTTCACCTGAGTTTTTCTTCTGTTTTACCCACTGGAATAAGATCTTTATGCTTCCAGTCATATTTTCTTGCAGAGATTCAGTGAATTTTTGCCAGAATTTCTTTTTCTCTTCTTGAACCACCTTGGAGCTCTCCTTCTTGCAGTGCCTGTATTCTGTTTTGCATTATGTTGTTCTGTTTCTCAGCCATTTTTTCAAAGCTTGTGTCTTTTGTTTAAATATATCTTTTACTCTGTCATTCCACCAGGGCGTTTCTTGATCTTTCTTCCTTCCTGATACTCTTCCACAGGTTTTTTCTGCAGCTCTACCATGACTGTTTTAAAATACACCCTTTCTTCTTCGACCCTCCCGATGTCTTCTTCAGGTATACTTGTTTTAATGTGTGTCTGGAACTCTTTGTTTATTTCCTTCTCCTGCAATTTCCACACCCTTAGCTTTCTCTGCCTAATCTCAGTCATCTTTAATATCTTTTCCATCTTAACTTAGCTATCACAACTCTGTGATCTCCTTCAAAAGATTTACATGGGAGGGCTGTTTGTTACATCTACCAACATTTTCCTGTTATCTTTGTCAACCAAAATGTAATCTGTCAGAGTTTTAATTTTGTTATCCCAGCTATATCTTGTTATCTTCTGACTGTTTTTATTTTGAAACCATGTGTTACTAACAATCAGCTCATTTCTTCTATAAAAGTTCACCAAAATATCTCCAGCCTTGTTTCTCTTCCCATATCCAAATGGTTCTATAATCTCTTCATCCCATTTTCTTTCCTGACCTACTTGGGCATTCATGTCTCCTATGATCATCTAGATCCGTATCTGTATTTCCTGTTTGTGGAGCATACCCTTGAATTATATCTGTAACACCAATTTCAAGTCTCAGTCTAACCTTAATCAACCTGTCATTTATTTTTTCCACCAATTCTAGGTATTCCTTTAGGTCTTTTCTAATTATGAGACCTACACCATTTTTGGCTTCTCTTCCTCCAATATAGTACAAGGTGTGTCCTTTCTTTAGTTTCCTCTCACCTTTTCCTCTCCATTTGGTCTCACTGATTCCCAGCAGTGCTATATCTTTGTCAACCATAAAATCTACAATTTCTTCCACTTTCCCTGTTAGTGTCACTACATTGATGTATTTGGTTGCTGGTCGCCCAATTCTCAAATTTCTTCCAGCATCACAAGAACTGCACGTTGCTTGTGGGGAATGCCCTAGTATTTTCCAAGGCTTCAGTACACTTGTCAACATATGGGCTTTTATTACAATGAGTTCGCCACTCCCAAAGGCATTTTAGAGCTACTGTCAGCCGAAACTTGTAGGCCGCTCCTAACATGCAGAAAAGACGACTTTTGTAGCCGCTCCTCTGGAGTACAGATGCTACAGTTGATATGGGGTTTCAGTGGCATTTCCTCCACTAAGGGCCCATTTCCCTTCTATAAGGACTCCTCCGCCTGTAGGCATTGGTCCTTATAGTGGGTCAGGCTATTTACTGCCACCCAACTCTCGGCGTGTAGACACTGGCTATATGGTTTACTCCATTACCATAGCAGATTTAACTGGCCAGACAGTCAAAGTCCTTTTACGAGCTAATGCAAGGTGTGAACTTTTGAGAAAGTGAAATGTTGGAAAAATCTTGTCGTGGTCACTTACTGAGGGGAGAAAAATCAAATTATACTTTAGGATCAAGTGGATGGTCACTGTGGACCTGGAAGTAAGAGAATATCATGGTTAGACAACATCAAGGACTGGACAGGAGTTCGGTCAGCAGAACAGATTTTTAGAAGAGCTGTTGACAGACGTTAACTTACCAAATTGGTATCAGGGAGACCTGATACAGCACACAGAAGAACAATGAATTCCAATAAAAAGTAAAAAAGTGTGTGAAAATACATTTTTCCCATTCAGACTACTTTCTTTTGATTATATTATATGTTATAATATGTTTATATATTGTAATTTCTCTTTTGTATTTGATTTTCAGGCTTGATCCTTGGGCATTGTTACATGCATTTAAGAGAAAGGCCATTAGTCTTGGAACAGAATATATTGATGCTGAGGCTGTTGGGTTTGAGTTCAAGGAAATGAGAGACATGTTTATAAGTGGTGTGGAACCCGGAAGCTATGAAGCAGTAGATAAGTTGTTAGTACGTAATTTAATCAAATATTGCGTACAGTTGTTATATAGGTATTTTGTTATGTACTAACATTGTTGTATTTTTTGGCATTTTAGGTTCGAACTCAGACTGGAGAAATTCATTCCATTAAATTTGGTATAGCTGTAATTGCTGCTGGTGCTTTTTCTACAGATGTTGCTAAAATGGCCAGAATTGGCAGTGGTCCTGGATTCCTCAGCATTCCCCTGCCAGTGGAACCAAGGTGAGATAATGATGCTGAGCTGGCACTCTAACATTGCTTCATGAGTGACTATATCTTAGCATATTAGTTGAACACATGTGTGTTCCATTGCCCAACACTTGGATACGTGTCCATTGCCTGTGGTTTCCAGTTGTGACTTACTAGCACTCCACGTTTGGTTAGTTAGTTATTCCTTGCCTCAGAGGCGAATATCATTACACGAGTGTATGGGCCAATTGCAGAAACGATTACTAGTTTTAAGCCTTAGACAATGTCTACCTAAACAACATCTATTCTGAGTGACAATGAACACAAGTTTTTTGAACCTCTTAGAAATCTAACTCAAGTTCAATTTGATAGTAATGAAATTAACATTTTAAGTAAGGGGCCTAAATTCAATTGGGAAAAGGAGAATTATAGTAATAGAAAAGATCTTGTTAAATTAATAGCTGAAACTGAAGTAGCCATAGCTAACCTACCAGTTGATGAACAAGTTCCTCTTAGATACGAAGTTAGTAGAACATTATCCAATATGATAGAACATACGGTAGAGAACAATGAGGAGTTGAATAAGAATATCAAATTATTGAAGAATAAGATAGATAATAATAATATTGTTGTGACAAAAGCTGATAAAGGTAATACTATTGTACTGATAGGAAGACAGGATTATATTGAAAAGACTAAGAATTTTCTAACTAGCAATAATTTTGAATTGATTTCTATGCAGAAAAAACTTAAACAAATTCTCAATAACATAAATTTTTTATTAGACTCCAAAGATACTAACTGTTTAATTAACATGAACCCAGAAATACCTACTTTAAAGGCACTACCGAAAATTCATAAACAAGAAATTCCTATTAGACCAATAGTTAATTTCAGAAATAGTCCAGTATACAAGATGGCCAAATTCATACAAATATTTTTAAAAGAACACTATAAGTTTTATAGCCAGTCGCACCTAATTAATACTATTGACTTTTGTAACAGAATTTAAAACATTGAGCTAACAGACTACTACACGATACATAGTTTGGATATCAAAGATATGTACTCCAACGTTCCTATTGTAGATACTATAAAAATAGTAAGAAAGAATTTAATGCAACACAGCAAATTAAGCAAGGTGGAAATTGAAGTATTTTTAACATTACTAGAATTTACTTTGGAAAATAACTATTTTGTTTTTGACAACAAAATTTACAAACAGTCTAAAGGCCTAGCAACGGGTTCGCCGGCTTCAGGTATTTTAGCTAACATATTCATGGATTACATGGAATATAATAAAATAGTGGATAAAATAGATGGATTGATTACAGGGTTGAGATACGTCGATGATATATTTGTTATTATCGATGAACAAAAGGTTAAACCTGATGGTATATTACAGTATTTAAATACTTTGGATAGACAAGTGCATTTTACGATGGAATCTGAAAATGATAGGACTTTAAATTATTTAGATTTGACAGTTACTAGAAATTCTGGTCATTTTGATTTTCAAATTTTCAGAAAAGCTACTCAAACAGATACTATTATCAGAAATGACTCCAATCATCCAGGTCAACATAAAAAGGCAACATTTTACAGTTTAATTAATAGAGCTATGAACATACCTATGTCTAAGAAGAATCATGATAGAGAGATAAATATAATCCATCAAATCGCTCATAGCAACGGATATTCCAACAGATTTATTAATAGAATGATAAATAAAGTGAAAAATGAACCTAAAACAACTTTAATTAAAGAGCGAAAAGAGAAAAAGAAATTCGTAGTTCTAACTTTTCGAAATAAGCACTCTTATCAACTGGCTAAAATTTTCAGGAAAAAGAACATCAATGTCACATACAAAACGGATAATAATACTAATAAGATAATTTTCAATTCAGATAAAATAGAGAATAAATGTATATTTAATAAATCAGGAATTTACAAATTAACATGCCAAACATGTAAACAATGATACATAGGACAGTCCGGAAGAAGTTTGGCTATAAGGTACAAAGAACACGTTAATGCGGTCAAACATAAAAGATATTCGGCAATGGGAGAACATATGGTTGAAATGAATCATAAATTTACAGACATTTCCAATGACATGAAATTATTACATTCGACCAAAAAGGGAAAACTTATGAATGTTTTGGAAAATTTAGAAATTTACCTTACACAAAAATGTAATTCTGAATCAAGTTTAAATGAGAAAAGTACAGAAGATAACCCACTGTTTAGGCTAGCATATAATCATTTAAGGAACAAAAAGAAGAAGAAAAGAAGAAAAACTTGAAGATCCTAAATTTGTATAGTGTTCTCATTCAGTTCAACCAAAATTGTATGTATTGATCATTTTTATAATATTTCATAAGTTCTCTTTACTCTTTGATATGATGTATTGGGACACAATACTCCTTCAAATTGTAAAACAAAAGATTGTGTCATATTGTGTTATTCTTTGATCTAAACACTGATGAAGGGAATGGTTGAGATTTCCCGAAACATGTATGGTTTAATTAATAATGTTTCTTTCATTTAATGAGTGTATTGATCAAGCCGGATTTAAATAAACTATTATAAATAGTTATATTATACATTCAGACCAGTCAATACTGACCAAACACAATATTACCTATCATGGTTAAGTTTATTAACTTCCATTGCATAAGAAGTAAGAAGGGTTTTATCGTCATCTAAAATAACATGCGAGGGAGGAGGTAGATTGGGCTGTGCTTCTGCGATGTCGTGTTTGATTATATCTCTTGTTCGTCTAGTCTGTTTCATGTCTACCCATTCTAAGTATTTGCTAATATTCTCATATAAGATGTTTTTGTGCTCGTTGTTTTCGTTCAGATTCTCTTCACCGTTTTCCAATTTATCAAGAACGATGTGGATGGTTTCCAGGTTGTTCATAAGATTACCTTTATTAATCATACAGATAATTTGAAGGTCCTGTTTTATATTAGTGAATTTGTGGTTGGACTCTTTCATATGGGATCCCATGGCAGAGAATCTTTTGTATCTTTCAGCATTGACATGTTCTTGATATCTAATTGAGAAGTTCCTTCCAGATTGTCCCACGTAAGTTTTTTTACATTGAGCACAAGTCAGCTTATAAATACCCGATTCCTGGAATTCGTCATCTTTAAGTTTATTAGCTTTATTATGACTAAAGAATCTATGTTTCGTGTTGTTGTTTGTAGAGCTTTCCATGAACTGTCAAACTGTATCACATCGTTACTTCACCAGGTCGCGCTCAAAGACAGACCCTCTAGACAGCGCAGAATAAACATATTTTCCAAACAAGAACGAGAGGCAAGATGACCTATTCTGATGACCTCCATTTTTATCAAAGGAGTCTCCAAAGAACTTTTATTTGTGCTTATTGTCATAATGTTTTTCTTTTCAGTTCTTTATTTATACAGCTGAAGAGGACCACTAAGTGGTCGAAACATGTCCTGTAAGTTTTAATAATTATTCAATTTTGCCTGAGGCATTAATAAAGTATCGTTTAGGTGGTTATTTATACTTACTTCTTGATTAAACATCGATACGGTCATGAAATGGACAACTTGTAATTCCATTGCATAGTCGATGTATAACTAGACATCGCTTAGAATTTCAATATTGGTTTGAGAATGGAGATAGAAGTATCTTTCTTGCAACTTTTTGCTTGTTGCGACCAATGAAATTCATTGGTGCGCACACCAAACGCCAGTCAGCTGTTTGTCTTCCTACACATTACTCAAATATGGCAAAGCAGGAGCATGACTTGCCCGCATATAAGAGTATCGCTTTCGGTGGAAATTAAATCTCATAATATTATCGATACTAACCGTCACGCCACCGTATGGGCAAGTGTAGCTTTGATTATAGCGTACCGGGCGAGTTGGCCGTGCGCGTAGAGGCGCGCGGCTGTGAGCTTGCATCCGGGAGATAGTAGGTTCGAATTCCACTATCGGCAGCCCTGAAGATGGTTTTCCGTGGTTTCCCATTTTCACACCAGGCAAATGCTGGGGCTGTACCTTAATTAAGGCCACGGCAGCTTCCTTCCAACTCCTAGGCCTTTCCTATCCCATCGTCGCCATAAGACCTATCTGTGTCGGTGCGACGTAAAGCCCCTAGCAAAAGAATGATTATAGCGTTGTTACAGTGAGTGTAATCTACTCGTAAATACGGTAGCTTCGACGAAGGGAAGATGAAACAATAGTAATGTGTAACCGAGTATGTTGTACAGGCCATATAGATGTAGCTTGCATTCTGGAGATCGTAGGTTCGAAACTCATCATACCGAGCTCGATAGCTGCAGTCGCTTAAATGCGGCCAGTATCCAGTATTCGGGAGATAGTAGGTTCGAACCCTACTGTCGGCAGCCCTGAAAATGGTTTTCCGTGGTTTCCCATTTTCACACCAGGCAAATGCTGGGGCTGTACCTTAATTAAGGCCACGGCCGCTTCCTTCCCACTCCTAGCCCTTCTCTGTCCCATCGTCGCCACAAGACCTATCTGTGTCGATGCGACGTAAAGCAACTAGCAAAAAAAAAATAAATAAAAAATAACAACTCATCAACGGCAGCCCTGAGGATTGTTTTCCGTAGTTTCGCTGTTTTTACACCAAGCAATTACTAGGGCTGTTATTATGGTCACGGCTTTTCTTCCTCAGTCTTCTTTAAACAATAATCACCACCACTTGCCTTTTCTTATCTGATAGTTGCCTGAAACCCATACAACCTACTTTTTAGTTTTCACTATTATGTGTGTTTACTTGGCAGTAAATATAAGTGAATATCGCCTGTTTGATGTATGTGACAGCCCTCTGACGATCAGGACATGTAATTCTGATATGTATGTAGCCGAAGTGACCTATAATTCCATGGAAATTACCCCATGTATATAATAAAATATATCGGTTGCCAAGAATTGTATTCAAGTTGACAATTACCGGACTGTCCCTATGTCAGTCTCACCGGGCGAGTTGGCCATGCGGTTAGGGGCGCGCAGCTGTGAGCTCGCATCCGGGAGATAGTGGGTTCGAACCCCACTGTCGGCAGCCCTGAAGATGGTTTTCCGTGGTTTCCCATTTTCACACCAGACAAATGCTGGGGCTGTACCTTAATTAAGACCACGGCCGCTTCCTTCCCATTCCTAGGCCTTTCCTGTCTCATCGTCGCCATAAGACCTATCTGTGTCGGTGCGACGTAAAACAATTAGCAAAAAAGAAAAAAATGTCAGTCTCAAGAAACAAGTCTCTCGAAAAGCGAAACCTTATTTTAAGATCTATCCCCCTATATATGTCAAACGAATTACTGCAATTTAGCAGTGGGCGACCCACAGAGAGGCCATCAGACTAACTTTTCTTCCCGGAATAGTCTCAACATGATAATACAAATTACATGTTTCATGGTACGTAACCTCTGATTGTGATTCACTCCTCTCATTTGAGGTTAAACAGTGCTCTCGGCAGTGTTTAAACATGACCGGTTGAAGATCAGTTTTAGACAGTGTCTAAGTGTTAGATAACATCTCTGCAATGCGGCAGCCATACTTAGGCATTGTTTAACCATAGACATCGTCTAAATACAGTTTCTGCAATCGGCTCATATATATGTTTATGTTCATTGTGATGACTGTTGTTTGATGATAGTGATGTAGGGAGAGGGTGAAATCTAGTGTTGGCTCATAACCTACTCTCTCGATTAACATCAAGCGATCTGCTCAAGATTTAACGTCCCCATCTGATAGATTCTCATCAATGGGCCATATGACCTCAGTCCATATGAACACGATGAAGAGGTTTTGAACTGAGCCTAAGCATTTGACATGCAATCTTGTGATTAGGAATTGTACATCACCTCTTCTACCTCGCTGGCAAACATTCTGGTGAATATTTTTCCACCACCAGGGCTTGAACAGCTAACCACAGAGTCAGATCATGAAGACTCGAAGCATGAAGACAGGCAGGCTTATTAGCTGAATGTTATAATATTACTGCTCTGGTTTTTTTTTTAATTGTGACATCATCAAACCTACTCCTTCCACAGCTTACATGGAATTCCCTTACAACTCAGAAACTAAGAAATTGTACAATGGTATATGACTTCATATTTAAAGCAAAATATGAATCCTTATTGAATAAGAAACTCGTTCACCTTTAAAACCCTGCACTCGCTTATTTTTCAATCTGTCTCTACAGTTACCTACCATATTGACACAACAAGAACAATAGTAGGGTTAAGTGAAAGAACTGCATGCACCACCCACTAGTGATAGGATATTCGATTCATTTTACTGAATCGCTTCATTTGATTCCATTCATGTTACTGAATCGTTACAGTGAGCCAATTCACAGCTGATTAGAGTCATCGATCTTATTTCATCTGCGTAGTGTGTACTGATGAGGCAGCAGCAACAATATTCAATGCTTGCTGCTGCCATCTGGTCTTTGAACTGTTTTCCTGTGCGGCATCTAGCTTTCAGATTCTCGATCCTCCTGCAGCAACTTCCTTCACATCAAGTTTTGATGTTACAGAGCCTTCCCCTGACAGTGACAACTCCATTAAATACGTTTATAGAGTTAGATGAAAAATATTTGTACACACAATCATCAATGATCTGCATTTAGAGCTGTCACGTAGGTGGGAGATTCCCAATCAATTGTTTGCATAGTCTTTTCGTAAATGATTTCATAGAACTTGGAAATTTCATTATAATCTCGGCAAGTGCATAATACAAAATAAATAAGTTAAAAATTGAAATTCGGGAAAAAATAGGTACTTGTGCAATACTGTACAAGCATATTACAACACGAAACTTCCATAGTTAATAATAAGAATAATTTATATATCTCAAATTTTACACATTACTTTATGGTTTTCCACAGTTCTCTGAAAGTCTCAACTCTATTATATATACCGAATTAGATGTAAAAATACCTGTGTCCGCAATAAGTAGCCTGCATGTTAAATATAAATCAAGTAAGTTGCTTTACGTTGTACCGACACAGATAGGTCTTATGGCGACAATGAGATAGGAATGGACTAGAAGTGGAAAGGAAGTGACTATGGCCTTTATTAAGGTACAGCACCAACATTTGCCTGGTATGAAACTGGGAAACAACGGAAAACCATCTTAACGGCTGACGTCGGTAGGATCCGAACCCACCAACCCCCGAATGCAAGGTCATAGCTACGCGAACCTAAACGCGATGATTTTTTGAATTGTCATATTTTGTATAGGCTACCCAAGATGTACATTAGCCCACTGGTTTTCTGATTAAACATTTTTTAAATTTAAGTTATTGAATCAGTCGGCTCACTTACTCTCTGTCCACGTACACCGGTGATCTTGTGATTTGATTATTGAAATATTGTGCTGTGATGCGATGTATGAACTAAGAGAATCCCGAGCGGTTCTTCCCAATATAAAACAGACAATTTCGAGCGTTCATGAGCATGACTCATAGTCGTAGGGTAGGCTAGATAATAATGTTATTGGCTTTACGTCCCACTAACTACTTTTATGGTTTTCGGAGATGCCGAGGTACTGGAATTTAGTCCCGCAGGAGTTCTTTCACGTGCCAGTAAATCTACTGACATGAAGCTGACGTATTTGAGCACTTTCAAATATCACCAGACTGAGCCACGATTGAACCTGCCAATTTGGGTTCAGAAGACCAGGCCTCAACCGTCTGAGCCACTCAGCCAGGCGGGTAGGCTAGAGAGCTGAGTTTAATTAATTGTTGAATGTCAACTAATTACAAAAAATACCGATCGATTAAACTAATATGATAAAGATGTTGATTCCCGTAGGGAGCCTGAAATATTTCTTCCAAATGAGTAAATTTATAATACCAATATAGTTGGTCCATTATTGGACATTATACATTTTCCAGCTAACTCATTCCTGGTTGCCAGCGTTTCGCCCCAGTGTGCCAAGTTGGGCTCATCAATTGGTAAATAGCACACCCACCAAGACGCATGGCTAGTGTAATTCGTGGAAGCCACTGCGTAGGCTACTTGGAGCCACCAGCAGTGCCAGTGCACTGAGAGACCTTGTCTCATTTTCAAAAATTGATGCCTGCCTGGCCATCAGATGATAAAGTTGTTGATTCCCATAGGGAACTTGAAATATTTGTTCCGAATGAGTAAATTTATAATACCAATATAGGTCCATTATTGGACATTACAAATTTTCCAGCTAACTCATTCCTGGTTGCCAGCGTTTCACCCCAGTATGCCAAGTTGGTGGCTCCAAGTAGCCTACGCAGTGGCCTCCACGGTGCCTACACAGTGGCCTCCACGGTATACACTAGCCATGCGTCTTCGTGAGTGTGCTATTTACCAACTGACGAGCCCAACTTGGCACACTGGGGCAAAACGCTGGCAACCAGGAATCAGTTAGCTGGAAAAATTAGAATAATGTCCAATAACAGACCAACTATATTGGTATTATAAACTAATATGGTAAACAGAATAACCTAATAGGCACCTACTTACAAGCTAGGTACTTTGGAATTATGTTTTGACTTCCTTTTTAACACTGCAAATAAATTCATCTTTTGACCAAAAATATGGCTTCCAATTAAGCTAAATAAAGTTCAGGAAACTCAATTGTAAAACATTACCAGTGTTTCGCCCCAGTCCGGCATGGGTTCTTCAGTTGGATACTGCACTTTCCCAAGACTGGCCAGTTAGCACACCGGTAGCGACACCACTGCAAGCTATAGATGTGATAAGCACAATGCAGTGCTGACGTACTAGAGGAAAATTGCTTCTCCACTTGCTATATATGCCCTCCTGGGCTAGCATATGTTTAGTCCTAAGCCCGAAGGCTGGTTGGATCTTTAACAGCTCCGCCATTAGCTGTCGTAGATGGCCTAGGCATCACTGAAGAGGCGTACTAGGGAAATGAGGAGTGAGGTAGTTTCCCGTTGCTTTTCTCACCAAGCCAGAAGTTGCTATTACATATCAGTCTGCCAAGCCCACTGAAATGCTTGCACCAACTGACCCTATGAGCAATATTTTCACAGCATTCATAGCAGGGACTGGCTGCAGAAGGAATGGCATTACTAGCATCACTCATACCTCAGTCACTTTCATTTTGTCAAAGCCAAGGATAAAGCTGAGACAGATCAATGAAATTAACAAAATTGCTCTAGCCCATTCCAGAAGACATAGTGCACTGTAAACACTACGTCCCGCCAGCAAAGGCACCCTGGGCTAGCATGACCAAAAATATGGCTTCCGATTGAGATAGCTAAATTTCAGTTGCATCTCTGGGTATGTTTGTAGGTGCTCACAATCCTGTAATGTATTTACTATACTCTATACCAGTGGTTCTCAAACTGCAGTATGCATATCCCTAGGGGTACACCTGTGACTTTTAGTGGGGGTATGCAAGCAGCCTTCAGGGAAAAAATTAAGAAGAATCAAAATATGGAAACAAATAAGAACGTTAATTATGTATATATGGAACCACACTGCGCTTGAAAGTTTCACCTGGACTGCGGTACATCAGAAAACTGTGTTACGCCATGCCGGCATACCCATTCCATCGAAATTCTGATGGTTCGCAATGTCTGAATTCCAGAATTTGAAAAAATGTCATCCTTATTTATTTTAATATTGAGGCTAAAATCGAGCATTTTGTGAAACGTTCATACAAACAGGGTATCCTCTATTACTTTATTATCATTGTATTATACTTGATACAGACACAAACTCTTAAATTTCCTGTGATGTGTTATAAAAATGTATTTAATTTTACAGTCTTGTCTTATTTATGATGGGTATTTAAAATAATGGTTTATAAAAAAATTGAAAATGCCTCAACAATTAGCCAGGTACTTTTATTTTTAAATCTACCATTTAGGGATTTTTTGTGGGGGTACGTTGAACTTTTAGCCCTGAGTGAGGGGTACAATCTCATAATAGTTGAGAATCTCTGCTCTATACAGTATGACATCATCTGCAAATAGCCTTGTCTGTGATTCCAATTCTTTACTGATAGCATTTATATATATATAAGAAAACATAAAGGTCCAATAATACTGCCCTGTGGGACCGCTCTCATAATCCTTTGAGAGTTAGGTTTCTTAGTGCACTGCACACCCCAAAATTTAGGTTATTGCACATGTTTGCAAAACAACCCTCAAGAGGCATTATATTTTAATGAAGCAAATGAATTTAACATAGTATGTTAACAAGACATCAAACAACTAGTATGAGCACACAAATTGTGAAACATCATTTTAGTAATGTGTTTTGGTATGATAATCCTCAAAACAAGGCACAGGGAACAATTTTTTACTTGCTTACTTATCTGCTTACACTGCAGGGTTGGTTTTCCCCTCGGACTCAACGCTGGACCCCACCTCTACCACCTCAAGGGCAGTGTCCTGGAGCATGAAACATTGGGTTGGGGGGTACAACTGGGGAGAGTGACCAGTACCTCGCCCAGGAGGCCTCACTTGCTATGCTGAACAGGGGCCTTGGTGGGGGATAGGAAGATTGGAAAGGATAGGCAAGGAAGCGGCCATGGCCTTAAGTTAGGTACCATCCCGGCATTTGCCTGGAGGAGAAGTGGGAAAACCACAGAAAACCACTTCCAGGATGGCTGAGGTGGGAATCGAACCCACCTCTACTCAGTTGACCTTCCGAGGTTGAGTGGACCCCGTTCCAGCCCTCGTACCACTTTTCAAAATTCGTGGCAGAGCCGGGAATCGAACCCAGGCCTCTAGGGCTGGCAGCTTATCACACTAACCACTACACCAGAGGCGGACAACAATTTTTTGAAAATGTCAATTTCTGAAGAATTTTTCGTCAGTGAAACATTCTGAATTCCTGGTTTACTGCCATCTAAGCTAAAGCAGTTGGCGTGAATTGGTTAGTTATAGTCTCGTCTTCCCAAACTCTGTAATTACTAGGCGCTTTATTTACGTTTGTTCGCTTCGGATGTGGTGGCTGTAAGACCTCATCCTCACTTTCATTTAAGTCTTCACCACTTGAATTATTTCCAGATATACATCCTACATCGTCTTCATCACTGTCTTCAAATACTGAACAATCACTTTCAGTATTCATAAGAATTTCACGAACTGTATCGTCGCTTGTAAGTAAGTCAGCTCGTCTTCGCGCAGCCATGTTCAACTGTTTGCAATTGACTCGCTAAAGCTTAAAAACATTTCATTTCCAGCACTCCCCGTGGTGATAACAATAACCTAACGACTTCAAAATATAGCCAACAGATGTAGGGAGCTATCCGTTTTTCAATTGTTGTCCAAAAACATACAGTTACGAAGATATATTACTTCAAATTCCGACACGCAATATATTGCGCCGTAACCACAGCGGCCCTTACCGCTCATGATCAGATAACACGTCACCTACTGTGATTCCGTGAGTCTCTTTTCTAGAAATGTAACCACCCATTCAACCACTCTTTTGTTAGCCCAATAGTCCTCAGTTTCGTCAGTCATCTCCTATGATCTACCGTATCAAAAGCCTTGGATAGGTCAATAGCAGTATAGTCCATTCAACCTCCTGAATCTAAAATATCTGCTGTATCTTGCTTGAATCCTACAAGTTGAGCCTCGCTGGAATAACCATTCCTAAACCCGAACTGCCTTCTATCAAACCAGTCAGTAATTTTGCAAGCATGTCTAATATAATCAGAAACAATCCTTTCTCAGAGCTTTCAAACAACATGTCAAGCTGACTGGCCTTTAATTATCCACTTTTAAGTTTATCATCCTCTCCCTTGTACACTGGAGCTACTATTGCAACTCTCCATTCATTTGGTATTGCTCCTTCATGCAAACAGTAATCAAATAAGTAGGTATTTCAGATATGGCACTATATCCCAACCCATAGCCTTTAAACTAACCCCAGAAATCTTAGCAATCCCAGCTGCTTTTCTAGCTTTCAACTTTTGTATCTTTTTGTAAATACAGCATCTTTAATGTCATAGGTAAATTTCAGTAATTTGCCAGTATTAATCACTTCCTCTATCTGGACATTATCCTTATATGCAAAAACTGTTATATACTCCTTTGTACTGATGACTGAATACTTCTGGCTTCTGTAAGTCCTCACATATACACTCGCCTTGTCCATTAATGATCCAGGAATGTACTTCCTGGAACCTGTTTATGCCTTAAAGTGTCTACAGGGTGAACTTTAATAAAATCGACAAACTGCAGGGACTGATTCCTGACTGAAAATGGAGGAACATGTGTCCGGAAATGGACGGTGTGCGTGCAACGACAACAAATAGTCCCGGAACACAGTACATAGCTGAATCACATCCATATCACAGCAGATATTCAAAGTGGCCTCCGTGGGTTGCAATGCTTGCGTTCAGACGTCGCATCATGGATTGCCTCACTCTTTCGCACCTTCCAGTCTCTCGCCGAATAGCGTCACAGGCGTCGTGAACACACTGTTGAAGGGTCTGCACATCAGGAACTGGTTCAGCATACACAACGCTTTTCAGATGTCCCCAGAGGTAAAAATCCAGGAGGTTTAAGTCCGGTGATCTAGGAGGCCATGCAACAGGGCCTCCGCATCCTATCCAGCACCTGGGAAAGATGTTGTTGAGGTGTTGGCGAACTGTAATGTGGAAGTGGGGTGGTGCTCCATCATGTAGAAACCACATAACCTGTTTTATTGCCAAAGGCACATTCTCAAGCAATCCAGGCAAAGTATTCTGCAGGAAGTCCAGGTACGTTCCTCCGTTGAGGCGTTGTGGAATAATAACTGGTCCAAGTATGTGGTGCCAAGAATCCCTGCCCAAACATTAATGCTGATCCGATGCTGGTGAGATGCTTCAACCATTCCCCATGGATTTTCTGTAGCGCACAGATGACGATTATGCAGATTGATGATGCCATTTCTGGTAAAGGTTGCTTCATTGATAAAGTGGACCGACAACAGAAATCCCATAACTGTGATGGCCTGGTGCAAAACCCATCGACAAATTCCTTCCTGTAGAGGGAAATCCGCTGCTGATAATCCTTGCACTCATTGCAGGTGGTAGGGATAATAGCAGTTGTCATGCAGGATACACATAATCGTCTGGCTTACACCATGTTGGCGGTCCACTTGCCTGGAGCTTGTAGTAGGGTTCGTCTCAATGTCCTGTAGAACCTGTTCTTCCAGATCTGGTGTACGCACAGTCCGCCGCCTCCCTGCACGTTCGGATGTCTGAAAGGACCCATGATCATACAAACGCCCCCAAAATGGCTTGAAACGTTGTGTGATGTGGTTGGTGTCTGTGAGGGTACTTCTTTGGTATAGCCGTGCTGCCTCCCAACCATTTCCATTGGTTTGGCTGTTCACAAACACCATCTTGGCTTGTTCCCGACATGAATACCGGACCATTCTGCTTCCAACAGTACGCTGCTTCAGCCACACTATCTGCAACAGAATAAACATACTGCAAGTAGTCAGAGAAAATTTCATTCATCAGTGCCATCTACCAACGCAGCGATGCATTTCCGGACACATATTCATAGGTCATTTTTTTCCTCCATTTCCAGTCAGGAATAAGTCCCTGCAGTTTAAATCTAAGAATTTCATTTTTGTCCGTATTGAACTGAGAATGGAAGATATGAAACTTAAAAGGGTCCACCTTTTCAATACAAAATTGTTATAGTTTATTACAACATATATTTACATTTGGAACTAGTTTCGACGCTGTTTGGCGTCATCTTCAGCCAAAATGTGGGAAATAGGCTAGCATGTAGATATTTATATACACAAGGCGTTATATTAAACAATACACATCTTGCAAGGAGATAAAAACAGGGACAAATATAGAAACAAATGAATCGTTGAGAAAGCAAAAGTTATACATATTAAAAATAACCTTAACCACACATCTTGTAGTGCGAAAATATTCGCCTTGAATGATTCCTGAATACAAAACGCACGTGCGCACATTTCTGAAGAGCCAGCAGGCAGGAAAAAGTAAAGTGAAACCTTAAGAGTTCTTCTGAGAAGAGTCATGATAAATACACATAACAGGAAATTCTCCTTCACTCTCAACAATAGCTATAAAGACCAACGGTAAATTTCATTTAAAATATTGTGCAGAGACGTGAAGGCCCAAAAACCACCCTAATAAAAGACAATACTAGCACTGCCACGTTTTCCACACTTACCTTCAATAAAGAAATTTACAACGTCACTAACGTTCTTAAAAAACACAACGTTAAAATAGCCTTTCGTACTAACAATAGAAGCACAGAGATCCTACACAACTCTTCATCAATAAATAAAAGTAGTCCTTTTTCTAAATCAGGTGTATATAGGTTTTCTTGCCAAGACTGCAAAAGTTCTTACCTAGGGCAAACAGGACGCAGCTTTAAAATCAGATATGCAGAACATGTCAATGCCATAAAACACAACCGTTTTTCCGCGGTCGGCCTACATATAAAAGAATTTAAGCACAACTTTACTGAAATAAATCAAGATCTTGAAGTATTAGATATTCTAAACAAAGGTTCTTTCCTAGACGTCACTGAAAACCTCTATATTCACTTAGACCAATATTTCAATCCCAACCTAAACTTAAATGATATCTCAGAGAAACCAAAGATCCTATTCGACTTTCTCATTGAATTTTTCAAAAACATGAATATCCCGAAAAACAGATCTGTCTTTCACATTATGCATAATACTTTGTCACGCCACACACTTTCACCACATCACCCTCCATATTTCCCCTCCTTCCACTCCTCCTCCCCTACCGCTCCTTCCCTCTCCCCTCCTAATCCAACAATGGCCGCTCCCCAGACCTAAACTATCCAACACGCCCTGCTCCTCTTCATCTCGCGCCATAGCTTTACCGCCTTATGTCCCGCAATAAACATCATAGAAACCTGCCCCCACCCTACACGTAACGCTGCAACAATACACCACAAATACTGGCACAGTCAACCTCCAAACTCTCAGAAAACGAATTCCTTAATACCAGTTTTATATTCTCGTCGAGCTGAATACCGGACCTGTGAAGATTACAAGATTATTTTGTGCATCTACAGAAGGGTGGTGTTAATGAAGCTACGTAATATAGAGAGAGGCTTTCAAAGGTGATTAAATGAAGAAGTTATATCATGTTCAAGATCATGCTTTCACGTCTCTGCACAGTATTTAAAATACAATTTACCGTTGGTCTTTATAGCTATTGTTGAGAGTGAAGGAGTTTTTCCTGTTGTGTATGTTTATCAGGAACTCAAGGGAGAATTCATTAGTTAGTCCGAACATAAAGAAAACGATGAACTCTTCTCAGAAGAACTCTTAAGGTTTCACTTTACTTTTTCCTGCCTGCTGGCTCTTCAGAAATGTGTGCGTGTGCGTTTTGTATTCAGGAATCATTCAAGGCGAATATTTTCGCACTACAAGATGTGTGGTTAAGGTTATTTTTAATATGTATAACTTTTGCTTTCTCAACGATTCATTTGTTTCTATATTTGTCCCTGTTTTTATCTCCTTGCAAGATGTGTATTGTTTAATATAACGCCTTGTGTATATAAATGTCTACATGCTAGCCTATTTCCCACATTTTGGCTGAAGATGACGCCAAACAGCGTCGAAACTAGTTCCAAATGTAAATATATGTTGTAATAAACTATAACAATTTTGTATTGAAAAGGTGGACCCCTTTAAGTTTCATATCTTCCCTGCAGTTTGTCGGTTTTATTAAAGTTCACTCTGTATACATATCCTTCCATTGCTCCCTAAAATTCATATGGTTGCCAATTGTTTGCCATCATGTTAACCTTAGCTGACGTTTTTGCTAAATTTGATTTCCTAGCAAGTTCCTTCAATGTCTCCTTACTCATGCAACCATTCCTAACTCTTTTTCTTTCTAATCTGCACCTCCGTCTTAATCTCTTTATTTCCATGTTATAATATAATGGGCCGTTACCATTCCATACCACTTTTCAAATGTACATACCTATTTTCACACCCTTAGCAATTGCTTTGAACCCGTCCCA
Source organism: Anabrus simplex (assembly GCF_040414725.1). Lineage (NCBI taxonomy): Eukaryota > Metazoa > Arthropoda > Insecta > Orthoptera > Tettigoniidae > Anabrus > Anabrus simplex. The sequence continues at coordinate 227,417,252 of NC_090268.1, read as the reverse complement.
TAGGGCTGTTTATGTTTTTATTTACCATTTTTCATTATGGTATATGGTATTGCCTAATAGTCCTATTGTTACTACACCCGCTACAGTATTGTTCCTTTCTGTGCCATTCTCTACATAGCTGATTATCTTATTATCAAATTTATCTCATTTATGTTATCAAGTAATTCTGCATAAGTGTCAGCACCAGCCTTGACAGGTCTGTACACCCAAAAAACATCAAATGGTCTGTTGTCTGTAGAGATAAATCTTATACCTAGAATTTCATGTTTCTCATCCTTAACTTTTTCTTAGCATCCAAATTCTTCATTCATCAGTATGAATACTCACTCTCCTATCGTTCCTAACCTGTCTCTATGATAAACACTCCAGTGCTGTGAGAAAATTTCTGCATCCATAATATCACTTCTCAGTCATGATTCAGTTCCTTTTACAACATCTGGTAAATTTATATATGTATTACATTACAGTAGAAATCCATTATAGCGAGAATTCACAAGAGCGGAAAATTTACTCGCTATATTGGATTGTCGTTATATCCAATTTTGGTATAAAAGTCGGGGACCCCCCCCCCCCCCCAATACACATTCTTATCGCTACGAAACCGCAATCAGTTTGTTCAAAACTTGCGTTTCCGCAGATGATATCCACACTACGATTTACTTGTTTGTTATTTTTCGAAGTGCTTAATTTCATTCTGAAATATTACAGTAACGTATTTCTCCGAATCCAAGACGAACCCCACTTTTTCCTTCAAAAAATTTAAATCAGGCTCAAAAAGTGCATTGCACAATCATATCAATGGCTTTCATTATGCCGCATTTTTTTGCGGCTGCACAATTATTTTTTATTTCCGCGGGTTTAATGACCATTAACTTAAAATTGGCATCATAATACCGAAGAGTATCCGTTAAAAATTTGCCCGCAATACCTATTCCATGCGTCTCTACAATACGGCGATCCATTAGGAAAATATTCTTGCTGTCTATAAAACTAGAGAAATGAATTTCATTTTATGGGTCCGTATTGATCTTTGATTAAACCAAATTAAAATAAGCGAGTTAAATCCACCTTTTCAATACAAATTAAATAGTGTTTGTTAAATAAACATTTAATGAGATTAGTTTCGACCTATTTAATGGTCATCTTCAGCCATATCGCGTGTATAACAATGTATTAGAAACACAGTTGTTTTAAAGATGGTCTTAAACCATAGAAGTTTGACACTGTGAAAAAATTGTTTTTAGAATTTCCTTAAAACACTTTTGTTCACTTAGCTGTGGGAATATATGAGAAGAAGAAGTCTTTTAGTATTCTTCATAGTATTCAAGAACGTAGATACAATTCAAAAATTCACAGTCTTGATGAAGTATGGAATTGGGCATACATGCATTAACCCATTCCAGTCTGGGCCTTAATATCCCTAACAAACGTTCTGGACTGGGCATTTTTAAGGATATCTAAAACATATCTCTGTACCTGTAGGAGATATTTCCATGATTCTTTTTTCTTTGTGCTTGTTTGAGAATCTAGTTTTGAAAAACGCTGTTTGTATTATGTCAACTATCACTTGAGATTTTAAAATTGTTTATATATTATACCATGTTTTGCGAATGGAAAAAAGGTCTGACGGATAACTAAGCAAGTATAGTTTTGTGAAATACTGTTATATTTACCCTATTTTGCTAATATAAAATGTGCATTGTAATTACAAAACAACAACAATAATGAGTACGATATACAAATAATAATTTTTCAACAATAGTAATAATTACAATAATGAGAATGGAAGCTCTTATGACATTTTATTTTAATTGATAAATTTTGTCAAAAGTTATTCAAATGTAAAAATATTGTTCCATTTACCACAAAAGTCTTCTGAGAAAGAGAAAATACAGTCTTCTAAACAGACAACTTTACTAATTTGTTGACCGTCTTACGTATTCACGCAAATTTGACATACGCGGGAACATGCGCTAGGCCGTAAAACGAACTCCAATCATAATGAAATGTAAGAAGTTGTTTCGAATTCATATGTCAATAATATGTTCATATGCGCATAAACGTATATCATAAAATATCGAAAATATCACTTTCATCGAGCACATGTTCGCCGCGAGAAGCCATGTCTTAGAGCACACTGAGTGACAACATCTACTGATGCATGTTGATCGAAAATATCGTAAATTCTCTGACTTAGACATATAATACTGCCATCTGCTTAAATACTCTCGTAACTAATACATGAAGACACTATGTAACCACCAGAATGCGTGCATAGCTCGTTCTCGATTTTTAGTGAATTGTCAAACCTTACTAGACTGGAAAGAGTTAATGTTGTTGTAGTAGAGAAGAAGAAGTCTTCTGGTATTCTTCGTATCACTGAGAAGTGTACACTTTAAATCGTTTATAACATTGATGAGATGTAGAATTGAGCATATATGCAAAGTAATGTCCTAATTAAAATATGAGTTGAACAAATATATTATTGCAGTGGAAAGGAAAGTCTATATAACTGTGTATAAAGAAAACAATGTAAGAATATTGAAGGTATCAATGGGGATTAATGACTTTAAAAAATGAAAGTGAAAAGGCACTTGAATTAAGTTAAAAGATTTTTATTCTTTGTATTCAAATGATGGAGTGAAATCTTGTCCAATGCTGATATAAAAGAAAGGAAAAATAAATTAGAAAAATGTAGGAAATATTAACAAAATTTAAGGAATGTAAAATATTAAATAAAAAGAATGAAAGGAAGAATTGAAGAGAAATAAGTCGAATTATGGCTCATCTTACGTGACCAAGTGTTGGATGTATTAGTAAAATAACGTGCTAGGAAGCAAATGACAGTAGACATGTCATAACTGCCACTGAATAGCCGTGGGCTTTCTAATAATTCGAAGGTTCGGATGTTTTGATGGCATTCTGCAGGTTTGAGAAACGTTTTTGTAGAGGCTAATAGAATGTCACTCTCTCTCTTCACTATTTCCCGAGATCCAGTGACGTAAATATGTGACGTTACACACAGGCACTCTACAACCAGTTGTCACCGCTAGTGATGAGTAACAAAGAGGAAGTCGTTTATTGCCAATGAATTTTGTGTGTGCGTGCATGCAAGGATGAAAAGAAGCAGCGTGGTTACCGCGGTAGTTGCCAGTTGTACTCATTACTGTTAGGCCGCGAATGCAAGACAACCCATGATTTTTCGCATGAGATTCTGAGGAAAAAACATTGTGCGGTATCACATCATCATCAGTGTCCCACTCCAGTCGCCCGAGTGTGGTTAACTAGCCTCCTCCACTCCTTTCTGTCCTTCCACTTTTCCTGCTCCATTACTTCTGCCACATCCGATCCAGCTTTTCTAATGTCCTTCCAGATCTGATCCGTCCACCTTCTTCTCGGTCTTCCAACTGGTCTCTGTCCCTAAACTTCTCTTTCCAATTTCCTCCTTGCTACCCGTTCCTTTCCCATTCTTTTTACATGTCCGAACCTTCTCAGTCTTGCTTTCTGTATGTTCTGTACTAACGGTTCTATATTTAGCTCTTCTCTGATTTTAATATTTTGAATTCTATCTCTTCTTGTCTTTTTAACCAATATTCTTAAAAATAATTTCATTTCTACTGCTTGGATCTTACTATCTTGTCTCTTATTAGTTACCAGCGTTTCTAGTCTGTACGTTACAATTGGTATGAAATACTGCTTATAATTTCAGTATATAGCATTAAAATGAAGAGATCATTTACTTCAGTCGTTATTTTAACGAGTTAACGTCTGCTATCGGCCACGTTATTTACGCATTTATTACAAAAAATTATCCTCTTTCATTTTTAATGTTCTTTAGAGAACAGTAGTCGTTGGGTATTACTAATCAACTCCACCATCGCCTTTGAATGTCGACAAGAGAGCTCGCAAATGCACATAGCGAGAAAACTTTTTTTTGCTAGTGGCTTTACGTCGCACTGACACAGACAGGTCTCATGGCAATGATAGGATAGGAAAGGGCTAGGAGTGGGAAGGAAGCAGCCGTGGCCTTAATTAAGGTACAGGCCCAGTATTTGCCTGGTGTGAAAGTGGGAAACCATGGAAAACCACCTTCAGGGCTGCCCACATGGGATTCAAACTCGCTATTTTCCAGATGCAAGCTCACAGCTGCGCGCCCCTAACTGCACGGCCAATTCGCCTGGTGTGAGAAAACCATACCGTACCAAAGATGATCGCTCGCATTTTGTAGCAAAGGTTTCAATTTCCTTATTCAACAGCATCACCTATCCTAACTTAACCATACTGTACATATGATGAAAATATACTTCAAGCGCCAGTAGAGAAATAACCTTCTCGGTCTAAATTTTTCATAATAACCTTTCCGTAATTTAACCAGATGCGGGAAAATATTAACTAACCTCTGAAATCAATTATGCACTCTGCCATATCTCGAGGTGTATCCCATTTCTACTTAATTGCTGTACTTAGCATTAAAATTAAGCAATCGTTTAGTCAGCCTTTATTTTTAATGAGTTAAGAACTGTAAACGGACACGTTATTTACGCATTTATTATGAAAATATGTTCTCTTTCAGTTTTTCTTTACGGAACAATAGTCGACGGGCATTACTAATCAACTCCGACATCGCCTTCGAATGTTGATGAGAGAACTCGCTAGTGGACATAGGGAGGAAACTATACCGAAGATAATTGATTGCATGCAACATAATCGCTGGGGTGCATAAATATCGGTAACTGAAAAAATCGTGCACGCTTAATAGCTTGTAATAACGGATGTGTCAGTGATATGGATCTCGCTGTAACCAAGGGATAATACACAGTTTAATATAGGAATTTTGAAGGTACAGCAAAATATTGTCAGTATAACGGGGTTCTCGTTGTATTCCTTACTCGCTGTACCGGACTTCCACTGTACTTAAGCCTATTCCTTTCTTCACAATCTACAGTTTAACACTAACAATTTTATGTCACCGAGCTCGATAGCTGCAGTCGCTTAAGTGCGGCCAGTGTCCAGTATTCGGGAGATAGTGGGTTCGATCCCCACTGTCGGCAGCCCTGAAGATAGTTTTCCGTGGTTTCCCATTTTCACACCAGGCAAATGCTGGGGCTGTGCCTTAATTAGGTCCACAGCTGCTTCCTTCCCACTCCTAGCCCTTCCCTGTCCCAACGTCGCCGTAAGACCTATCTGTGTCGGTGCGATGCAAAGCAACTTGTAAAAAAAAAATGTATGTCATCCCTTCTTGACTTATCCTTCCTATACTGTCATCATTGCTCCCTATCCACCCCATTCCGCTGAATGTACCTCCCTGTAACTCTTCTAAACAAACCCCCTAACTTATATGTTCCATTGTGATTCACGTGAAGGCCATCTGAACTTAGAACCCTATCTCCTACCCACCCATTATGATCTACATATCTCAGTCCCAGTTTTCTACATACTTATTCCACAGTCTCATTTAAATCTCCAGTCACCGTCCAGTCAGTATCCCATAGATAACAATCTCTGCTTCCTAAAACTTCTTCCATGCTGCTGTAACCAGATCCTACACATCCCTCTATATTAGTATCAATTCCTGCTTGCCTTATGTTATTTGTACCAATCTGGAAAATTACCATCTTCTCCTTCCTTTCTATTTTCCTTTTTTTGCTAGTTGCTTTACGTCGCACCGACACAGATAGGTCTTATGGCGACGATGGGATAGGGAAGGGCTAGGAGTGGGAAGGAATCGGCCGTGGCCTTAATTAAGGTACAGCCCCGGCATTTGCCTGGTGTGAAAATGGGAAACCACGGAAAACCATTTTCAGGGCTGCCGATAGTGGGGTTCGAACCTACTATCTCCCGAATACTGGATACTGGCCGCACTTAAGCGACTGCAGCTATCGAGCTCGGTCTCTATTTTCCTCAACATCTGCCTTTACCTAACTCCTACATAAACTCTACCCTGGTTCAAGTGTTGCCAATGAGCAGGAATGAAATTTACCAAAACTTTACCATAAATTACCCTAGATTAAAAAATAAAAATAAAAAAATACATAAATAAAAAACAAATAACTTCCAGTTATTTCACACCTCGCACATATTGTTGAGGTTTGCAGATCAACCCCCCCTTTTTTTTTTTTTTTTGTATGTGTGTCTGTGTAATATATGCCTGAATTTTTGTATATCATTATTTCGGTAAGAATATCCATTATCCTTCGTATTTCAGATTTCCATCTTCTGAAATACAACAAGTTAATTATTATTAATATTTAACACATTTTTCAATTTAAAATATTTCATTGCTTTGTCATTGTTAACGAACCTTAATATCACACAATAAAGTGCTAGCTGATGTGAAACAAACAATATTTTTCATTACTAGATGCTCAAACAAGCACAAAGAAAAAAGAATCGTGCAAATATCTCCTTTAGGTACAGAGATATAATATTTTTTTAAACCCTTAAAAATGCCTAGTCCAGAAACTTTGTTAGGAATATTCAGGCCCAGACCAGAATGGGTTAACTTCCCTAATGCCTGCAGAACCTACTTCATTCTCTGTTCCCTCCCTCTCACTACCCTGCTCTGCCTCCCTCTTCCTATCCTCTACTCTATGTTTCCCTTTCCTACCGTTCGCCTTCCTCTTGCCTTACCCCTTGCCTGATCTCCATCTTCCTTCTGCTGATCTGCTTGCAGTGACTCATATCGATTCCTCTCCTGGGCCTATCCCCTGTGGAAAACCTTAGCCGGTTATGTATCGCAAACATATCTATGAAATGTCACTGTAATATTTATTACAAGATATTAGAATCATTCCATATTGATGGTTTTCACTTTACAATGGTGAAAACATGAGTGTATCCTCCTTATTCAATACATTATATATTCCATTATTAGATGGAGTAATCAAATTCAAACATGTTTCGGCTCGTTTGAGCCATCTTCAGTGAAAAAAGGGGAGTGAAATAGTTTACATAATATAAGCTAAAATATGCCAAAAAACATAATGAAAGAACAAATGAAAAAACAAAAGAGAGCCTAGACAGAAACTAAATTAGCACAATATACAGGGTCATCCGTTTGGGATGTCAGAAAAGTAAAATGCTATACACAAGAAACTATGCACATTTATTGCTTATTAACGGTACATACATGTTAAGGAGAGTCTGGAGTTTGTGTCACAGCACATTAACACTCAACATGTCCACCATCGCGCGTGCGGCACAAACAATACCTGGAATCCACGTTGCGCCACGTCATGTCAAGGTAATTGTCGGCGCAAACAGTCTCTTCTGCAAAAAAGAATGGTCCGTAGACTTTCTCAGAGGTCACAGCGCACCACACATTCACTTTAGGGCTGGCTCTTTCGAGTTCGTATGAGACATGTGGATTTTCTGTTCCTCAAATGATGCAGTTATGCGTGTTGACTCGGCCACTCACGTGGAATGTGGCTTCGTCCGTGAACATCCATCATTTTAACCATTGATCGTCGCCTTCCTGCCGCTCACACATCATTGTTGTTGCTATCACGCCGCCTTCCACCTGTGTGAGGCATCTGCAATCCATTTTCCAAAAACATGTTGTACTATTTAACAATGTCCCGATGTGATGGGACATGCCTAAAGTTGTACTGACGTCTGAAAGCTCTCTGGGTCTCCACTACACTCGAAAATTTGGTATACCATACGACACGCTGAGCGCGTTGTTGTGGTGTAACAACCATATTCACTCAACTCTGTATCAACACTGAGCACTGAGCGCGCGCACTAACTTGTACCCCCCTCTGTACCTGACATCTGGTAATTGCACTATGAACTACACTGCTGCGTTGTCTCGCAGAAGTCATTGTTGCGAAGAGAGTCATCGTTAACTCCCATCATTGTCATGTACATTACAGAAAATTGTATAGATATACATATGCACATTAACATAATAGCTATAACATCATCATGTGGAGTAAAAAACAACTCGCTGCAACAGAATTCAGTGAAATAGGGGTTAATGCAAAAACATAATTGAAACTAAAAACTGTGTTAACCTAAGAAGAAAAGAAATGAGAACAAATTATACAGATGGAAGTGAACAATAAGTGCACATAGTGAGGTTGCGGACCTCTTAGTTTACAAAATATTGGTTTTGTAACAATACAAAATAGGATGAGATCACTGTTGAAAATTCAGGCAGAAAATCTATCTCTGTAGAAACCCATCACATCGAATTGGCTAGGAGGGGAGCGGGAACGAAAAAGTTTCAGAAACCAAGCCTGACATAATGAGCAGGCGAAAAGCCTGTGGCAAGGAGAAACACCTATGAAATTTAAAGCTTTTTAACAGCAGCATTCTCAATATCTTCTCAATTCTTGATTGTCGTTTCATAATGTTGGCTGGTTGGTTGGAATATATGATGTATTGAATAAAGAGGATACACTCAGTTTTTCACCATGGTAAAGTGAAAACTGTAATGTTTGTCCCAAATGGAACATAATAATATTGCTTTTACACAAATGAAGTGAAAAATCTGCAGTAAAGTAAGAAATACTGTCGTTACTAGAGAAATATGTATACCTACTTACGGGCTGTAGTCGGGACTCCCTTATAATGTATTTTGCTGCTCGTGCCATCGTTTGTTTCTTTCTTGAGGTCCAGGGCTAGCACCGATGATTGGGAGTGCTATGTCTGTGAATTCTCATTATCTTTGTCCATATGACTAGCGCGAGCAGTTCAAACAGCAAAATCCCTGGACCAATAAATATATCATTTAATGAATGAGTTAGAGCACAAAACGAATGAGCAACATGAATAAAATGACACCTAATTAATTCAAACAACTTCAGTGAGCAAAGACATCACACATGAAAGTGTTAGACAAACAAAACGCATACAGAAGCGCTGCAAAAAGATAGTTGTAAGGTAGTAAATTATGTATCCATATTATTCACTGCGAGTAAAATATTTCGTACTATTTCTCAATTTACCGCAGATTTTAGACTTTATTTGTCTAAAAGCAGTTCTTATGTTCCATTTGCGACAGATATGACAGAGATATTTCGTAGATATGTTTGCGCTTCGTAACCCCCATTATCCCTCATTTTCCTTCCCCTTAAAACATCACCTGTCTTCCACAACTTCTCCCTTTTCTCCCCCCTCCTTCTTGCCAACTTACCATATCCTTGAACTGATTGAGAGAGACCTATCTTCATTGCTGTCCTCCATTACAAGCCTAATTATCTCCCTCAAACTTGCTATCTCTTCCCTCATCTTCCTTAATTCCCACTCACATCCATAGTCCTTACACCATAATGAATCAAACATTAAGTTATTTGCTGACTAAGAGAATGGAAGTTGCCAATACTTTAAATAGCAGCCTTTTCCTCATGTTATTTGCAGTTCCTTAAGTAATATTCTTATTTTTTCAGGAAACGTTATGTTTACTGTTTTCATTGTCCAGATGGTCCAGGACTGAACATGCCTTTTGTAATAGATTCTACAGGAATTTGGTGCAGGTATTGATATTTTACTGAATATTGTGAATGTGATCACATTGTAGCGTTTACTTGAGACAAGACTGTAATATTCTCTTCTTTTGTTATTGGTGATATTCCTTAGGCGAGAAGGTCTTGGAGGCCGTTACATTGCCGGGAGATGTCCAAAACCTGAAGAAGAACCAAGTGTGGAAAATCTAGATGTAGACTATGATTTCTTTGATAAAAATATTTGGCCAGTTCTGGCTTCAAGAGTGCCTGCTTTTGAATCTATCAAGGTAACAAAATACCTGAGTGTTTCGCTTTTAGACTTGTATTACTAGACTGTATGTGTCTGTCCCATCCAGTAAAGATGAACAAAATCTTATTCTATAAAGTGTTCCAACCTTAAATTGCAGTACAGCGCAGATGGAGCGCGCTGTTGCGAAATCGACTCGTGGAGATCACGCTCGAGTGTGACTCAAACAGGGCGTCACAGTTCCATATTTTTCCTTTGTAATTTTGTAATTTTAAGTTCCTTCATTCATAAATTAATATTTGTAGGCACTGGCGTTGCTCTCAGACATTGGACGTACATCTTCTATCATTTCTGCAAGGCCTGATGTTCCCGCTTTGGATGAACCGGGTTCGGGAGATGAACTTGAGGATGATCCGGACGATGAAGAAAGTTGTATTAAAAACTTTTCATCACCGACATCGTCCTGTAATTCGTCTGCTTTCCATAAACCTCATTTTTCTTTTTCTTTACTTCGTTCACGTAATTTGCTCAATTGTCTTATATTTTTATGGCATAGAAATGTTAGTTCAGCATTGGGAATAAAGCCATGTTCATTACCCGCGTAGACTAAGGCAAATCACGGTCCTCGGCTTTTCGGTGGCCTAAGTCCCGAACTCACCCCTTCAATGGCGCCTGGCGTGCACTTTTCACTGTCATATCCTTCCATTCTTTTGTCACTGTCTGCCCAATATTTACCCACGATTCATCTGTGTAAATTATAGCTTTATTTGTGCCCTCAAACGTTTTATCTCCCTGAGATATCTGTGCCTCCAATTAATAATTTCATCGGTTTCAATGAAAGCTGCTTTATTACCCCGACTTAAATAACTGAAGCCTATATCATGCAAGAAGCGATACAACGTAGTTTTGGAAAATCGTGGCAAAGAATCTTCTCCATTTACCCGACTCAAAATCACATTCAATGTCGGTGGTATGTTAGCAAATAAGAGAGAGTGAATGACCCGACGCACTCCACTTCGCATAATTTCATCATATTTTATTTTCCTTGCATTTTTCTGCCGTCCTTCTCTTTTTTTTGCGGGAGTTCGCAAAGGACCATGTGTGTGTTCCTTCCTTATAGCATAGATTGTTCTTTCGGAACAACCTGTAGCTTTAGCTGTTTCACTGACTGCGCTGCTTAAAAATAATCCAGGATACTTGTTATAATATTGCGTTCTTTTCCCCTTACCTACGGAACGTTTCTTTTTAATTTGACGATCCATTGTACATCCTTCTGCACTTTTTCTTCGAACTAAGAACACCCCGCACGAGCACGAACTGACAACTACACAGACTACACAAACACAACAAACACAATCCACTTGTCCTCAAGAACTATACATTTATCACTGATCATGTCCGGCTCCATGGCTAAATGGTTAGCGTGCTGGCCTTTGCTCCAGAGGGCCCCGGGTTCGATTCCCAGCCGGGTCGGGGATTTTAACCTTTGTTAGTTAATTCCAATGGCTCGGGGGCTGGGTGTGTGTGCCGTCTTCAGAATTAGAATTCATCACAGGTAGGGCCCCATTCTTATAGACGCGAAGGTCGCCTATGCGGCGTCAACTCCAAAGACCTGCACTCGGCCACTTCGGAGGCCACACGCCATAAAATATTATTGATATATATATCACTGATCTTTATTTAATTAATCTTATAATACTGATTAAATGAACACCACTGCACACGGCTGTCAGTATATTTAAAAGCTCAGCCAGCTGAGTCACTTGTGAAACGTAAACAAACGAGACGTTCTCACTGTCATAAATTAAGAGATAACGAGATAAGGACTCGAGGTATGATTTAAAAATAACTTCCATATTCTAAGACCGTTTGCTTTGCTTTAACCACGCCATGATCCTTCTGCGCTTTTTCTTTGCAGTTAGATCCCCACGCACGAGCACGAACTCACGAACCACACAAACGAAATACACTTTCCCTCAAGAATTGTACATATGTCACTGATATGTATTTAATCACTATTATACTTACTACTGACGCACAGTGGGCACTGCACTGCATGCGACTGTCTGGAAATGTTAAAAGCGCATGTTTGGGAGATATTCTTCCTGTCACAAATTAAGAACTAAGCAAGATAAGAACTTCGGGATTATTTTAAAAATAACGTCCATATCTGAAGACCATTTGCCTCGCTTTGACCCCCCACGCAAATTCAATAGGAAAGACGCTGGCCAGCGACTGACTTTTTCGTGCCTGCACATAAAAATTCCCTGAACATGACTGAAAATAAACGCATATACTGCATTTTGTTATCATTTAAATTTAAAAATAAACTTATCTACATCGAGCTGAAATGTTTCTTTACCAGCAGTGAAAAAATTAGGAAAATAATGAATATAAAATAGGAGTTATGACATGATAAGTTCTATGCAATGAAGATTTTGCATTTGGCGAAACTTTCCATTATATTACCATTTTTACATTAAATTATTTTTTTACATTTTTTTGTTAACGGCATAAAATGTGCCTTGAAATTCTGTACATAACACGATATTCACCCATTTTAACCGATAACACTCTGATTTACGGATATTTGGCAAACCCGCTGCATTAGAGTAGGACAGCGCTACCCGCAAAACATGGGAGAAGGAAAGAGACGGAATTATCCAATTACTGCTGTACTGCAATTTAAGGTTGGAACGCTCTATAGTCCCGTTAGTCTTGATGAGGATGAGTCACACTCACACCTTGGTATTTTCCAGGTGTAACTGATTAGTATATCAAATTACACTAGTGTCCAAATGTTAAGCATAATCACTAAACGGGGCCATACTGCCTGATAGGAATGTCAGATGGATTGCTGAACACAGCTGGACGTCGGGCAAACAGCCCTGCTGTTCTGAGCCTCCGGTACACAATCTGCCGGGAAACAGCAACCCCTGAGATGACTGCAAGCTCCGCTGACAATTGTCTTGCAGGTGCACTCCGATTTCGTCGGGCGGTTAAGGCCAGACATCGGTCCTGCTGTGGAGTGGTTACCCTTGGTCGACCTGGTACTGGCCTACGACTAACATCTCCTGTGTCTTGAAATTATCTCCAAAGCCTGGAAATGACACTTTGTGGCACATTCAAGGATACGACGACTTCGATCTGTGTCTGGCCTGCTTCCAGGCGGCCGAGTATTCTACCCTTGCAAAATGGGATCCAAGTGGCGTTGTTCTGCACACTATAACAGGGCAAACATGACTGAGGTAATATGGGGTGCAGGCACTGGCTGTGTTTACCTTGCGGTTATGTCGCTAGTCAAAGCAGGGAACACTCCTTTCCTATACAGAGCGAACACGTAAGGTTGGTAGGTGCATATGTCGTGCAACTTGCTGTCTATTTCCTGTTGCCCTGCTTACTCGTAACTTATGCTTAACTTTTATACACTAGTATATAATTTCATTTGAATGGTTTTAGTGTGTAAATAAATGTGTCTGAGTAAAGCTTAAGTTTCTGTAAAGTTGACTACACAGGGTTGAGATCCCACAACCAAAGGTCCAGAAAGCATGCACCTAAATAACTGCTCTGTGTAGAAAATTCATCTTCAGAAAGAATTTGAAATGGAGGAAGGAGAGATCAGTGTTACATGCTGATGTTGATTGTAGCATTTCTGTAGAATTTTTTTGTACGAATCATTTTTCAGGGAAACATTGTCAATAGACATTGCCTGCTGAAAATTCTTATGGATAAAAAAATATATAAATTTGGGGGTGAGCTGCATGTGCCTTTTTAACCATATACCAGTCCTCCTATCAGTCTTATAGAACAAGACTTAACAGAGTTAGTACCCACATATCCACTTTGTCTATTAAAAGAGTTGCTTCCTTTGCAAAACCAAGTTTGAAGTTTGAAAATAAACTGTTATTCTATATCATTGTTAACCCCCTCTATTTGTATCTCATAGATAATTATCTGTAATAATTTCATCTCCAATTACTATGTTATTAATCTCTCTTTCCAGGTGAGGTCTGCATGGAGTGGCTATTATGAGTATAACACATTTGATCAAAATGGAATTGTTGGTCCACATCCTTACTATCATAATTTATACATTGCCACAGGCTTCAGTGGTCATGGTAAGTTTGTAATAATGTTAATAGCTGATTAGCCTAAGTGGTTGTGATAAAGCTTCAAGCCATAACTGGCATTGCTTCAACATGCTTCTGCTTTGTTCTGTTTTGACCACAGTGTCGCTCTGTTTTGTAAATATAATTTCTTTTTCATTCTAATACTCCATTACTCTCAGTAGTCACTGGGTTTTAAGACTATGCCTGCATGTGAGAAACCATCCATTAAGACAATGAGGTAGCATACCAGTATTTTGTAAACTCTTGAACTTTATTATTTATTTATTATTTATTTACATATTTTACGCCCACATTGGAGCACTGAAATCAATACATTTGAGTTAATTTCTTCTTCTTCTTCTCCCAGAACTTTTTCATCCTCTCCGACCTGGAAGCCCTTTGTGTGTCCGATATAGTATATTGTTTCCGTTCAACTGCTTTTAGTTTGAGACTTATGCTTTTGTTCTTCAAAATCCTCTTCTCTTTTCTGTCTTTGATTTGTTGCCGAGTTATACCCAATTCTTCCAAATCGTCCTGAACTTCTTTGAACCAATTATTATTGATTTTATTCTTCAAAAAGTAATCGAATAGTTGTTTCAATATCCTGGTGTCTGCTAATCTTGATATGTGACAGAAAAAGGAAATTCTTCTTTTACTCATTGTAGATATTATTGATTCACATTCACGATAGGCAATGTTGTTAGGCAACAATCTCTATTGTATATCAACTTGGTGTTTTTTATTAATAATTGTTCTAAGAATTCTTCTGTCAGTTTTCTGTAATTTGTCTGTTGTAGATTTTACATTTAATTTGAATAAAGTTTCACTAGCATAGGTTGCCTCTGGTTTAACTATGGAATTATAGTGTTTCAGCTTAGCGTTTATCGAAAGAGATTTTTTTTTATAGGTTGGCCAGGTAAGTCTTTGTGCTTGTTTAAATTTAGTTGTTCTGTGTTCTATTGCTTCTTTTTCATTTGTGTTCCATGTTATTATTTCCCCAAGATATTTGAATTTCTGAACAATTTTAATCTCTTTATTACTGTTCAGCTGAATAACTGGTAAATCAACTTTAAAAGTTGGCATCATTTCTGTTTTTTTAAATGAAATTTGTAATCCCATTTTTTTAGCTATAATTTCTAGTTGTTCAATTTGAAATTTAGCCTCTTCTATTGTATTTGCAAGTAATGCTAAATCGTCCGCAAAAGCAAGGCAGTTGAGTTTAATATTTCTACCGATCTTGATAGTTGGTTGGCATTTCTTGTTCCATTCACGCATAACCTTTGAACTTTATGTTATAAATAAAAATACAGAAGATAAATTTTACACTGAAAAACAAAAATCATTAATTTTGTGACTGTCTGTCTGAAGGAGACCTTACTCTTTCAAATGGTGGGTGGCTCAAGGCTTTTATCTCAGCCTTGAATTTATTTTTATTGGTTTAAACATCTCTTCAACGTGTATAAGTCAAGAAATGGCATTGTGCCTTAATTTTACCCTAGATAGGAATTATTCAGTGTGCCAGTAAATTTACTTACTCAGGCCTCTTCAATTTATACACTCCTACATCCCAGTTGACTACATTGGGTTGAGATCCCACAACCAAAGGTCCAGAAAGCATGCACCTAAACAACTGCTCTGGGTTTTCAGTTAAAGTGTGTAGAAAATTAATCTTTAGAAAGAATTTGAAATGAAAAAAAAAGAGATCAGTATTACATGCTGATGTTGATTGTAGTATTTCTGTAGAATTTTTTCGTACAAATCATTTTTCAGTGAAACATTGTCAATAGACATTGCCTGCTGAAAATTGTTATGGATTTTTTATATAAATTTGTGTCCATATTCTGATGTGGTGCAGCGCTTTTCAGGCACCCCACCCCCAATGGAGGTGAGCTGCATGTGCCTTTTTAACCATATACCAGCCCTCCTATCAGTCATAAATTTCTGGCATTACCAGGAATTGAATCCAAGCATCTAAGGCTGGCAGCTAATAGAGCTAACCATTACAGTACAGAGTTGGACAATATTGTAGGAGAACCCTGGCTACATTATTATTAGAAAAAAATAAAAAAAGCTTCTTGAATTTATAGTTCGTGTTAATCATTCATCATGCAAGTTTGAAATTTTTGTTTGAGCTCAGCAACATGCAGAAAAGGAGTTCCAACATTTATTTTGATTCCATCTAGAGCATGAGACTAAATGTAATATGTTTGATTTGCTGCTTTCTTACAGGTCCTTGTCAGTTTCTTAAATTTACTATTTCCATTAATACATTTATAGTTATTTAATTGTTTATTACTGGCTCAAGTATATTTGCTCTTTAATTAGAAATATTACCATCTGAAGCACAAGTTACTGTGTCATTGAGGAATGACCGCCATGTTCATTGTTTGATTTTGAAGAATTTTTGAAGTACAATTATGCATTTTAGTCTGTTTGATTTTAATATTAATATGGACATCATCATTTCCCTTTTCAGGATTCCAACAATCTCCTGCAGTAGGACGTGCTGTGATGGAGATGATTTTAGATGGTGGCTTTGAGACTATTGATTTAACTCGACTAGGTTTTGATAGATTAATAACAAATGAACGAATGTTAGAACAAAATATTTGGTAATACAGAAAGAGCTAAAAATTGTGCAATATGAGGAAATTCTATAAAATTGGGCTCTCAGTTTTTCTGATGATGATGATCAATAGTTTTTGATTAACAGTTTCACTCAATATTGTATTTATCCACTGAAACCGAGCGAGTTAGCCGTGCAGTTAGGGGCATCCAGCTGTGAGCTTTCACTCGTGAGGTAGTGGGTTTGAACCCCACTTTTGGCAGCCCTGAAGATGATTTTCCATGGTTCCCCATTTTCACACCAGGCAAATGCTGGGCCTGTATCTTAATTCAGGCAACGGCTGCTTCCTTCCCACCTACAGCCTTTTCCTATCCCATGTCACCATTAGACCTATCTGCATCGGTGCAACGAAAAGAAAGAAAAAAAAAATCGCCCACTAAAAGCACATTTGTATGAATGAATGAGTGATACCTTTTAAGGAAATGGATGGAGAGAAGAAACTTACAAGATGAGGACATATGTAGTTGATAGCATACATACATCTATTAAGACCAGGTGGTCTTTTCTCCCTCAAACCTGTGAGAAGCTGTTTGCCCCCTGCTTCCTTAGCTTATTAAAGAAAATGAAAAATGTCAACTTTACCAGTATTAACAGTGACATTTTACTGATTTTTTAGTAGAAACAATATCTTCATTAATACATTTGGGATGTCCACATTATTACTTTTTGTCACAGTTTTTGTTCAGATGTCTTTCTCCTAAAAATGTTTTAACTTTTCCAAGTTTCTTGGAAGGAATGGAAGCGACCTGAATTTACAATGTTCAAAAACGTAGGAGGTCATGGTTCTCATCTTGAACTTTACAGTTCGAGATTAGAAGATTTTTTAAAGTGTAACCTACCTATGGGATTTCCTCTTTCATAGATCATGTTTTGATGCGAACAGTGTAACTTATTTACAAAGAATTTTAATGTTCCTACTTTTGTAAATACAAGGTGTGTCTATAAAGTACGGTGAATTGACAGATATCGAAATGGGAACGTGTGTAACACTGCGTGCATGCGCATGTGAATGGGGAGACATTTGGAGAAGTGCCACGTAGCATTGAAGACATGGAGTTGAAGCTGTGCTGCGGCCAGTCAAAGGTAGTGTGTGTGAAGACTCGTGTCATAGTGCAATGGAGCTACGCATAAACATCAAGTGTTGTTGCAAGTTAGTAAAAACGGTGATGGAGATGAACGAGATGTTGGTACAAGAGTACAGAACAGAAGCAGTGAGCAGAACAGACGTGGCACATCATTTCCAGTCCATTCTGAAAGTGTTTGAACCAATCGTTGCTTACAGCTTCTGTTCCATACACTTGCACCAACATCACATGTGTCTTGAGTCGCCATTTTTCCCAGTTTATAACAAAACATACATGTTGCTCCAATGCCCTATGACACGAGTTTTCAGAAGCACTACATCCGACTGCCCGCAGCAGATTAACCTGCTTCAGCTCTTTGTGTTCAATGCTAAATGGTGCTTCTCAAGATGTCCCTCCACTTACATGTGCATGCACGCAGTAAAAAAAAACTCGTGTCCTCATCCCGAGGTGATGCAGCTCTTTTCAGGCACACCCCCAATGGAGGTGAGCTGCATGTACCCTTTCAACCACATGCCAGCCCTCCTGCCAGTCTTAAATTTCTGGCAGTAATGGGAATCGAACCTGGGCCCCCGAGGACGGCAGCTAATTACACTAACTATTGCTCTAGGGGGCAGACATGCACTCAGTGATACCATTGCAATATTGTTCCATTCACCGTACTTTTTAGACACACCTTGTATGTATTATTTACACTATAGAATTGTAAATTATATTACAAGATCATGTTTGTGAAGAAATGTGTTACGAAAATAATTGACTTAAATTAATTGACTTAAATAGACTGAATAAAATTGTTGCCTAAAACCTTCAGATATAACTCCTTTCGCTGACCCAGTCCTGTTAGTAGTATGTTGGTTATTCAGCCCAAAGGCTGGTTTGATCTTCCACAGCTCTGCCAACAGCTGTCATGGAGAGCCTAGGCGTCACTGAAGAGGCATACTAGGAAAATGAGGAGTGAGGTAGCTTCCCCGTTGCTTTCCTCACTGAGCCAGAAGTTACTATTACCTATCAGTCTGCCAACCCCACTGAAATGTATGCACCAACCAACCCTATGAGCGATATTTTCACACTAATCATAATAGGGACTGGCTGCATAAGAAATGGTATTACCAGCATCGCTCATTCCTCGGTCACTTTCATATTATCAAAGTCAAGGATGAGACTGAGACAGGTCAATGAAAGAAATAAATTTATTCTGGCCCATACTGGAAGACGTAGTGCACTGTAAACACTACACCTGGCTGGTGTAGTGGGACAGACACAAACAATAATGTAAAAATGAACTTTTGGGTACAGGAATAACTTTTCTTTAATTTTGCAAGATATCATGTTCCAAAGTTTGTTTGTTTTTTGTTTTTACTTTAACAATTAATGTTATGATTTTATGTAGCTGAAGTGATAAGTTCCCAAATTAGGAACAATATCTTGGTTACTAATTACAGTAAACCCTTTGTGTAACCAACTTCAGTTCTATGGACATAAGATTTACCAGACAAATTTTGTGTCTTTTTCTTTTCTTTTTTAATGTCCAAATGAAGCTCTAAATGTGTGATTTACATTCTGTACAATGTTTACTGTCACAACATGCTTACCATTTAATTTGTAATTGAAAGAGGTGGATGATAGTAGCAGCAGGTAGGATGATGTAGAGAACAGAATATTAGAGTCTTGAAGTTTTTCTCCTTTATGCTTCCACGTGCATCTTCAATCTCGGTTCATCTTCAGGATTGTTTGTGGTCTGTATGCTACTGTAAGATTTGCAATTCTTGAGCATGTGTTTCATGGATATTGTTTTACATAAACTTGTAAAGAAATATTTTGGTATAGCTGGAGGAGGAGACAATGTGTCACACTAAACATAATTTAGAAACTTGAATTGATTGAAAAACTGAAAAGTGGTGTGTCAGTTACATGTGTATGTGAACTCTATGGGGTATAAAGAAACAAATTGTATCAGACATTTGTGAAAATAAAGAAAAACTTATTCAGTTTTCACTTAAAGTATTGATACAAGCTCAAAGAGCAGTTTCACAGTGAGGGGCAGAAACATGTGAAGTCAGGCTATAGAAAGGACCTTTAGGGAAGCTGTATACAAGAGATTTCTTCAACAGTAGTCCATTGGTGTCATAGTACTGAGTTAAGGGCAGCTGCAGATAAGTTAGCAAAACATACAGAAACAGCATTCCGGGCAAGGTATGGATGGCTTTGGCATTTTCATAGATACCATAGTATCAGTAACAGAAAAACGAGTGGTGAACAGCTGAAATGCAGATATGGATCAAGTTGAACCTCTCAGAAAACAAAGGATCTAATTAAATCCAAGGGTCTTATTCTGTCTCAAGTTTACAATGCAGATGAGTCTGATCTTTTCTTTTAAGTTGTTCCTGAAAATATCCTGGTTTATAGACATGAAAGTAGCATGTTGGGGTTATAAACTTAACAAGTGCACTGCCTTACCACGTGGAGAGATGCGCTGAAAATGGCATGTAACTTTGCACCTGTAAGAGCTGTACCAGGAAGGTCCCTTGATGGTAACCGCTGCAGAAGATGTAGTGAGACTGAAACATTACCTAACGTCTTGGGTTCCTGTGCCTTCGGTGAAACTCTTCGACACTAGACGTCCCAACATCAGGTCAGCCATAGCACAGACGCTCCGTGAGAAAGGATATCAAGTGCATGAGGAAGTCCCTGGCATTGGAGTAAGTGGCAGCACGAGAAGGATTAATATGATCGCAGTTGAAGTGAAGAAAAGATATATATTAGACCCCACAGTAAGTTTCGAAACACACTCCGACCAACCAGACGAACTGGACCAAGAAAAGAATTCTATCTACCAGCCTACAGTGCCATACTATAAGAACAAATACAAACTGGACGACATAGAAGTGAGGGGTCTCATTATCGGTGCGAGAGGGACAATCCCTAAGAAGACGATAGAACTGATGAAGACCTTTAACATCAGTACCAAAGGAGTTCATCGACTGGGGGCTGAAAGCACTCGGGGGTTCCCTTTTGATATTCAGACACCACCTATACTTGCCAGATTGAGACATGATTTACTTATTTTATTTTTGAATGAAATTGTTTGTGTATTCTTTGTCTTTGGCAGCCTCCAAGTGGAGGAAGATTTTGAAAATTTAAAAAAAAAAAAATACACAGTCGGGAAGCTTGTTAGTGATGTAATGGCATCCTGTTGACAGGCGGAACGACGCCAGCGCTCGCAGCGGCCAGCAAGCTCTTACTGTCAAGAACAATTCTCTACCCAACAGCTGATTGCACCTTCCCATGTAAATTATAAACTGTAACCACCTCAACAAATATATTAATTGTAAATTTTAAGGAAACATATTGATACACTAGATTACTTATTGCTACAGTGTGGTAATCACACCGAACGAAAACAACAATAGTTTATTTTAAAAGGAACAGCTGATCACACCACTTTAAGGTCTTAGCCATTTTTGAAATCCTATTATTGAACTGAATTTGGTAATTTCACATAAAAATAGTATGGACTAAAAAAACAATTCAAATTAATAACATTCAAAGATCTTAGCAACTTAGATGACTGAATTTTAAAGTATTTTGAGTTTTTTGTTCTATGGCACAGAAGTCATTCATTGCAAAGTTTTGCAATGTAATCTATTCTTAGTTTCATAAATAATTTCAACACCAATGACTTAGTACCTTCACAGCATTAATGTGAAAAAATCAGGTATTACATTACGGAATTAACAGTATACCACATCCAAGCTTGTGAGCATTCTCCTTAAATATAAAGGAAATTTTAACAACAGCTCCTTTTCTCTAAATTCTCCTTGACTTCCTACAAGATAATTTCTGCCCCTCTGAAACCGAGCAAGTAGCCGCGCGGTCGTGTAGCTGTCAGCTTACATTCCGGAGATAGTGGATTTGAACCCGACTGTCGGCAGCCCTGGTTTCCGATTGTCACACCGTGCTGTACCTTAATTAAGGCCACGGTCACTTCCTTCTCACTCCAAGCCCTTTCCTATCCCACCATTGCCAAAAGACCTATCTGTGTCGGTGCGACATACAACCGTTTGTTGTGGTCCTTTGACACAGGTTGATCATCCCTTATCAATACCTTTCATTTTGAAGAAATCTGCGGAGGTTTATTTGGAATGGAACTGCATTCCGTACTAATTTCTTCTTCTTTGCTGACATAAACTGGCTGTCTTCCAAATGATTCAAACATAACTTTATGTTATTATACAAGTAGTTCACATTTTTCTTCAGTAAATCAGCCCTCGTACTATTTACAAACAATTAGTTCTTTCTTTTTTGTTCTTAATCCATTTACCCTCCAGGATTGGTTTTTCCCTCAGGCTTAGCAAGGGATCCCACCTGTACTGCTTCAAGGGCAGTGTCCTCGAGCGTGAGACTTTAGGTCGGGGAATACAACTGGGTAGGAGGACCAGTATGTCACCCAGGCTGCCTCACCTGCTATGCTGAACAGGGCCCTTGTGGGGAATGGGAAGATTGGAAGAAATAGACAAGGGAGAGGAAAGGAATCAGCTGTGGCCTTAAGTTAGGTAGGATCCCTGCATTTGCTTGGAGAAGTGGAAAACCAGGCAAAACGACTTTGAGGATGACTGAGGTGGGAATATTTTTTTAGAATTTGTTTTATGTCGTACCATATGAATAGTAACACCGACACAGATAGGTCTTATGGCGACGATGGGATGGGAAAGTGGGAAGGAAACAGCCATGGCCTTAATTAAGGTTCAGCCCCAGAGCATTTGCCTGGTATGAAAATGGGAAACCACAAAAAACCATCTTCAGGGCTGCCAACATCGAGATTCGAACCCACTATCTCCCGGATGCAAGCTCACAGCTGCGCGCCCCTAACCACACGACCAACCCGCCCGGTGAGGTGGGACTTGAACCCCTCTACTCATTTGATCTCCCGAGGCTGAGTGGACCCCGTTCCAGCCCTCATACCACTTTTTCAAATTTCATGGTAGAGCCGGGAATCGATTCTGGGCCTCTGAGGGTGGCAGCTAATCATACTAACCACTACAGCCCAGAGGTGGACAAGCAGTTTTCTACACATTGAAAATTAAAACACTGGTACATGTTAGAGGTTACGATTGTGTTGAAATAATATTTAGAGCCCAAGTTCCCATTCAGCACTATGGAGCTCAAGGCTCAACAAAAGGTTCTTCACGTACTATATGTTAGACTGTGGCCTTACTCTGTGTTAATGCTGACGGTGCCCATTGCCTAAAGCCTAGGGTGGTCAGGAAATCAAGAAAACCTTGCACTTTGAAAAATACGGTATTATGAATTAGCTGCCAGTTATTTATTCACATTCGAGAAATACATGGTTTACAAGTGATCATTTTTCTTGCTGGTTCTTCAGTCACTTTGTACTGGAAGGCCTGTGACCTCAAGAAGAGTTTCCCAAATTTCTCTCTCAAGGAATGAAAGCAAGTTTGATGATGATGATGCTTGTTGTTTAAAGGGGCCTAACATCGAAGGTCATCGGCCCCTAAAAAGCAAGTTTGCTTCTTGACAATGTGCCAGCCCATTCTAATGATGAAAATATGGTTAGTAGGAATGGAAAAATATGATGTGTGTTCCTCCCTCCAAATACCACTTCAGTAAATACATCCGATGGACCAGCGAGTCATTGTTGGTTGCAAGTAGAAGGTTTTTGAAGAAGTGATGGTCATGTTGGAAAACAAAGATTATAAAATAGGTCAAGTCAAAGCTAAATTTGTGCAGACATATTAAATTTGCTGCTGCATAGAAGAAGATGAAAATCACAACTTCAACCTGTGGTTGGACACATCGTGGAATCTGAAAACAATTTTGAACGTTTTAAGACACTGGATTTCCACACAGTCATAAAGAGAGCAGAGATGATCTTAGCGAAAATGACGTTGAAGAATAGCTAGACAATGATGATGGTGATCGAGGTTATCAAATTCTAAGCCAGGAAGAAATAGTGGAAAGCATTCTGTAGGGCAAGGAAGAAGACTACAATGTTAAAGAAAATTCAGCTTCATCTTGTCCCAAGTTATTAGAAATCTTATGGACAGTGTCATCACACATATATAGAAGCATCTGTAGTTCTACTAGTAATAACATTTCAGGCAATTTCATTCAATAATTGTTTAGAAGAAACAAGCGAGCAGGTAAAAGTTGAAGATTAATTCATTCTTCCAGCCTGCTTGTCCAAAGTAATCTTCAGCTGTTGAGCAAGTTGAGTCATTGTTACTGATTTGTGAAATTCATCAGAAACAAAATCATTTTTCTTTAAATGGAATGGTATATACAGTAGAATCTCATTAATCCAGATTAATTGTGGCTCTAGGTTGTCCGAATTAATGAAAGTCCGGATTAAATGAATAACTTAAGGCGAAGGTACATATTTAAACACTTTACTCAGTAAAAAGAATGTGTACAGTACGGTATTTTAAATTTAAGAAATACAAAGGTTATTTAGTATACAAGATATAATGCAATACATTACTAGACCCTACAAAATACAGAATAACTAGTGCAGTACAGAATTAGAACATGGCAAACAAGGCCACATTCACCGCACTTGACACACTGATCTTTTGTTGTCTTCCTTCGACATTAATTTCTCAAATGTTCATAATATGCAGATATGTTTTCATTGTTATTATCTTCAACGTACTTAATGACAGTGTTTAGATGGTCTTCAATTTCACTGAGTTTTGGCTTAGGGTTAATAATATTACCCGCTTCATCCTGTTTGTATTCATCCATTCCAGAGCTTTCTGCAGCGATCAAACTTTCAATGATTTCCTCGTCTGTTAAAATGTAATAACCTGGATCATCTTCGTCTGCTTCTAGCCACAACTGAATGTCTTCCAGTGTTGCTGAATTTTCACTACCTTAGTAGAGAGTGTTGTGAAATTCCTCTGTTTCCAATCCAACCTTATCTGGTTCAACATCTTCATTTATTAAAATTTTCTTCCAAGAGTTATTCAAAGTTGATAATTTTATATCATTGACAGCAGATGCAAAATTGGAAATCATGGATTTGAAATTGTAATCTTTGAGATTCTGTAATGTTTTTTGCCTCCTGCAGCTGGGTCCTCGACTTCCAAAATTTCATTTAAAAGCTTCTTTTTGTGTAGACGCTTGGCTGTGTAAATCAGACGTCATCACATAGTTGCTCTAGAGAGCGGGTGTTAATTGCTCCCTTCTGGACGGCTGTCTGTCACGTGACAAGAGAATAGCAGTCAGGCGGGTTTCATACCATGGCCATACTGTACTTCCTGTTCGGAAATGTTACCATATGAACAACTGCTATAATAATAATTAAGATCATTAAGGTGGCTGGTTAAATCTACAGTACCGGTACTAGAAATGCCACATCTCCTATCTATTTTCCATTTTTCAGTTCTCCTAGTGGTTCACTGTGCATTTCCATAAAGAGAGCTATTTCTTTTCTCAGAGCATAGAAGCAACATAAAACTTTTCCTCTACTTAACCACTGCACGTTCGTATAATACGGAATGTTTCATATGAGTTCACGCTTATCATGTCTGAATCCAACCAGGGTTTATTGGGGTTTAGTTTCAGGTGCCACCGGTCGCACCAGAAGAGGAAGGTGTCAAGGTAAGTGTTACGGAGATTCCGTGGTCGACAGAGGTGAAAGAAGGTGTGGGCATGAATGGGTCTATCTACTACAATCAAAAGATTAAGTTAAAAGCTTTAAAATTAAAGTTATATTTCTTTTCTCTTCTTTTTTTATTCCAAATGCAAAACAATAACAAAACAGTCACTCTGCAACAGAACAAGATTTCAGGTACAAAATCAGAAACATCAACAAATTGCCAATTAACAGTACGAGCTTAACGCTCCCAATCTTGCAAAGGTTACTTGAGCAATATTGTTCCATCCACTCAATAGTTAAGGAGACAGGTCTTCCAAGTTCATTTACCGAGTATACTAACACCTCTATAAAAAATAGAAAGAGGATCTATGAGGACGGTTTGAAAAGTTCTCGGAATCACCGCTAGATGTCAATGCTAGAGCAACGAGGTTCCCGCGCAATAATCACACATCCTTTGTGAGTGAACACGTGGTGCGTCAGTGCTCTAGCTGCAGGAGTGTGGTAGTGACGACTCTTTGTTGTTGTTCCCGCATAGTGATTTGAAACAATGGAAAAATCTGAGATTCGAGCAGTGATTAAATACTTTGTAAAGAAAGGTATGAAAGCAAAGGAAATTCATGCCGACTTTCAGAACACACTGGAGGACTCTGCTCCTTCATTTTCAACTGTTGCCAAGTGGACCAGCGAGTTTAAATTTGGTCGGGAGAGCTTGCATTATGATCCGCGAGTGGACGGCCAAAAAGTGTTACGACCCCAGAATGTATCGCAAAAGTGTATAAATGGTCATGGAGGATCGTCGACTGAAAGTGCGGGAGATTGCTGAAGCTGTAGGGATGTCTTCTGAACGGGTATATTATATTTTAACCGAATAATTGGGTATGAAAAAATGATCCGCAAGATGGGTGCCGCGGCTCTTGACATTGGGCAATAAACGCACCAGATTGGAAAGATTTTTTGCGCCAGTTTGTGACTACAGATGAAACTTGGGTCCACTACTATACCCCAGAGACAAAACAGCAGTCAAAGCAGTGGAAACATGCTGATTCACCACCACCAAAGAAAGCAGAGGTAGTGCGTTCGGCCGGAAAGGTCATGGCCTCAGTTTTCTGGGATGCAAAAGGCATTCTGCTGATAGATTATCTTCCTACTGGCCAAACAAGTACGGGGCAATACTCTGGAAACCTCCTAGACCAACTACAGGAAAAGATTCGCGAAACAAGGCCTGGTTTGGCAAGGAAAAATGGTCATCTTTCATCAGGACAACGCTCCGCCGCACACAAGTGTTATTGCCAAGGCAAAACTTCATGAACTGAGGTACGAATTGTTGTCATATCCACCTTATTAACCTGATTTGGCACCATGTCATATCCACCTTATTAACTTGATTTGGCACCATCAGACTTTCATCTATCCCCCAAGCTGAAAATTTTCCTCGGTGGACGGAGATTTTCTACAAGGGAAGAACTGACAGCCGAATTAGAGAGGTATTTTGCAGGCCTGGAGGAATCTCATTTTCGAGATGGGATCAAGGCATTGGAACATCGCTGGACCAAGTGCATTAGTCTACAGGGAGACTATGTTGAAATATAAAAGCAGTTCCACCGAGGTAAAAGATACTTAATTCTAGTACATTCCGAGAACTTTCCAAACCACCTACGTATGCTCTATGAATATCTAGGAGACTACGCTCCAAAGCTTATGCCTTCACTGCCTTATCATGGCAACCTTCAACAACCAGAGCCCATTTGCTCACTAAAATTTACACTTTCCAGGTATCTCGAGGCACAGCCTACATTTTACAATTCAAAAATAATTCACTGTCTTAAACCCTCAACAGTTTAACCACTTAACAGAAATAACTGAGTTTTACGGGAGTATTGAATACTCATTCTACTGGGCCCTTGTGGGGAGAAAAAAATACAGGTTAAAGTACTGGCCCAAAAATCAAAACGATGCGCCAGGCAGACACTTGCACTCCTTGAAAACCTAGTTGGGTTCAATGCCCGACGTTACAGAGGCAAATCCTATACGGTACTTCTGAGGTGACTAGGTGGAGAAGATTTAAGTTACAAAGCTACAGACAGAAAACGGTTTCAAAACATAGTCACCTATATTCAAGTTGATGGGGAACTCGAGAGGGTGTCACACTCTCTATTCCCGAATTTAAGCTAAGTATTTTTCAGCTCACTTGAAATATACATTTTAGAAGACTGGAAATTTAAAGTTACATTATTAAAGATGGAAACCTTCCTCTCGAGCTAGCTTTCAGAGGCTATCACCTAGTTATTAAATGGCTGCCATTACCTTACTGCGCTGGACTGCTCGATGAAGGGTGAGATACCCCCGCCTCCACTATTAGCACACACTCAGTAAACTGGACGATCAAGAAGATAAGGTAGCTCGAAAATTTGCGAGCTTTTATACCCGAGAGGAAGGTTCGAGAGAGATCTGGACTAAGGCCCGACACACCCACAATTTTTATTGGATAATTAAATATGTAGAAGAAAACTCTGGTTGGTGGAAAAATACACATACAAAATTTCTTATTAGTTAATTCTAAAGTTGGCAGAAAGAGATCAAAGTGTTGACAACTGTGATACACCTAAAACAAAGGCAAATCAACTCATTTGAGGAAACCTTAAAATAACAAATTACTTTAGAATTGTAATAGTTCCTCTTCACACTAGAGGGCATAACATACGTTCTTTTGGTAGAGACGTCTGTGAAGAAAAGTCCAAATTTCTTGTACAAGATGTTGCAAGATTATATTGAAGATGGCGTTTTTCAAGGTGCTTAATTTGAATGAACGGGGCGGATGTACCCTCGCGGTACAGACCTCCCCCACCCCCTTAAAGTCTCTCCTCATGGTGAAAATTAAAAATTTGTTGTTAGGAAAAAACAAAAATTTTTACAGGAATTTTCTTGAAAAAGTTCCTTTAAAAGAAAAATTTAAGTCAAAACCAACCTTGAAGTCATAGAAGTCTGGGATAGAAAGTTCAAGTTTGACGGCAAGATCGGCCGCTACCGTCGATACTAGGATGGCGTCCTTCTGACCCCCCTAAGTGCCCTCAGATACACCTCTCCCGCTACCATGGGAAGGGTAGCCATGGTGATGGTCGCCGCAGACCAGATATAGAGATATTGCTCCAAGATGGGTAGGCGGTTGTATTACCGCACCTCAGCCCTCGCTGGAAAGGATGGTGCTCCAGCACGCCGTTATGAAGGAGAGTGGGCCCTTACCACACGCCAGCATCGCTCGTCAGATGTTACAACTCGGCTGCCGACGTCGGAGAGGGCACTGAAACAGCAATTTACTTGGCGACAGAGATCGTTTTGGTACAGAGTGGGAGTTGTGTATTGTTCTACGCTGCGGATTCAGATGAGGCGGGCTGCATAGAGGATGAGTGTGTGATTGCAGGCTTGGTGTTGGAGGCGGGGACAAGGTAATGGCTGCCAGGTGATGGAATAAGGTAAACTTTACTAGAGGGGAAGGTTGTACATAATTAAAATAATGATCTTAAATAGATATGGGTGTGGTAGAAGGTCTCCCCATATACCTTACAACCTGATTAAGAACAATATGTTCATTGAACTGCAACCGAAAGAAATATAACTTATTCCTTGCTGCCATAACTTAGTGACCCATACTGAAAAATAAAAGATTATACGGGTTTGATTTGAGAAAGGTGAACCCTAAATATACTCTCATTGGCTGGGTTGCTGACCAGAAGAGTAACAGGAGTTAAGTGTCCAAAATAATACATGGCCCATGAAATCTGGGAGCAAGTTTGTTTACGGGAACGAAATACTTAACCATACCTTGATCTCCAACCTTTAAACTGGTGGGCTTCCGTCCACGATCATACTTTCTCTAACCTTTTCATGAGAAGCCTTAAGATTACTTCTAGCCTTCTTCCACAGGTCCCTGATATTATCAGGATCTATTGTCTCAGGTAATATGTTACTGAGTGACCAAAGATTGGACAGGGGCGTGTTGGGAACGAATTTAAACATAAGAGAAGCAGGAGTGAACTTGTGGGACCCTTTAACAGCCGAATTTAAAGCAAAAGATAACTAATGCAGAGAAGTATCCCACCTGAAATGATCTTCATGATGACAAGCGATCAACGCCGATCGAAGATTACGATTGACCCGCTCAGCAAGAGATGGTTGAGGGTAATAAGCGGAAGTTGTTACATGCGATGTGGACAGGAGGAAACAGAATTTTCGGAATAAGTTAGATGTGAAAGCCTTTGCATTATCAGAGACTATATATTGACAGAGGCCAAAAGAAGCAAAGATAGTAGTAAGACAAGAAATTGTAGAATGAGCGGTAGCCAGCTTAGTCGGAAACAACCATGAACATCTAGTGAAGTCATCTACGCATACAAGAATGAATTAATTTTCGTTCCCCTTTGATTGGGGGAAGAGTCCGACATAGTCTATGTAAGAACGCTCCATGGGGCGAGATGCCTGATGCGATGACAATAGCCCTGCTTAGTAGACAAGGTGGGGTTACTTAGCAAGCAAGATTTACAAGTTTTAACCATTTCTCTGATTTCACCGTCCACACTATTCTAAATAAGCATCTCTCTGATTTTTTCCCTTGTTTCTAAGATGCCCAAATGCCCCCCAATGGGGTCTTATGATAGTATTTGGAGATCATTGGCACAAGAACGGTTGGAACCACAACTTTCATCTTCTGATCGTGCTTCGAACGGCAACACAAAACCCCGTTCCTCGACACATAAGGGACAGCATATTCCCCAGAAGAAAGGGTTTCCATAATGGGAGCCAGCACTGAATTTTCTCGTTGATATTTCTCAATATCACGGAATAGCGTAGGGGCATCCGTCAAAATAGCATTAATACTAGAAGGTATGGGCGTGGGAAGAGAAGAACTATTTCCTGTTCACTGGTCTCAACATCACTAGAAAACATGCGGCTTAGTCCATCGGCAGCTGCATTTTCTGATCCCCTAATGTGTCGTACATCAAATTGGAATGCTTAGATCCTGGTAGACCAACGGGCGATACGTTGGGTACGAAGAGGCAACCCAACTTAAGGCTTGGTTTTCTGTCTCTAATTCAAATTTGACATGTTCCAGGTAAATGCGGAAATTTTCAGAGCAAACAAGACTGCCAAACCCTCTAATTCATAGATAGAATACTTGGCTTCTTGAGCCGATAAAGTCCTAGGTCCGGTATTCATAGTCGCAATAAGTAATACTTACGTTCAAGTCGAACTTAAATCTCGACTTTATTCCAGATTCCGGCGCAAATAAGTCCTACTTAATAGTGATATACTTCATAAAGTCTAACTTCATGAAGCTGGACTTATTGGAATTCATAGTCATTTAAGTGTTACTTATATGATGAAATAAGTTGAACTTCGTCAAGTCAAGCAGACCCTTGACTTATTTCGCATCTTAACCTATAAAATGGATGAAGATTTTGAGGAAGTGTTAGAAGAAATCCGTGCTCCAAAGCGATACCGGTTCTTGCAAAATGTTATGTACCCGTTTGAATTTTACAGTGAAGTGGAATTCGAAAGGAGGTTTTTGTGATGGCATTTCATATTTGCCCATACCTCCCGCAATTGTTGGCATCTCGCTATAATAAATTATAACCAAATTAGTGCTAGGTATAATAATACTTATACAATCTTCGCTTCTGAAATAGTATTTTTACCATTATAAGAACATAACTTACATTTTCTACAGTATGTATTGAGGAATTTAATTCTTCAGCAATACTTAACCAAGCACCTTCCTTTTGCTTAGAAGATACCGCGTTCATTTTCTTATTCTGTACTAGCAAATGAACCCGTGCTTCGCTACGGTATTGTACATTGTCTACAGAGTTCTACGTGAATTCCTGTACACGCGGTGAGTGAGATTTTATTAAATAGCATGTCTCTTAGCGTTATCGAAGAAACGCCACGGGAGGACCCCATGAGTTCTTTCCCGTGTAACGTACGAGTTGTGGAGTTGTGATGATAATGGCAGGCCCCTTGTCTACTGTCGGTCACAATCGATTTTGGGAGTTTTCGTTAAAATGGCAGCCCCTTTCCTACTTCCGGACACATTACAGATGAGGAGCCTTCATTACAACGGCAGGCACATTCCCTACTGCCAATCAATATTGAGTTATACTGTTATCATTATAATGACAGGCCCCACTTTCTAATGTCAGTCAGCTTACTGTCAGTCACACTCGACTTGGTGAGTTTCAGTTACAATACCAGGCCACTTTGCCTAATGCCAGTCACATTTTAATGGGAAAATGTTTATAATCAATCAATCACTACTGATCTGCATTTAGAGCGGTCGCCCAGGTAGCAGATTCCCTATCTGTTGTTCTCCTAGCCTTTTCTTAAATGAGCGCAAAGAAATTGGAAAATTATTGAACATTTCCCTTGGTAAGTTATTCCAATCCCTAACTCCCCTTCCTATAAACGAATATTTGCCCCAATTTGTCCTTTTGAATTCCAACTTTATCTTCGTATTGTGATCTTTCCTACTTTTAAAGACACCACTCAAACTTATTCGTCTACTGATGTCCTCCCACGCCATCTCTCCTCTGACAGCTCGGAACATACCATTTAATCGAGCAGCTCGTCTCCTTTCTCCCAAATCTTCCCAGCCCAAAATTTGCTACTCTTTTGTCGGAAGTCACCCAGAACAAATCGAGCTGCTTTCCTTTGGATTTTGACGGACACCCTTGTCTACTGCCAGACACAATCGGGTAGGGGAGATTTGAACAAAATTGCATGTTTCCTTGCCTTCTGCTAGTCAAACTGAGAAGGGAATTATTCATTAAAATGGTAGGCCCTCCTTACTAATGCCAGTTACACAAGAGTTGGAGAAAGTCCCCATTCTTTTTTCCTACAAGTTGCTTTACGTCGCACCGACACAGATAGGTCTTACGGCAACGATGGGATAGGAAAGGGCCAGGAATGGGAAGGAAGCGGCCGCGGCCTTAATTGAGGTACAGCCCCAGCATTTGTCTGGTGTAAAATGGGAAATCACAGAAAACTATCTTCAGGACTGCCGACAGTGGGGTTCGAGCCCACTATCTCCCGAATACTGGATACTGGCCGCACTTAAGCGACTGAAGCTGTCGAGCTCGGTGGATCCCATTCTTACTGCCAGTCACAGTAGACGTAGGGAGAATTTACAGTATAACAACAGGAGACGCCCTCCTGCTGACAGTCACTATCAATTTGTTAAGTATTAATAATAATGACACACACTTTCTAGATCGCTCCAAACCGACTTGATTTTATATATAGATGACAGATAAACATGGGCACGTTTGTAAGTGCAGACCTTCATTTCTAGATATACTGCTCCTAAATGGTGCATCATATCGACAAACGGTTTAAGCCGTCAAACGCCACTTTCATCGTTCTACATGTTTGGTCCTCAAACATTTTCTCGTATCTCCCATATTTATGTGTTCAATTGGGTTAGAAAATTTGAATGGGGTGAAATTTGGGTACATTTTTAACACTTTATATTATTTTTCGCATACTTATACGTGGAAGCTAGAATAATGAAATTTGGCTCGCATATGGCCAGCATTGGTCGTGTCAGTGTGCGTGCCAAATTCGATGACTCTCTCTTTCTTATAAGTGTGTCAAACTATGAAATATACGTGTAGAAATCACAAAATGTACGTACAATCTAGAAACACCGCCACATCTAACGTATAAGGGAGAGAGATACGACGAAAAATCAGGAGTAAAAAGTGAAAATTTCAAAATTCTTGGAATTTTTCCGTTGCTTACAGGCTAAAAGCTATAATTTCGCCAAATTTCAAGTTTCTAGCTCGTCTGGCAGATTGTGCCGCCAGCTTGATTTGGGGGGGGGGGGGGGAGGGGGACAAAAAATAGGAATTTCCTGAAATTTTTAACCCCACTAAACCTATAGGTTATCGCTTTGGGTAAATATATATGAGCGTGTTCTTATGCTGAGCCCAAAATTTCAAGCCTCTCCCATCCCCCAGCGTGCCCTCTGAGAGAATTTTGAGAATTTTTCGATTTTTATAGTAAGTTTCTGAGATGCCTTGAACTGCCTCATTAATTCACGTCGATTCTCATTTTTTTACCTTTATATATATATATTTAATAGACCGACTTGTTTATATTAGATAATTTAACAGTCAACCCAGCCTTCCGATGGCGATTGAGGACTTCCTTCAGATGATGTAAGTGCTCTTCGAAGGTCTCTGAAAACACGATGACATCATCGAAGATTCGATACAGATATTCGAATTTGATGTCAGTGAAGACCTTATCTAGCAGTCTAGTAAGAACAGCTGCACCCGTGGCGAGTACGAAAGGTACGCGGTTGTATTCATACAGATTCCAATCAGTGGCAAAAGCCGTTAGATGTTTGGAATCTTCCGCTAGAGGAATTTGATTATATGCCCTGTTAAGGTCTAAGATGGCAAAGAACTTAGCCTTGCGAAACAATGAAAAACAACAATGAATATCCGGAAAGGACACAGATTGTAACACAAACTTACGATTCAAAGCCCTATAATCAAGTGCAGGCCTGAAACCACCTTGAGGTTTCGGTACAAAAAAAATGGGCGATATATACGCCGACTTGGAAGATCGAATGATACCATCCCTCAACATCTGATCGATGATTTCCTTAAGAGCATTTTAGGTGGCGATAGTCTGTAAGGAGGGAACCTAACTGGAATAGAATCTGTTAACTCAATCTTATATTCAGTAAGGTCAGTGACGCCAAGGGTATCTTAAAAATACGTCAGGAACGGACTGACACAACCTTTAACGATATCTTACTCTGGGTAGGCGAAATAGAAGAAAATACCGCAGAATTACATTTCAAAAGAGAAATATTACAGTTAATAGCAGACTTGAAGATGCACGACTTGCTCTGAATGTCGAGCACAAGACCTGTATGAGACATGAAATCGGCCCCCAATATTATAGGGCAAGACAACTGTTTGGCTACAGATAACTTTCCAGGTAAATTTTGAAATGCGAACTTTAACAAAAAGAAAACTTAAAATTTCCAATGGCGACGAGTTTGCCGAAACACATTAAGTGAAACAATAGTCCGGAAATTTACAACAGCTTTTAATTTAGAATACCGCTCTTCGGAAATAATGGAACTCACGCTTCCTGAGTCTAATAGAGCCGTGACTGGTTCGTTATTTACTTCAATTTTGAGATACGGTACGAATTCTGGAGCCTCGGAAGTAATTTTAAGGCATTCCCTACAGCTTTCAAATGATAAATTAGATGAGGTTTTATCCTTAAAAAATTCGTTGCCTAATCTAACAGGGGCTGAGCCTCTGGAAGGTGAGTATTGTGACTCAGCCGGTGACGCTAGTCACTTCCTATCACTTGTATTCGAGGCACCAGAAGTTGAACAAGATAGTGTGCTGTTACGTGAAGTGCCAGATGGGAAAATGACTCGCACTTGAAGCAACCTTGAGACGGACCGGCTCCGTTCCTATTTCCCCTCGATTTCACAAGGGACACTTCTTCCTAAGGTGTTAATTTGATCCACATGCATAACACTTGCGTGTGAGAAGGTTTCGGCGAGGTGGTGGCCGAGAACTGTTAGATGACGGAGGTGGCTCCCTGGCGACTCGTAAGGTGTCAGCATACCTTACTCCTTTAGCTGACACTGCCATTGCCTCGAGTTCCGAGAAAGTTTGAGGCCGAGATGCAAAACATACGTATGACCTATAGGGCGAAGAGTTTGCTTCTACAATCGTCTGCACAGTTTGGTCTTCAGGAAAAAGAAGGGCAAATATCCTCGTATAAAACTTTATATAATGAATAAAGTCGGCAAGGTTCTCGTCCAAACTCTGTACTGTAAAATACTACTTCTGGATTAAATATGACACCATTCTAGCCAGAATGAAGTTAGCCAAAAGATTGGCATGGTGGTCTTCTATTGAAGATCAGCTATTGCTTTTACTATTTTGTCCGAGAGGACGCCTGCAGAATATGGGTAAATAATTTGTAGTATTTGGGAGTGAGAAAGAGCAAACACTAAAACATGGTTGCCATTGATGTTTTCACGGCCCGTGCTTATAGACATGATATAGGCTCTTGGGCTTATGTCGTGTCAATGAAATAAGGTGAAATTCTTTACGTTTCGCAGAGAACAGTGCTCTGCGTCATCAGAAGAAAATCTCGACTGTCCACGCGAAAGGCTACTTAAACAATGAGCTTTTGAATTTAGACGTTATAATAGAAGTGGAAATGGTGCGTTCATTCGTCACCAGATGGTTCCCTGAACGCGATACAGCGCTATTGTTCGAAGCGGAAGCTGACGGAACCATTAAATCAGTCTTAGAGAGTCACATAACATGTGTACGTAACATATGACATTGACAGGTGTATGACATTGACACAAGCCTGGAATGTAACATCTGGCGATGAGGAAAGTACGAATTTGGAAAACACCGAAGCGAAATAACAATAGTGAAGGGGCAGGGAAGGGAACTACCTACGTAAATCCTTAATGACTGGCAACGCGGTGTTACTTGATTGATAGCCAGAGTCCCTGTTGAAATTGTTAGGATTTCTACGTATTTACACACCTTTCCCGTATATTCCTGGAGCTGTAGTGTCTAGTGTGGGTAAGAGCTCGAGCATCTTGGAAGATGACATCATGGCATCATGACCCGTCGATAGAGCGTGCTCAGCTATTGCTGATTTGTCTGGCTGGTTGAGACGAACATTACGTCCATGTTCCTTGATACGGGTACCAATGAACCGGCATGTTTGGCCGATGTATACCTTACCGCAAGTACAGGGAATTTTGTATACCCCAGGATGTAAAAGTGGGGATCCACGTCTTGGGAGGTGGGGGGGGGGGGAATTCGAACCATGAAGGTTGGGCCCGAATTGTTCTTAATCTGGGAGGCCTTCCTTACTGGAATGCTCTCCGCATTTTGTATCCTCTGAAATGTCGCGGTCTACCCCACGGATAACACAACTAAAGAGGCTGTGTCGCGGGAGGTGGCGGTGGGGTTTTGGTTGTGGGGGGGAGAGGGATTTTAAGGGTGAAGATGAGCCAAGCTGAGAAACACTGACTGCTTTGGTAAGTCGACGGGCGTCGCCTTCACCATTAACCTTAGTGATTACTCCATTATTACTGAAACGAATATCCGCGATGTCTTCCCGCCTGAAGTTGAATTGTAATAATTTTGTGAAAATGGTCCTAGGGTTACGATATTCGACGACTGGTTAGAGGAGTAGGAAAGAGTGGGTTTCCAGGGGGGCTTTCTGAAGTGTTCTGGCGTTAGAAATGGGTCTTCGGTCTCCTGAGAGGGGGGGAATCGGTGATTGAGGAGGTGTTAGGTTTGGGGGGAGGGGAGTTGTTGGGCTCGGATGCGTTGTCTGGTCCAGCAACAGCCGGTGGCTGTTTGGGTGCTGATATCTTCGTCCTGTGCCTGCTATTCTCTGCGGGGCTAGAGATAGATCGCTTAGGTACCACTCGAGAAGAATCCAGAGATGGTACCGGGGTTAATGGCAGCTGATGAAAGGGTCGTGGGGGTTGTGTAGAATCAGTGCTAGTACACACCCCTGAATGAGTGTGGGCTGTGCTATATAGCATGTAGTCTGTATTGGCCAGGGTTACTGTGGCGGAGCTGTTAGTGGCGGCACTCATGAGGTAAATGGTGGCTCAGATTAACACGTTACTGTTTTGGGCACCAGTACTACAGTACACTAATGGAGACTTATATCCTCTAAAGTTCACTAATAACTTATGAAAGTCTATAGGGTTTGGTACCACTGAGAGTCTAGGAGTAAGTCCAGGCAGTCTCCTCGCCTTGTCCACAAAACACACACACACACACGCGCGCGCGCGCGCGCGCGCCAGTCGAAAAGCAGCCCAGGGATGAAACCCACGCGGAGCTCGTCAACCTAACCTATCTGACCACCTTTTCAAGCAACCTTAAATTGCCGTGGCAGCTTACGGTGTAGGGCTCCCGGTGGACCAAATGAATCAAAGGTCAGCATTACTCACCGGTCGATGTAGTTCCTCTGTAGGCCAGTGGATGCGTCGATGATGAACGCATGAACCTCGCTCGCTCTTATGCCCAGTCATGGGGACCACTACGTAGGCAACTTGGAGCCACCGGCAGTGCCTATGCACTATAAGAGACTTTGGAAGGCCACTGCATAGGCTTTTTGAGCCACCAACAGTGCCAATGCACTACGAGAGACTTCGTTTCATTTTCAAAAATTGATGCCTGCCTGGCCATCAGATGATATAGATATTGATTCCCATAGGGAACCTGAAATTCTTGTCCAGAATGAGTAAATTTATAATACCAATATAGTTGGTCCTTTATTTGACATTAACATTTTTCAGCTAACTCATTCCTGGTCGCCAGCGTTTCGTCCCAGTGTGCTAAGTTAGGCTCATTAGTGAGCCGGTGGTAGGTGTGCTATTTACCAACTGATGAGCCCAACGTAGCACACTGGGGCAAAGCGCTGGCAACCAGGGACGAGTTAGCTGAAAAATTAATAATGTCCAATGATGGACCAACTACATGGTTATGAGGGTGTTTAGGGGTTGTAGTAAGGATATAAAGGAGAGTGCATATAAGTCTCTGGTAAGACCCCAACTAGAGTATGGTTCCAGTGTATGGGACCCTCACCAGGATTACCTGATTCAAGAACTGGAAAAAATCCAAAGAAAAGCAGCTCGATTTGTTCTGGGTGATTTCCGACAAAAGAGTAGCGTTACAAAAATGTTGCAATGTTTGGGTTGGGAAGAATTGAGAGAAAGAAGAAGAGCTGCTCGACTAAGTGGTATGTTCAGAGCTGTCAGCGGAGAGATGGCGTGGAATGACATTAGTAGACGAATAGGTTTGAATGGCGTCTATAAAAGTAGGAAAGATCACAATATGAAGATAAAGTTGGAATTCAAGAGGACAAACTGGGGCAAATATTCATTTATAGGAAGGGGAGTTAGGGATTGGAATAACTTACCAAGGGAGATGTTCAATAAATTTCCAATTTCTTTGAAATCATTTCGGAAAAGGCTAGGAAAGCAACAGATAGGGAATCTGCCACCTGGGCGACTGCCCTAAATGCAGATCAATATTGATTGATTGATTGATTGATTGATAGATTGATTAATTGATTGATTGATTGATTGATTGATTGGTTGATTGATTGATTGATTGATTGATTGATTGATTGATTGATTGATTGATTGATTGATTGATTGATTGATTGATTGATTGATTGATTGATGGTATTATAAATTTACTCATTTCGGACAAAAATTTCAGGTGCCCTATGGGAATCAACATCTATATCACAGACTTACGACGCGATCAATGTAACATCATCTACAGCTCAAGAACAAATGAAGGTACTGAAGGAGCCAAGCGGCTGAGGTTGCGAGAAGAGGTGGGAGAGAGAGATTTTATCATGACCGTCGTCATTCTGATGAAGCGTTAGCTCTCTAGGTTTAATGCTGCTTGTGTCACTGGGGTGGGGAGGTCCTCAACCCCGACACAGCGCGTCCCACTGGTTGACAGGGAGCGTTCCTGTAGATATACTGGACAGATGCGAATAAGGCCTAGCCAAATGAGCACTTGTGGATCAACTAAGGAAAACAGGAACATCGGTGAATGGTCTTGATGGCGAAAGAGGTATAT
Source organism: Anabrus simplex (assembly GCF_040414725.1). Taxonomy (NCBI): domain Eukaryota; kingdom Metazoa; phylum Arthropoda; class Insecta; order Orthoptera; family Tettigoniidae; genus Anabrus; species Anabrus simplex. The sequence goes on along the minus strand of NC_090268.1, from coordinate 227,378,442 downwards.
TTCCAACGGCTGAGGAGGAAAAAGAACTGGCTCCACGGCTTACAACCGTAGTTCTAACACTGGACAGAGATATCTGTCGTCCAAAATATACCGTAAAATAACAATTATTGTGCATGATGGAACAACTTTCTGAAAGAAACTACCCTAGGTGGTAACCGACAATGGGAATCCATCATCGTTTTAGGCGACGCACACAGGCCTTCGGATTCTGGGGAGCCTGTACCAACATGCAAGATGGAATCGGAGCCATCTGGAAGCCGTTTAAGCAATAGAACAACTTACGGGATTCCACGATGAGCAAAAACAGAAAAGCGGCTGAACAGAAGAGAGAAGACATGCGGTCAGAGAAGGAATCCAGTGTTTTTATGGCGCAAAAAAGGCTTCCAGAAATGCCTTATAGTTATTTGACATGGTCCCTAATGCCCCTAAATGAGAAAAGATATGAGTAACCATCATGTGAAATTTCGACATCGTATGACAAACGGTTTCAGAGAAATGAATATTTTTGTTTTCGGATATCAACCCTCACACAACCCTTAGGGCTGAATTTCATTTTAAAACTTGATATACAGTATTTAAGTTAACATCTAGTTCATAAAGGAGCAATCATTGAGTGAAATTTCAATTTTGTTTGGTGAACGATTTCGGAGTAATGAATATCGTAGTTCTTTTTACCTCTGTTACATCCCCTTAGAGGAGGGTTTTTTGAAACACTTCTTTTGTGTGTGCCTACGCTGTAAAAGCAATAAATCCCCAAATTTTCATTTCTTTTTGTCGAGTAGATTTGGCTGGGCGTTGATTGGCAATCAGTCAGTGCATTGCCTTTTCTATACTAATATTTAAAGAGGTAAAGTTTGTTTGTATGCAATGGCTAATCTCAGGAACTACTGGACCGATTCTAAAAATTATTTTACTAATATAAAGATACATTACCCCTGAGTGCTATGGGCTATATTTCATTTTCAAAACAATTCGAGGGGGGGGGGGTATTGAGATATTGGCACCACACTATCCCTGCTCTAGGAATCGGATAAAGAAATGAACTCCCGTAACTATGGCAACGGCCAGCTCCAGTACCGTATGCTTACAGTAGCGAGATTATCTACAATATATCACAAAAACCTAGCATGTTATAGACATCAAATTTAGTATTTGGAATCTCCTTTAAAATAAAAGAACACAAATTTTTGTTTTCAGAAAACCCACTAAAGGGGTAAGGGTTGAAAAGAAGCGAGGAAAGAGTTGAATTCTCTATACGAGGATACACATATCTCAGAAACCGAAGATTTTACAGACGTTAAAATTGGTAGGCCGAATTTGGAATCTCTTTCAAACATAAATGAACGCACTTTTTCTGGAAAATCCACTTAAGGGGCTGCCATTTTTTTAAAGCGGGCGATATTTTAAAATGAGTATCTTCTTCTCTTCGATCGGTTTTCCCACACCTGTGGGGTCGCGGGTGCGAACTGTGTCGCACTCGCACATGTGCATTTGAAGCTATTTTATGACTGGATGCTCTTACTGACGCCAACCCTATGTGTAGGGATGTCATTATTATTGCGTATTCCTATTGTGGTTGGTAATGTGGTGTGTTGAGTGAATATGAAGAGGAGAGTGTTGGGACAAACACAAACAACCTGTCCTCGAGCCAGAATAATTAATCACACGCGATTAAAATATCCGACCTAGCCCGGAATCGAAATGGGAACTCTGTGAACTTAAGGCCTCAACGATGAACTCTCAGCCAAGGAGTGGGGAGTTTTTTAAAATTAGTATATCTACAGTATATCACATAAACTTAACATGTTACAGACGTGAAAATGGGTATTTGATATCTCCTTTAGAAATAAAGACCCCCCCCCCCCCGCCCACCTTTTTTGTACTGTTTCTCACATGTAGAGTTCCATGTCGCATGTTCCGGATTTAGCTCTGCCAGTAGCTTGGTCACCTTAGCCCCAAAAGGCAATGCCACAAACGTGGTTTACAAAGAGGTTCTGGGGTAAATGAAATGCAATTTTTCGGCGAGGTTTTATACTTCAGGGATTTTCAGATAATGGCTTAGTGCAGCACCGAGGTATAATTCATTTTTATCAACTTACGAAATTCTCGCGAGCGAAGCCGTGGGTAACGGCTAGTATACATATATATCGTCATAAAAAGACTTCAACCCCTTTTTCACTTCCTTTCTATACCCACCTACCTCCTTAAGTGCATGAGATTTCAAACACCAACTTTCATGGCTCTAATGTCCGGCTTCATGGCTAAATGGTTAGCGTGCTGGCCTTTGGTCACAGGGGCGCCGGGCTCGATTCCCGGCAGGTTAGGGAATTTTAACCGTAATGGGTTTATTCCACTGGCACGGGGGCTGGGTGTATGCGTAGTCTTCATCATCATTTCATCCTCATCACGACGTGCAGGTTGCCTACATGCGTCAATTGAAAAACCTGCACCTGGCAAGCCGAACTTGCACGACACTCTCGGCACTAAAAAAGCCATACACCATTTCATTTCATGTCTCTAACATCCTCAGTTTTGATAAATAAGTATCCTTATAAAATTATTCAACTCCTTTTTCACTTCTTTTCACCCCCATCTCCACTTTAAGAGAATTTTCCGAAAACAAAAACGATGTATTTCTTTATTTTCAAAGGAGATCAATGTTCACATCTGTAACATGTTCAGTTTGCGAGATATAAAAAGAACTGAAACCCCTTTTCAATCCCACTGCACCAGGTGGATTTTCCAAAACCAAAAAGGTAACGTGTGTTCCTTTATTTCTGAAAGAGATTCCAAATACCAATTTCCACGTCTGTAACATCTTCAGTAGGTATTTGAGATATAAGTATCCTCATAAAAATAATTTAAACTCCTTTTTCACTTCTTTTCACCCCCTTCAAGCAGTAGCGGTGATTAGGGGGGCTAGGGGGGTTATTGCCCTCCACTTTCTATAGAAGACCTTAAATTGTTATTCCATATTAGCCAGCTGAAACTGGGAATCATGCGAATTATTAAAAAAGCAATTTGTACTGTACAAGCCCTGTTGTCTTATGAGGTAATTTTTTCGTTTAACCAATTTCTTTAATTACTAGCTGCTACCCTCGGCTTCGCTCGCGAGGATTTCGTAATGTGATAAAAATACTTGTTCCTCGGTACTGCACTAAGACATTATCTGTAAACCCCTAAAGTATAAAAACTCACCGAAAAATTGCATTTCATTTGCCCCAGAACCTCTTTGTAAACCACGTTTGTGGCATTGCCTTTTGGGGCTAAGATGACCAGACTACTGGCAGACCTAAATCTGTCGAAAAAACAAAGTTTTATTTATTTCTAAAGGAGATTCCAAATACCAAATTTCACGTCTGTAACATCTTAGTTTTTGAGATATAAACATCCTCATCAAGAGAATTCAACTCCTTCTTCACTTATTTTCGATCTCCAGCTTAAGCTGATTTTCCGAAAACAAAAAGGACGCATTTCTTTATTTTTAAAGGAGACTATAAATATGGATTTTCACGTCTGTAACATGTTACATTTATGAGATATAATGTAGATATATTCATTATAAAAACTGCCCCACTCCTTGGCTGAGTGGTCAGCGTTGAGGTCTTCGGCTCGTATGGTTCCGGGTTCGATTCCGGACTAGGTCGGGGTTTTTAATCGCGTGTGATTAATTCTTCTGGCTCGGGGAGTCCCAACCAAATACAATTAAAACAATACGCGACACTCTGCGAGATATCGAGGGACAGCGATTAGAGCTCTGTCTAGGGGAGTGACCTGAGAGTTACTGATTCTGTCATAAGAGCACGTGTATTTGTTTGTGAAGTTTTTGGGGTTATTTATGCGTTTGCATTAAGTTGACATAAGTAAATAGTAGCGTGTATCATTCCTTTATATCTCCTGTCAATATGAGTGGAAAGATATGTGCTGCGTTTGGCTGCAATAACTACAGTATGAAGTGCAGAAGGATTCGCGGTCTTTCTTCCGTTTCCCTCGTGACAAGAAAATGTAATTAAATACTGTGTTTGCAGATACAGATTATTCCAGTTACAAAGATATTTTTATAGAAGGTCTACTTCCTAAACTTCTGACCTGCGCGACCCATATTTTAACTGGCTTAAAATATAATAAGCTTATTTTATTGTATTAGTGCAGCAGTTAACCTTCAATACCGATGTGGTGTTGTAGGTGTGATCTGTGGGTTTTGATTTAATTCAGGAAAATGCATATGTGTGTGGCTGGTTGTGTTCCAAGTTACCCCATTTGGAATGCCGTAATGCGTTGCCAAGCACTGAAGAAAACAGGGTGATTTAAGAAATGTGATGATGATGCAAATTTGCTTTACCCTAATGTAATGGCAAGTACCGTATTGCTTTTAGGGAAATTTTGAATGTTTTTGCGGCTAAATTTATACATTTCCTTTCTGTTAGTAGGCTTCAAGTTAAAAGGAAAACTATCCAGCTCTTAAATGTAAATTCATTGAATCATGTGTGTAAGGAATGTGCCGATATTTTTATTGACAAATGTCCTAATGTGATGTACAATGCTTTTAAATGAGAGAAAAAAAAGACAAATCTAGCCGTGAAAGTTCAGGCAGCTATGCTGAAGCTAAAAAATTAATGCATAAATGAAAGATCAAGCCTTTTCACAGCAGTCCATTTCACATCTTGATTATATGTCTAATTTCAGTCATTAAATAGCAACCTGTTAAATAATTCTTCATTCATGTATCCAGAATGGCTTTAGAAACGTTGAAGTTCATATTTTAGCCACACTTTCTTTCTAGACGTATTTTTTTATCCATATTTCCACTGATATTTGAATTTAGCGTGAATTTTCAGGTCACGCCACTAGGAGCGCCACTTGCGAATTGTCTCCCATTTTAACAAGGCGAAATCCGGAAGTGTCGCGTATTGTCTCTACTGTATTTGTCCCGACATTCTCCTCTTCATACTCACTCAACACACCATATTACCAACCACAACAGGAACACGCAATAGTAATTATATCCCTACATATATCGTTGCCGTCAGGAAGGGCATCCAGTCGTAAAATAGGGTCAGATCACATGTGCGACACAGTTCGCACCCGGTTTAGGGCTCGTAGGGCTTATCGAGTTTTGTTTTTGCGTCAAAGGGATTAATTTGAGCGTTGTCTCGTTCTTGTACGACAAATTCGATATTTTGCCTATATTAGCCTATTATTTTTATATCTCCCACCCCCCGTTCACCCCAGCTCAAATTGTTTTGAAAATAAAATACAACCCATGTTACTCACTGGCGATGTAGCTTTCTATAGGTGAAGTAATTTTTAAAATCGGTTCAGTAGTTTTTGAGTCTATTCGTTACAAACAAATAAGCCTATACATATTTTTCCTCTTTATAATATTAGCGTAGATTAACAAAATTATTAGCGGAAATACATACAAAATATCTTTCGTCGTTACTAACCGATCTGCATAGCACCTCACTAAGTAGTGGAGACTCGAGCAGCAGCGTATAACATTTTCTGCGAGGAAGGGTAGCAGGGGTTAATTTTTGCCAATGTCATGGACACTGATTACAAGCTATAAAGTTAATTTTTGTTCCGTATTGAAGTGCAATTATAAGAAATAAATTGACAAGGAGATCCACCCTTTCAATACAATATATCAAGTAAATAATATTACATCAGTCTGATGTACTACCGTACCTATTAAGGTAATGTGGCTCGGTCGGAACTGTCTAGAAACTGCCAGGAGCTGAATCCGGGCCTCTTAGACTAGAGAAACAAAGTGTAAAAGGCATGTACGCAAAGCAGAGAGACAATAACATAGAGCAGAGGTCAAGTAAAACGAATAAGGATTTATTAATATAAGCTTAGCAAGAAAAGATTTAAATATGGGCATAGAACAAGCAAAATGGGGAAATACAGGGAGTCGAATTTAATCCTGGTGACTGCACGATGGATTATTATTATTGTTATAATAAATATATTTCCGTTGACTTTTCAAGAAATGCAAGATTTTTCCTGTACTACTGATACGATTCGGAAGAATTTGGTACAAACCGCACCTCTGGTTTAAGAGCTTGAATTTTGTGAAACATAGGCCTACATGTGTAATATTGTTCCATTTGTGAAATGTGTATAACATTGAATCAAAATATATATATTTAAAAAAAAAATATTATTACCTACCGCACTTAAGTTGGTAAACTGTCAACCTTTACCTCTCTGTCGAAATTCGCTCAGAGAGCATCAAAAAAACTTACCATTATGGATGTAGCCAAATACAGTAGAGATAATACGCGACACTTACGGATTTCGCCTTGCTAAAATGGGAGACAATTCGACGGTGGCGCTCCTAGTGACTTGATCTGAACAAATCGCGCTAAATTCAAATATCAATGGAAATGTATATACGGAAATTGATAAATAAATTACGTCTAGAAAGAAAGTGTTATTGAGATATTAACTTCGAAGTTGCTAAAGCAATTCTGGATAAATGAATGAAGAATTATTTAAAAGGTTATTATTCAAAGACTGAAATTAGACATATAAACAAGAAGTGAAATGGACTGCTGTGAAATGGCTTTATCTTCAATTTATGCATTACTTTTTAGCTTTAGCATTCCTACCTGAACTCTTACGGTTGGATTTGTCTTTTTTCTCATTTAAAAACATTGTATCATCACATTAAGACACTTGTCAATAAAAATATCGGCACATTCCTTACACACATGATGCAATGAATTAACATTTAATAGCAGGACAATTTTCCTCTTAACATGAAGCCTACTAACAGAAAGATATTCCTTACACATATGATGCAATGAATTAACATTTAATAATAATAATAATGTTATTTGTTTTACGTCCCACTAACTACTCTTTTACGGTTTTCGGAGACGCCGAGGTGCCGGAATTTAGTCCCGCATGAATTCTTTTACGTGCCAATAAATCTACCGACACGAGGCTGACGTATTTCAGCACGTTCAAATATCACCGGACTGAGCCAGGATCGAACCTGCCAAGTTGGGGTCAGAAGGTCAGCGCCTTAACCGTCTGAGCCACTCAGCCCGGCGAATTAACATTTAATAGCTGGACAATTTTCCTCTTAACATGAAGCCTAATAGCAGAAAGATAATCTATAAAATCCCAGTTTTAATCTGGGAAGAGGGATAAAAGAAAGAAAAATGTGAACATGTTGTCGATAGTGATGCTTTGAGGAATATTTACGTACAATTAGAGTAAAAATGTAACATACCCTTGGCTGTATAGTCGAGATTTTTAAAGTCGCTGGCCTGGAAATGATCTGAACAGGTATTATAATTCTTATATAAGCGTAACGCCCCTTCTTTCTTGTACACCTTATCCAAATCACTTCTGTGACATCCTACAGATCACACCTACAACAACACATCGGTATTGAAGGTTAACTGTTGCACTATACAATAAAATATGCGTATTACATTTTAAGCCAGTTAAAATATGGGTCGAGCAGGTCAGAAGATTATGAAGTACTATAAAAATCTCTGTCACTGGAAGAATATATATGCAAACACAATATTACTTACATGTTCTTGTCACGAGGGAACCTGAAGAACTACCGCGCATTTTTCTCTACTTCGTAATTACTGCAGCCAAACACAGCACATACCTTTCCCCTCATGTTGAGAGGAGATATCAAGGAATAACGCACACTACTGTTTATTTATGTCAACTCACTGAAAACTCACAAATAACATCAAAAACTTCACACAAAAATACACGTGCTCTTATGAGAGAATCAGTACTGTTCAGGTCTATCCGCTAGAGTGAGCTCCAGTAGCTGTCCCTCGATATCTCGCTCAGTGTCGCGTATTATCTCTACTGTATTTGACGTAGCTTTCCTTTTCAGTTTTGATGTAGGCTACATACGCTCCCACCCGCTATATTCCACAAACGCGGGTACCGGTATATTTTGTTCCCTGTAATTACATTTTTTTGCCCCACCCCACTTCTAATTCCCAAACGTCGCTACTGAACCATCTACTTCACCAGTTGTGATCAATATTGAATTACGGTGAAAGATTAATCTTTTTATACACCGTAGCGCCATTATGGAAAAACGTTCCAATTTTAGCTTTTCAAACCGTCTTCAGAAGCTGTTGGATCGACTGATGTAAAGAGCCTTGTGTATATTTAGATGGTGGCCGTGATTTTAAAAATACAAATATTAACAAGCTTATGTTCCCCATAGCCTCTCTTTAGTGTTATGCATTTCACGAATGTGATGGGTTAGAAATTCTGAATATTTCTTGGCATCTTTTGGCAACAGTGTTTAACCTTGGTAAGTCAACTGGCAATATAGCTGCCCGGGGATTCACAGTCACATTCACAGTGGTTGGCGTTAAAAAATTCATTCTTTCATAAATATTTACGCCGTTAATGTGTTCATAGCTTGGTTCATAGTTCCTCTACAAAGTAAGCTACTTGTGTGTTACCTGTAAGTATTAGGCACCAAGAATACATAACAGAACTTGCTTAAACGGGACAATATATCACATTTACCGTACTTAATGATTGGTGACAGGTTAACCTTCACAACAATAGGTCGTCGGAAGCTGAGTTAAATCCATTCTGATACGAGGAAAACAGTGCATGGCCGTTGGTGAAGTGGTATTAGTTCTCTCTATCCTCGTGCAAACATTATCCATCTGGTTTCCGCTGGGTAGGTAGGCTATTGTAGTTTTCTTAATAGTATTATTAGCCTTTTTGCCAGGTAATTGGGGTGGTACTTGAGGTGGATGTGGGCTAGTTTTACGGCTACATGCCCTTCCTGATGTAACCGTAGGAGGATGTACATGGTCACTATAGCGGCTCGTGGTTCAAACGGCAGGTGAGGCTAATACGGGTATTATTATGATTATTATTATTATTATTACACTGTTATATGTTACTATTATTATTATTATTATTATTATTATTATTATTATTATTATTATTAATAATATTATTAATAAAGTTTTTCTTCCGTCTGTTGTATATACAGTCGAACCTCCCTTCTGCGGACACCGTCGGTTCCGAAGGGAAAATGTCCGTTACGAAAGGTGTCCGCTAAAACAAGTTTGTAAAAATAATTGAACATTTTAACGGCAAAGAACATCCACCTTAAATATAAGCATATATATATATATTTTTGTTATTCTAAGTCATTTCTGTGTTAGTATTTCATAGAGAGTTATTATAAGTGATTTTACATCATTTACAAACATTACAGTTTCGTGAAGTAATCCCTTGTTACTCATGTTTAACAGACAGACGGTATTTCTGTCTCACTAATTAGGGCCTGTACTGTCTTTTCCTTCTCAAGTTGACTACCTGAGCTCGACCTTACCAGCGACAATCCGAGTTATGAATAGAATGATGCAAGAAGTGAAGAAAATCCCCAGGTAACTTGTGAGTCAATAGTCTCTGGCAGCATTTCTGGGTAACTAGAATTCTCAGAATAGGCGTATACACCACTAGGTAGAACTGCATTCCGATGTACCTTCTCTCCCCTTGCACTCGAACTAGTACAAACATTCAAAGGGGATTTCCTTATGTCTGAAGAATAGTTTTAAAAGAAAGGATGACGTGGTCCGGCGTAATAAATTGTCCTGCAACGTGTAAAGTGTCCGCTTAGTCAAGTGGACGGGACAAATGGCGATGTCCGCTGTCCAGAGTTCAAGGTGTCTATTTAAATAAGGCCAATTTAACACTTGTCTTATGTAAAATAAAATCGGTTCCGAGGAAAATTGTCCATATAGGGAGGTGTCCGCTGAATAAGGGTGTCTGTTAGGGCAGGTTCGACTGTACACCTATATTAAACCTTGTTATTTTATTTTTATTGGCAGTATCAGTACAGTTAAGCATTCTTGATTCTAATGCATGTTAATAATAAAATACTTCAAAAGTGAGGGCCTACCTGATTTATAAAGGAATTGCGCTCGTCAATTCTTCTGCGGTACAAACTATTCACTATTTTAAACCCTACATACTTCTTCATCTTCTTCTTCCTCTGCTTTTCTCACATCTGTGGGGTCGCGGGTTCATACTATATTGCACAGGTGGATTTGGCTATGTTTTACGGCCGGATGCCTTTCCTGACGCCAACCTTACATGGAGGGATGTAATTACTATTGCTGTTTCTGTGTGGTTGGTAGTGTAGTGTGTTGTCTGAATATGAAGAGGAAAGTGTTGGGACAAACAAAAAAAAACCAGTCCCCGGGCCAGAAGAACAGACACGATTAAACTCCCCCGACCCGGCCGGGAATCAAACCCCGTACCCTCCGAACCGAAGGCCTCAAGGCTGACCATTCAGCCAATGAGTCGGACAAATGCTACATACTAATCGCTGTTAAACAGAAACTGTCCAGAACTTAGGCTCTCCACCCCATAACTGCTAAAAGCGAACTGTAAACTAAAATTCAAAACATGTCAAGAGCTTCACTCTTTGAATGATCACAACATGTTACATGAGTTAGAAGAATACAAGTTAGTTTGCAGTAACATCACCATATCACCTGCCGCTACAGTTTTGTCTATATTGTCCTTTATTATTGCGGGCATATCAAAGCTAGCCCCTAGCTTGACATTTTAAAATGCATTGAAACTTTCATTCCCTCAAAGGTTCACTAACCTTCAAAACAATTATCAATACTTGCTGTGAGGACTGAGAGAGAATTAGCCCCAGTGTCAGGATAAACATAGAAAACGTGTAATACAATCATACTTTTTTTTTTCTCGTATCATTTCAGAATAGTGGTACTCAGATATTAATTTGGTCTCATTAAATTAATTATCTAAAATATAAATAATTTTTCTAAACTCTTTATGTCCAAAAATCCGGTGGGGCTAAGCCTCTTAAGCCCTTAATGACACACCGCCCTGCTATTGCGTGTTTCTGTGGTGGTTACCGATAGTAGTGTGGTTTGTTGTCCATTAAGACAAACGCAAACACTCAGTCTTCCGGCCAAAGGAATGATCGATATGGAGTTAAAATCACTGAACTAACTGGGGCTCGATCCTGTGGCCACCTCAAATTAGAGACCAGAATGATGACCATTCAGCCATGGAGTCAGACCTATAGTTGTACTGTATGTGATTTGTGCTTTTACCATAAGGGGGGGGGGGGGGGGGATGGTTTCAGTGGGTTAGCAGATGTATGTGCATTATCTTCTCGTGTAAATTTCTATTAATCAATCAATCAATCAATCAATCCTGATCTGCATTTAGGGCAGTTGCCTAGGTGCAGATTCCCTTATGTGTTGTTTTCCTAGCCTTTACTTTAATGATTTGCAGAGAAATTGGAAATTTACTGAACATCTCACTTGATAAGTTATTCCAATCCCTAACTCCTCTTTCTATAAATGAATATGTGCCCCAATTTGTCCTCGTGAACTCCAACTTTATCTTCATACTGTGATCCTTCATACTTTTAAAAAACATCACTCAAACTTATTCGTCTACCAATGTCATTCCACGCCATCTCTCCACAGACAGCTCAAAACATGCCACTTAAATTTATAATGTCCAAAAATGGACCATTTATATTGGTATTATAAATTTACTCATTCGGGACAAATATTTCAGGTTCCCTATGGGAATCAATATCTATATCACATACCACTTAGTCGAGCAGCTCGTCTTTCTTCCAGGTTTTCCCAGCCCAAACTTTGCAACATTTTCATAACGCTACTCTTTTGTCAGAAATCACCCAGAACAAATCGAGCTGCTTTTCTTTGCATTTTCTTGAGTTCTCGAATCAAGTAATCCTGGTGAGAATCCTACACTGGAATCATACACTAGTTGGGGTCTTACCAGAGACTTATATGCCATCTCCTTTACATCCTTACTACAACCCCTAAATACCCTCATAACCATGTGCAGAGATATGAACACACCTAGATATGTACAGTGATCCCCATAAAGAACATTCACTCTATCAACACAGTAATTAAAACAGGGCATTTCTTATTTTTGAGACTTACAACCTGACTTAACCCTGTTTATCATCATACCTACTGTCTATCATACAACATTATTGAGGTCTTTCTGCAGTAGCTCGCAGCCTTGTAACTTTTTTATTATTTTATACAGTATAACATCATTTACAAAAAGCCATTTATACATGTATAAGAAAACATAAATGTCCAATAATACTGCTTTGAGGAATTCCCCTCTTAATGGTTACAGGATTAGATTATGCTTCACCTACTCTTAATTCTCCGAGTTCTATTATCTAGAAATATAGCCACCCATTCAGTCACTCTTTTGTTTAGTCCAATTGCACTCATTTTTGTCATTAGTCTCCCATGTGTGCATGTTGGGTATTCACCCCAAAGGCTTGTTTGATCTTCCACAGCTCCACCAACAGCTGTCATAGATAGCCTAGGTGTAACTGAAGATGCGTACTAGTCTCCCATAATGTACAATATTGTCTTCCAAAGACTGAAAATTTCTAACATCTTAATACATAGTGAACATTTGTTTTGAATTTCGTAGCCACAACAATTTCTTGCATTACTCTTTCTTGTTTTGCATAAGGAATGATAATACTTTCACAAATTTTAAAATCACATAAAGTAAAAATAATTCTATTAAAAGCAACCATTTTGTAAGATATTTGTTGAATCCTTCAAATTTAGACTTCTCGTGAATTGATCTTGAAACATTACGACTCTGCTTTCCAAAAGATGGACAAGAAATCTGTGGCTTTCAAGAAGAGCTCAAACAGCATATTCCTTTTCACTGCCGAACCAAAGGCCTCAACGCATCTCTCCACTGACAGCTCAGAACATGCCAGTTAAATTTATAATGTTCAAAAATAGACCATTTATATTGGTATTATAAATTTACTCATGCAGGACAAATATTTCAGGTTCCCTATGGGAATCAATATCTATATCACATGCCACTTAGTCGAGCAGCTCATTTGTCTTGCAGGTCTTCCCAGCCCAAACTTTGCAAAATTTTCATAATGCTACTCTTTTGTCTGAAATCACCCAGAAGGAAGAAGCACTTTTATAGATACATTTTTACTGATACTATTAATTGAATGCATATCGTCCCCTTAGCTCCACAGCCCAATACGGGGTCGTGGATGAACTCAGATTATATTTTACAGCATATTTTGATGGCCGGATGTCCTTCCTGATGCAAACCTCAGTTGAGTAGATAATTAATATGAAATGAATGATGGTGAATAAAACTGGGTAAGGAAGAGGAAGGAATTGGCTGTGGCTTATGAATAGGAACTGTCTCGGCATTTGCTTGGGAGTGCAAAAGGGAAACATCAAAAAATAGAAAAAACCTTCTCAGGACAGCTGACAGTGTGGTTCGAACCCACTCGCCTGCCGAATGCAGTGCTTAGCTCCATACCAGTAGCATGTTAACACACACGGCTACTCCGCTCGGTGATACTATTACTGAAATATAAAATTGTTGATCCAAGAACTGGTATTATCAAAATCATTAATATTTAGGGGAAAAAGAATTTATCTGAGGAGGGGGTGACAATTCTGCATGAGATTCATCATTACTACTTTGTCTCACACTTTCTTGTAGTTCAATATTGCTCCCTATATATACTCCATCTTCATTATCAAAATACGTCTGCAACATTGCTGCCCAATTTGAACTAATAAAGTAAAGACAGCTGTAAAATATCCTTTGACACTGACATGTTCACTTCAGGTTTGCAGTTCCTACAGAACTGCTTTTGACATGACCGACATCCCCAACACGCCTCATAGCTGTGCAATGACTGACGGTTGATGGGAATGTTAACATCTCCAGAATCACTCTTCATGAGGAAACGTTCAATTTCTTCGTCAACAAGAAATGAATGTATACTTCAAGATGCCATGATGGCTACACGTTAGCGGGAAAGATGTTCCACTCCAATGAAAACATCAGATCACTTTCAAAACACAACGAAATGGAGTGGTATATCTGCCGTACATAACTTCTTTGAGCATTTCCACGGAATCTCAAAGCATTATACTATAATCCCATTCATTTGTGAGATTGGTGAAGTACACAATGCACCGAAACGTACATATGGGTTTGGCGGATGAGGCACGGCATTCAATAATGCATATATACGGGTTTGGTAGTGAATGGGTTAAATGAAAAAGCATTCGAGTGAAAATAGAATATAAGGAATCTAAAAAAGGACTGTGCAGAGAGTAATGATAGTGGATGGATGTCCAGCTGAGGCTTGTCCTCGAGGCTGTCATCCCTACATGCAAATCGACAACCACTTTCGTGCTCTGCACCAACTCACTGATGCCTCTCCAAATGCAGAGCATATCTTTGGAGCAGCTTCTGCAACATTGCTGCCCAATTTGAACTAATAAAGTAAAGACAGCTGTAAAATATCCTTTGACACTGACATGTTCACTTCAGGTTTGCAGTTCCTACAGAACTGCTTTTGACAAGACCGACATCCCCAACACGCCTCATAGCCGTGCAATGACTGACGGTTGATGGGAATGTTAACATCTGATGTCATCCACCCAAGGACCGATACTGGTGAGCATGCTTTCTGATGCTATGTACAGGCTTAGGTTTGTCCGTGCTGAATCTACATTTCACCGCGCTATCCACTTGGGAGTTACTGTAGGGAAGCAAACCCCCCTGAGTGTGATTCGAAACCAGCAGCTTATATTGGTCCATTACGAAGCATTAGATGGTTGATTTTAACATATTTTAGAATATATGATATGTTTATTAAACTAAAAGTATTAAAAGAAAAGATGATAAGTGAAGTATAAAATTATTGGAAGTTGTGCAACACTGCAACAATACCATGCACCGCCCCTGATTTGTAGGCTACTGTTTCTTTAGCTCTGTAATTCAAAACTGCCTGTGACTCACCTTGCAGAATTACACTAACTTTTGTTTCACTGTGCCAAACCTGGATTTCAATCCTTGATTTTCTTCATTTTTTCTGACATCTTCCCATTTGTCCTCATAAACTGTTGAAAGTTGTTGCCACAGTGTTAAGCAGTTTATTATCATTATTTTTTCAATTAATTCCGGTGAGCTGTGGGCTAGTACAGACGAATTGTACATATAATTTCACTGAGCAAGTTAGCTGTGCAGTTAGAGTCGTGCAGCTATGAGCTTGCATTCAGAAGATAGTGAAGATGGTTTTCAATGGTTTCCCATTTTCACACCAGACAAATGATGGGGCTGTTTCTTAATAAGGCCATGGTTGCTACCTTCCCAATCTTAGCCCTTTCCCATCCCTCCATTGCCAAAAACCTTAGATGTGTCAGTGCGATGTTAAAAACAAGTAGCAAAAATAAATAGCGCATAAATTTGGAGCGGGCCTTTTACAGATTGAGCTCAGTCAGTTAGGAAGTACTAATAATAGGATGAAATTTAAATACATTGCTGCATTCATTTGGAGTAAGTATGCCTTAAAGAGTAACATAAACATTCATAATAGAAAACTAATTATCAGAAAATTGGTGTACTTGACAAAGTCTTGGCAAGATGTACTTAAGTATGTACATAAATTTATCTGACAGATACACAATAAACTGAATTAAATGAAAAAAAATATATTAACATAGTCTTACCAAAGGGACAGATAAGTAACAGATTTAAACTAACTTAAATTGTAATTGGATAATCTGGGTAGATATTTACAAATATACGCAAGCGTGCTAAGAAAATACATGCCTTTAACAGCAGGGTTACATTCTCTTACAGGTAGATTATGTCACAATGTAACTTCCCCACAACTTTTTGTTTAAATAATAGCAAAGTTGGTGCTGATTTTATGTCTAGAGGAAGTCTATTGAAGGCCTGTATTCCAAAGAATTTAAAACCATTCTTGCCATATTTTGCTGAGCTAGGTCAGCAGCATGCCTTGTTTCATATGGATGGTTATTTAGAATTGAGGTAATAGGTGGTATTATGTAGTACTGTATTGCATTTTATTTTATACATGAGGATAACAGCTCTGAGTTCTGCAATCATACTAAGTAGTGGAAGTTTGCTCTTAATGTACAGTACATATTTCTAATTGTCATATTCTGTACTGTAATTAGTTCATTTGTTATAGTGACACCAAATTATATTCAGGTATTGCAGATGTCTATGTAGAAATGAGTTCACTGCAGTAGTCACGTCCTTCGAGCTAGGTGATTATTTCAAGAAGTGACAAAGTGTGCACCTGTGTACGAGAGTTCACTTTGAATTTGTGCGCCCTCTGCAACCAATTTTTCTGAACTAGCACATGTTGGATTTTCTGGGTTCAAGAAATTCAGCACCTAGTAACAAATCACATAACTTATGGAGCAAATGCAGACAAATGATTAGTGGGCCTGCATCCAATTTTCTGAAATAGACTAATTGTTCCACACCACAACCATATCCATAATATTTACAATATTCCTTAAAAATTAGAATAAAGCTAAGTACAGTAAATTTCAATAAAAAAACATTACTGTTTATCTAATACACAACCAAAACATATGGACACGTACATCACTCAGTCTACAGTATATGATCGGACCGGAATCTCTACCCGTCGACAGTCTTATGTCTACATATCAGGAAGTTTCTGGAAGTTACGCAATGAGTCCTACACTGCCGCCATCACCTGCGCGATCATGTTCGCCCAGGTCGCCACCAAAGGACATGGAAACTACTCAAGTAAAACAACCTCGTCGTTTATCGGAGTCTGGTTCGGGAAGTCCTGATGGAGAAAGGAAAATAATTTGTCCGACGCAATCCCTGACACAACGTTCTCCAGGCTCTGTCGAAACCTCACCGGGATCTAATGCTCGTCTGGAATCTTCTGGAACGAACCTTGGGATCCATTTGCTGGGCCTTGGACCATCGACCGCCCACCAACTGCTCAACCTGTTGGACCAACCTGCACCGTACATGCCTGCACATGTACATAGTTATGCTCAGGCGGCGCAAAACCTAGCAATACCACCTAATATTCGCCAGCGCAGTATTGTTACTCCATCGCTCCAGCCCTACTGTTCAACCGCCTTTCTATCTGATAAAGCTTACAAATCTGGACATCACCAAGGCCAACGTCAGGTGCATCTATCAACTAATTGCAAAATTCACGCCAAATCTTCAGGATTATAAACTGGAAATCCAACGGATGAGGGATGGTTATAATCTTAAAACCTGCCAACCATTTTACCATCACTTCACAAGTAACATTGGAGCTCATTAACTGGGGCCACATGCACGGGCCACTAATGTCACCACACAACGTCCTGCACCGCCCACCTGACCAGCACCAATTCTATCTGTGGTTGCTTATGGAGTCGACCGAGACTACACCGACGATGAGGTGGCTGCTCAACTCCAGCTTGAGGACCACCACATCTACCGAGTCTTCCGTATTCAGAATGCTCAAGGTCCCACTTCATTGGTTCGCATTCTATCATGCGACGTCTCGATGCCCTGCTCCGCGACGGCACCATGATCTACGCCCGGCGCCATCGGGTGGAACCCTCCAGAACATCACCACCTCAGAAGATCCGCTGCGGGACGTGCCAGAGGTTCAACCATGCCCCAGGGACACCGTGTGTTCATCCGGAGGTATGTGCCATCTGTTCACGTGAGGAGCATCCTATTCGTGCTTGCCCCAATAAGTCGAATCCAGAATGTGTTAATTTTAATCAAAATTATCATGCTTTCAGTTGTAAGTGTCGTTCCAAATCTGCTCCTGAACCTGATCACCCTGAAACCGTTGTCCCTGTTCAATCTCAAGACCTCCCTACCCCTGTCTCTTCCTCCTCCCTCCCCTCCCCGAGTTCTGAGAACATCATTCGTTTTATTACGATGGTGTTACAGAACGTCCTCCCCTTCCTTTGCCCACACATCCTAAATCATATCTAGCTAGCGGCTCGATTGGTTTTGAACACCCATGTCGATGTGGCGCACTCAGGGAATAAGATGCATTTTGCATTTTTTCCTCTAAGTACTGTTCACTTTATGCGTTAGGGTATTGAAGCTTTACTATGCTAACATAAGATCTCTTAAGTCCAATTGGCCGCTGCTGGACACCTCCCTTTCCTTGTATGTCCCAGATATTTTTGTTCTGAATGAGACATTTCTGACACCGGCCCAAATGCCTTAGTTTCCCCTGTTTACTTTCTATCACGCTGATCGTCCGACTCAAGGCTGTGGTGGTGTGGCTATTGGCGTCAGACGGGATTTTACTGTTATTCAGCATTATTTTCACTTCCCTACTAATTTCTCTGAATATCTAATACTAGAAGTAATTACTCCTCAGAAAACTATTACGGTAGCTACTCTCTACATACTGTCTAAACCTTTCATTCCCTCTGATTTTATTAAATACATAGATGCTAAATTCTCTGAATATATTATAGTTGCAGATCTTAATGTTACTTCCTATACCCCACTTAAATCTCTGAGTTCACTAATTTATGTACGTCTCTCCGGGGCATGCGCTTCCATTTTCCTTTCCACACCCTCCCAGCTAATAATTCCACCCCTGATGCCCTCCTTCTTTCTCCCTCCCTTGCCACATCCATCACCATCCAGCAGCTCGTTTCTATAGGTAGCGATCACGCCCCAGCCCTTCTCACCTTTCCTGGTATCCTTCCCCGTCAGACCTTACCTCCTCCTCGCCCTCCCCCTACTCGTCGTTTCAATCACACTAATTGGAATGCTTATCGCACTACAGTGATGCTGTACCACCTACTAATATTCCCACTCTATTCGCAATAATTTCTAAAATAGAGCGAGCTATCCTTACCGCTGATTCTCTTCATATTCCTCGTCACTCCTACCACCCCTCCAAACCTCCTATACCCCCAAAGCTCTCCGTTTATTGTGGCTATCTCATGGCTACTTTACTGCATATACTCGAACCAAGGACCCTACTACGCTTCAACAACACCGCTGAACTTTACGCCACGCGCGCTCATATATTAAAGCTATTAAACATAAATTGTGGATGGACAAGTGTACTGAGCTATCTGATTATCATGACCCTAGATGTTTTTGGATGACTTTTCGACAACTTACCAAAACTACCAACCCTCTTCCTCGCTACCCTATTACACTTCCCCACAATCATCCACAAACTGACCAAGACAAGGCTAATCTTTTTGCTGACTATTATCAAACTGTTTTTTTCCCCGTCCCACGCCCCTAATTTCCATCATCCTCACGAACCCACCATCATTGCTTACTCTAATCCTAACCTCCCTGAACTTCAACCTTCATTCCTTCATTTTTCTCATGTTAATTATACTCATCCATTAAATGTTCCCATTACACCCAATGACAGCCGGCTTTTCTTGAAACATCAGAAAAACACCTCCCCTGGCTCAGATACCATCTCATATCATCATATTCAAGAAGCCCCTCCTATTCTTTTTGATCTTCTTAGCATTATTTACACCTCCATTCTCTATACTGGTGCGTACCCCGCTCATTGGAGTAATGCCAACCTTCCCTTATTCCTAAAACCCCATAAACTCCCATCTGATATTCGGTCTTATCGCCCAATCTCCTTACTCCCTGTCCTCAGCAAGATCCTAGAAGGGATTCTGAGTAGAAGACTTTCCTCCTATCTCGACTCTCTAGGTCTTATTCTATCCTCTCAAGCCAGTTTTCATTCCCATCATTCCACTCAAGATCACCTCTTTCACATCTCCTCTTCTCTCAATGCCTATCTTCTCCCCCATAAAACTGTCGCCTTAATTTGTCTCGATGTGAATATGGCTTTTGATTCAGTCTGGCATGCTGGGTTGCTTTTCAAGTTACGCCATCTTCCCATTCCTATCACTATCATTCGCTTTATTTCCAATTATCTTCAACATCGATCAGCACAGATCCTCATCCGTGGTACCCATTCCTATTCCTTTCGTATGACTGCGGGCGTAGCCCAAGGTTCCCCCCTTTCCCCACTTTTATATATTTGATTTACTTATGATATCCCACATCCCGACCCCCCTTTAAGACTCTATCAATATGCCGATGATCTGGCTATTCTTGCACTTACACCTACCACTGTTACTCTTACCTGTTATTTACAGACCTACCTCTCCCTCCTTGAATCCTGGTTCGATGCCTGGCATATTACTGTTAATCTCCTCAAGACCGAATTTATTATGTTCCGGAAAAAATCCTGCCTCTCTAGACCCCGTCACCGAGTTCTTTTAACGTTGTATAATACTCCACTAACAGAAACTAATACCCTAATCTATCTTGGTATTAAATTCCAGAACAACCTTCATTGGAAACATCATTTAACACAAGTCTACAAACGTGCCCTTCAACACTTCGGAGCCCTACGTGTTCTTATTGCTAAAACGTGGGGCCTCCGTCCTTCCCAAATCCTCACAGTTTATAAATCTTTTATCCGACCTGTCGTAACATACAGTTCATTGACCAGGCTCACAGCTGACAGACAACAATACGTGACCTTGCTTAAACTTGACAGACATGCTACGCGTATTGCATACCATCTCCTCTTTGACACCCCTTCTGCTGACTTCCAACCTCTATTCTTTCCCCACCATCCTTACTCATGTCCATGATCTTTGTCTCAAATACTTACAATCTGCCCGAGCCATCAATCATTCTGCGATTAAAGAAGCCCTCAACCTTTCTCCTCTTGCCACCGCTATCCTTAATAATGACCGCTCTCTTGCTATCTCTTACTTTTCCCCACCTCTATCACGTAACTTCCCCCTCTATCCCACTGCCTTTTTATTCTAAATTTTTCTTTTACTGGATATTATGATGCTCCTCGCAGCAGTGGTACCGGCTTCCAATATTTGTGTCTGAGTGCTTTACGACACCACCAGTGTCATCTCTATCCGTGTTCATTTTTCATCATTCTGTGTTTTTCGTGTTCTCATTGTTTCATTAGTGTTCGTTCATTTCCTTCATAGTGTTTTTGTATTGTACGTCAAGATGAACTGAAGACATTTTTCTCTCAGTACGATGTGTTGTGTGTTATATTTTGTGTGCCAACCGAAATCAATAAAAAATAGACTGACATGGAAGAAATCACATAATATTTCCTTGTTAATACTTGTGTATGTTTTACATTTTCTCTGTCTCACTCTGTATTTGACTTTGTTTTGTTTTCAGCATGTACGAGACATACTTCTGTGTATAGGTTCCAAAATTCTACTTTTATATACTCACTCACCAGCCAAAGAGCTACATGTTTAGCTGGTGGCCCGCCTGCCCCTTACCGGCAGGAATGAAATAACTATTTGAATAAAGAATAGAATAAGAATATGGACACATACTATTAGAATGCACTACTTTTAAATGATACAGGTTTATTTTACTGTGCAATTATGTCGTGCATGAATTAAAAACACAAGGGTTTTAAGAAGAAACTTGTCATCATTAGTGTTCTGCCCTAGGGCAGGTCTTCACATAGCAGCTCTTCAAGCAATCCTTTTACCTGCTACCCTCTTAGTTTTCTCATAATTGGCATCTATCCTTATACTATCAACCACCTGGTATTTTCTGCATATTCTTCTTCTTCCTCGTCCATTCACCATTCCTTCCATAGCATCCATCAGTAAACAATCTCTCTTCATCCAATGTCCAAGCCAATTATGTTTCCTCTTCCTGATTACCTTTAAGATTTCTCTCTCTTCCCCCAATCTTCTCTGCACCTTCTCATTTCTCACTTTCTCTTCCAATATTATCCCCTCCATCCTCCTCCAAATCCACATCTCAAATGCTTCCAGCCTTTATTCTTCCTCTTTCCTCAGTGTCCATGTCTCAGCTCTGTATAACGTCACGCTCCACATAAAGCACTTCGCCATTTTCTTCCACAGGTCCCTATCCATGCACCCAAAAAGAAGCCTCCTCTTCTTATTAAAGGCCTCCTTGCCAATTACTACTGTAGTAAGGTTTGTATAAGAATCTCACATTTGGCAATACAGAAATGTTTTAAAAAGAACTTTATCAAAAATCATAGAGTAAGTTCATGTTTCAACCCCTTTGGGCATTTTTTAGCCTTAAAAGTAAAATACACAGTTAATAAACAAAACACTAAAAATGAGTCCTTATGAAAAGAAAATTGAAATAACTTACCATTAAAAACATAACAAAAAAATCACCATGTAGAGGAACGTGTAAAAACCACTTGTTCTGGAAGTCTTGATGTATGAAATGACCTGAAAATTATGACATTGGTTATATATATCAGTTGGTAACAGATATAAAAAAGTAATCACCATATAGAAATTCTTTCCGAAACAATCACGATTATTATTTTATGTACCTGAGATTCACTCAGCCTATCCCATAATTGAGCATCATGTTCATTCCTGGGAGCAAAGGCCGTCGAGTGTGGAATTAACCACTCTACCCCACAAGTGCCGAGGTTACAGATAGTGGAAGCCTGTACGGAGATGACTTCGCTGTTCTATGTGTTCCTAATGTTTGACTTAACTATACATAATAGCTGCATACAACAAGCCACCATGCACAAAAACTGAACAAATGACAGAGAAGTTGACGATCAGCTTGGTGTGTAGTGTTAAAAGTAATTTCAGTTGTAGTAGCAGAATCCAGGTAGCATGCATTTCAAACAGGTGAGGACAAGCAATAAGCAAGCATGAGTTTCCTAACGATACTGTTTCTGTGCTAATAATGAAGCAGTTGCTGGAATGAGAGGAGAAGGGAGAGTTGAAAGTTGAAAGCAGCATTCAACTGTTATCATTTCTGCAGCATACAGCTTTTATTTTTGTGTTAAAATAGTATGGCTATGCAAATATATGCTTTTCAAGTATAAATATGTTGAATCCTTGCAAATATGCTGAAATATGCATAATAAAATTTTTGAAATTAGTCCCAATCATCGAGAATTGAGCTTTTACTTGGGATACATCTCATGTTTATTTATAAAACATGCAAATATAACAGTTCTGGTTTCACTTCCAAATAGATTCTGTTCATAAGTGATTCATTCTTCTTCATTTCCTTCCAGCTGGAAATCAGGCTGATTGCTTCGTTTAGGAGACGAGATTTTGGGCGACTTATTAAAATCACCGCTAAGTTGAAAACGTCTTGTTTTCTCTGTAGGTCAAAAATTTCTTGACACCTTTCATCCATCTATGCTTCCTTAGCTTCGCTTTGTATTTCTTGCTATGTTTTTCCTAATTCCATTGTATTTCTTCTGGTCTAAGTTGTTGAACATCCGTCATAAGGTCATCAGGTTCAAGATTTCCTCTGTATTCGACCCTTTCTTAGCAGAATCATTTTTCAATTCCCGTGTGTGACATTGAGCTCCTTCCACAGATCTTCAGTTTCTTTTTTATTGGATGTCTCACTTTTTCTTCTTTCTTGTTTACCTTGATCTGTTGCAGGTCACTGTTAAGAATTTGTGTTTTTATTATCCCCTTTCTCCAAGTCTTTCAGCACTACTAAATTTGGCCTCCTTGGTTTCTTTTCACTCGAAAAGAAACCTTTGCCACTAATCAGTTGGAATCTGATTCTACATTTGTCTCAAAAAAGGTTTTCACCCCATGTAAACCATTTCTGTACCATGTGTTGACGAGACTGTAGTCAGTTTGGTTTCTGAGTGGATGATTTGGGTCTCCTGAAGTTCAATAATAATGGCTTATGTTCTCAGTAGAGCACTGGTGCAAGTCTTTCGAGATGACGTCCATGGGTGACCTGCATGTCTGAGTATAAGGCCCTGCCTATAATGAAATGTAATATTGAAGATTGCATGCACAACAAAGTCCTGTGCCAGATGAATTCACCAATTAACTGGCTGGGATTCAAACTCCAGACCTCTTGGACCAAAGGCCAGCATGCTAACCAGTTCTCCACAGGGCTGGACTTCTTGAGGAGATTTTCATGTGAATAGTCTTCTGCGAGGTATCCGAAACCATGCATTTGAGGTCAAAATTCTACTAACAAATTTCCACTTTCACTCCAGTCCCCCTGACCATATTTTCTTTCAATGTAACCTATTGTCCCTTCATCATCCTTTGCGTTGAAACCACACATGAACACCCCAATATCATGGTTGATTGAGTACGACTGTAGATATTTTACTTCCACACACAATCTCTGTAATCTCAGTTTCAGATTTGTCAATGTGAATGATATACAGTATATGTTTCTCAGTACTGCCTTTCATTTTAGTTCCATTGCTTGGTCAGTACATGGACCAAAATTGATAACATATTGTATTTCTATTACAAGTTGCTTTACGTCGCACCAACACAGCTAGGTCGTATGGTGACAGTGGGATAGGAAAGGGCTAGGAGTGGGAAAGAAGCAGATTTGATCTTAATTAAGGTAAATGGGAAAACACGGAAAACCATTCTCAGGGCTCCCAACAGTGAGGTTCGAACCCACTATCTCCCGAATGCAAAACATATTTCATTATTATTATTATTATTATTATTATTATTATTAATACACACAACATTCAGATGTTGGGGTAATTCATTTCCAGAATCTAATAATTAAGTTATAAAAATTTCCACAAGGAATCCTTGTACAAATATTCATCCACCTGTTCAATACTGTGCTCAACTATCCAGTTATAATAAATAGTTTAATTTAAAATTAGTATCTGTTTCAATCCTTGTACGTATCATCTTCAGCTAACATCAAGAACATAAGTTAAAATTGCCAGAGTACAAAGACATTGAAGTCTGGGCTATTAAAACATCTTATAAAGTTCTTGCTGTTTGCATTTAAAGAGAAGATAAAAAACTGATTATTTGTGGTGTTCTCTAAAATCAATGGTGAAGACAAATCGAGGCTAAAATGTTAATTTGATATGGTTAATGTAACCATCATTACGTAATACTGTATGTTGGGTCTTCATTGTTGAAATTGTTAACCTTAAAATTGTAATTCAGTAGGTATGGTACAAAAATGAAATTTATTTGTTGTAATAAGAATCTCATCAGTCAAATATTTTCCCTGAGAGAAGCCATCTAACCTTGACTGAGCTGAGTGGCTGTGTATGTTAACATGCTACTGCTATGGAGCCAAGCTCTGCATTCACGAGGCGTGTGAGTTCGAACCCCACCATCGACTGTCCTGAGAATGGTTTTGTATGGTTTCCAATTTTCACTTCCAGGCAAATGCTGAAACATTTCAAATTCATAGGCCACAGCTGATTCCTTCCAGCTGCTTACCCAGTTTTCATTCACTATCATTCATTTTCATCTTCAGTAGCTCCTCAGCTGAGACTGACATCAAGAAGGGCATCATGCCATAAAACATGCCATAACAATTCATCTCACTTCATTCCCAGCCCTGCATCAAGAAATAGGACTAAGGAATAGACAAGCAAATAATGGTTCATCTAACCTTGCAGACTCCAAGCACATCCTTACAATTTCACAAATTGTTTTATGGATCTTTCCATACATGTACTTGCTTCTGATATTCCCTGTGATTTTTAATATGTCTTTCTTACACAGTTTTTTCTAAATTTTGGCCATTCATTGTGGGGACCATTAGCAACCCTTGACCATTTAAGGCATGCCATGGACTAGGGGACTGTACTTTGCTATGTCCGATGAAAGTTTCACCAAGAGAAAATGTCCCTTCAGTTGTAATTACAGTGTTGATAGTCATAGTACCTCATGGGAAATGCTTTAAGTACTTTGGTGTTTATATATGGAAATATCTTCATTAGGGTAATCACACTAATGAGATTGTACACAAGGGTTACAGATCTCTTTGTATGGTTGTGAGGGTATTTTAAGGGTTGTAGGAAGGATGTAAAGGAGAGGGTGTGTAAGTAACTGGTAAGATTCCAATTAGAGTGTGTTTCAGTGTGTGGCATCCTCACCAGGATTACTTGATTTGAGAACCAGGAAAGATCTTAAGAAAAGCAGCTCGATTTCTTGTGGGCAATTTCAGTCAAATGAGTAGTGTTAAAGAAGACTAATAAGTTTGAGCGAAAATGAGAAAAGTCATAATATGAAGACATAGTTGGATTCAAGAGGACATATTGGGGGGAGTATTCATTCATAGGAAGAGGAATTTATTTATTAGGTTTTTACACGATCATGCCGAATGAACCGCATGCCAGTACAAGTCTCCTTCTCTATCTCTGCCAGTCGTCATCTGTCTATATCTATCACTGACTGTCACAGGTCTTCATGGAGGCCATCATTCCACCTATTCCTTGGCCTATATAGTTGGTCCGTTATTGGACATTATGGGCTGATTGCAGAACGAAGACTAGTTTTAAGCCTTAGGCAACATCTACCTAAAGAAAGTCTAAATCAAGCACGATCTTCCATTGCATAAACAGTGTTCAGCTGGTTTTTAACTAGACATCGTTTAAAGTTTCAATATTGGTTTGAAAATAGAGATAGAAGTATCTTTCATACAACTCTTTGCTTGTCGCAACCAATGAAATTTGTTGGTGCGCGCGCCTAATGCCAGTTAGCTGTTTGTCTTACTACACATTACTCAAATATGGTTAAGTATGAGCATGACTTGCCCGCAGATAAGAATATTGCTTTTGGTGGAAATTAAATCTCATAATATCATCGACACTTAAAGCAACACGCTACCGTACGGGGAAGTGTAACTTTGATTATAGCGTTGTTACAGTGAGTGTAATCTACTCGTGAATATGGTAGCTTCGGCGAAGGGAAGATGAAGCAATTGTAATGTGTAACCAAGTGTGTTGTAGCTTGCATTCTGGAGATCATAGGTTCGAAACGAATCATTGGCAACCCTGAAGATTGTTTTCCGTAGTTTCCCTATTTTTACACCAGGCAAATACTAGGGCTTTTACTGCAATATGCCATATTGTGGTGGATGTACAGAAAGTAGAAGTTTGTAAAAAGGCCTTTTTAAGTAAGTTTATCCATGGTTTGAAAAAAAAAGGGGGGAAGAATTGAAACTTTACTTTCCAAAAAAACTAAGGGATCCTCTACTCCTCTTTAGGATAAAAGGGGTAGCCATGGTCACCACAAGAAAAAATACTCTGAAATTGATTAGGCACCCAAAATATGAAAGTCATTATACCCATCACAAGAACCCACCCTTATAGAATGTTCATGTCCATTGGAGTACACTATCGAACAATGTTTTAAAGAATACACCCCTTTCTGTTCTGGAGCTGGTTACATTCCTGTATCTTCTTTTAAATTTAAAAGAATATTTACTGAATAATTTAATATTGGATTCAAGAAACCAAAAACAGGTACATGTAAGGATTGTGATTATGAGAATCGATCTTGAACAAGTGAAAAAGGACAAAGACAAAACGAAAATAAAAGAAATCAGTATAAGCATACAGAAACACCACTTGAAGGCTGCTGCTGGGTTTAAGTTCATTCAAGATGCACCAAACGACAAAGATGCTCTCATACTTACATTTGGTTTACAGCAAGCTCTTCCACTTCCAAAGCTATCCACAGGTCCTGCATTTTATAAAAGGAAATGTTTCTGCTATAACCTTAGCATTCACGACTGCTCATCCAACACAGGATATTTCTATTACTGGGATGAAGCTACTGCTAGTAGAGGAAGTGATGATATTGCCAGCTGCATTTTGAAACACTTCGATTAGAAGAACATACAATGTGACAAAATAATAGTAATATCTGACAACTGCTGCGGCCAAAACAAGAACTGGGCTATTGTCGCACTTTGGCTAAAATTATTAGCAAGTGGAAGAGTGAAAAGTGTTCATCATGTCTTCCCCACTGTTGGGCATACGATGTTACTATCAGACAGGGACTTCGGAAGAGTGGAGCAATATGTAAGGGACCACATACAATTTGTATGCTCTCCAGAGGAATGGGGAGTGGTACTGAAGAATGCTCAAAAGTCTCATACCTTTCATGTGTATCATATGCAGAGGAAGGATTTCTTTAAAATTTCTTTACTTAAGCAATGTTTTAGGCCACCAAAAATTGTCATAGCTTCAGCTTAAATATTTTTGTATGTATTACATTATATTAAACTGATTCTATTCCCAGTGGGAAGCATCCATATTCCTTTAATTACAGAGTGTAAATGGTTGTGACCTATTTCTGCAAGTAAAACATAGTATCCATAATCAGACTCTTTTTAAAATCACTTTCACATTCTGGGAAAAAGTAGTACTCTTATTATTTATAGTTCATGTGTTCTAAAACATCATAGAAAATATATTCAGGAAAACACTGCCTAATATTCTGAAGTGATATACGTAAATATTTCTCCCTAATTTTGAAATCATGTTTCCTGCAAATTAATTTTTGTTACCATGTTTTACGACCGAGCGCCTCATTTATTTATTCTATATTATTCCTGTTTCAATAACTGATAGTTTGTGTCATAGTTTTTTATTATTTTGAGCAATATACACATTATATCAATATATAATGAGTGTTTGATGTGGTTCTTATGGTTACTTTTTGTGCATTGCTAATTGTTTACAAGTGCATAGAAACCATTTCTTAAAACTGTACTGTGAAGATACTGAAGGACTGAAGGACTACTGTATTAGGCAGTACCATATGGCTGATAAAACAGGCATGAGGGAGTTTTCAAAAAGTAACTATGATCGGTGGAAAACGGTAAATGAAAATGTAAACATACTCTGGGATAGGTTTAAAGCCGTTGTTGAGGAATATGAAAATAGGTTTTGTACCTTTAAAGGTGGTAAGGAATGGTAAAGATCCGCTATATTATAACAGAGAAGTAATGAGACTAAGAAGGATGTGCAGGTTGGAAAGAAATAGAGTTAGAAATGGCTGTGGAAGTAACGAGAAATTGAAGGAACTTACTAGGAAATTGATGATGATGATGATGATGCTTTTTGTTTTAAGGGGCCTAACATCTAGGTCATCGGCCCCTGATTGAGACGAAATGCAATGACAAAATAAAAATCCAAAATCCTCCACTGACCAGAATTCAAAGCGTGAGGACAAAACATGAATGGATTGATATGAAGTTAAGGGGAGTTTGAAAGGTAAAAATGTAAATTTTTTTACATTTTTCAAAATAAGTCCTACAATATCATTTAGTGTTTCGTGATTAAAATGGTATATCATTTATCTCTGTGAGCACTAGAAGTATTTTATTTTTAATTTTATTACATTGCTTGCATATCCATCAGGCTGGTTGATTTTGGACATGCATGTTTTAATTTACGAATATCTCTGAAACTATTGCACGTAGAAGGCTGTGGTTTTCGCCTATTGATAGAGAATACTCGGCGCTCAATTTTCGTTACTCTCTTGTTTCAAATATATCTGCAGCTATGCTTGCTTTTGTGTAATGAATGTTGAATTTTGTGTGAATTAGTGTCACTGGAAGTGCTTCCGTGTAGTTTGATTGCACTTATTTTGGTAAACAAGGTATAAATATGCCTAGAAGTGATAGTCTATTTGGGAAACGTAAGTTTTGTGGCAACCAGCATACTAAAAACGGAAGACATGTGGTTCACAAGAGGTAGAATCCGCCGACAGTGTAGAAACAGCTTGTCAAAATGTGACACCAAACAAGAAGACAGACACGCCCCCTACCAATGCAAGTGAATCTAAATTAGGTAAACATTTTGAAGAACTGGGATCTGGAAGGCTGGAGTTTCAGGAGAGTATTTTGAGCACAATAATTCTATACCTGTAGCAGTTATGGAAGCTATCAAGCCAATCTACAGAGACCTAGCTCATCCAGATCTTCACACTCAGAATCCCAACGAGTCGTTCAAGAATATTATCTGGACTCGAGTGCCCAAAAATGTATTAATTTGTGGGGTTAAGAACTTTGAAATGGGGAGTGAGTGATGCTGTATTAACATTCAATGGTGGGAACATGGGAAGAGTAAGAGTGTTATTGCATCTCAACATCAACCCTGGCCATCATACTATGAAGGGACTGCAATATTTAGACAAATTAAGAATTGCCAAGGCACAGCGTGCAGCAGAGTTCAACACCAAAGCATCATGGTCATCGCGAAGTAAAAGGTTTTTAGAGAAGGAGGGGTACCAGGAAGAGGATACTGACTATGCTGCGGGGTGCTTTTGAACCTTAATTTAAACATCTGAGTGAGTTCTTATAATTTCAAGTTTTAAACCTGATTTTCTCAAAATTAATTTTTTTACAATTAATGTTCCTCTATCTGAAAAACTACATGTGATACATACATGCAACTTTGTGAGATGCTTTATTATATCTTTCTGTCCTTACTGAAGCAGAATCATAGCACAAGTTTCCATAGACATGAAGTAAGGGGTGTCCATCTACAAATATTTTTTGTAAAAAATGGCACCTTTTTTAAAAATTAATATATCTCGTTCTTTTGGTTTCTATATTTTAATTCTGCTTCAGTCCACATAATATAGAAATGTCATCTGTAAAAAATTCAGAGTTGTATCTTCCTTGGTTCCAAAAATATAGGAACATAATCTTGGCTTATTTAACATTGGCAGGATAGGCTTTCAAACTCCCCTTAAAACAATCAGTGGAGACGTCCCGCAGTGCCTCAGTCTCAGAAACTGACGGAAAACAATAGTAATACTGACCAAGGGACTGCTTCTATAGCTCAATACTGAATCGATGATGCTTGCAAGCTAAAGGAGTCCAAAATACAGGTCATTGGACTTTTATAATGATACTTATCGCTTGGAAAGTAGAACCATGATATTTGACATGGTGCGTTACTAATCAAAAGTATCGTAGACTCGCAGTATTCCACACATTATGGTACTACTCACAGGTAATGAAATTTGCACATGTAATACACACCTATGGTGTTTCACACATGGCGGTGCCATTTACAGGCAAAGCAAACCTATGGTTCTCATCACATAAGTGTACTAATCACAGGGACTTGTACTATCCCGTGGTGTTTCTTAATATAGTGGGTACTAATCATAGGCAAGCCAGAACCCTGGTATCGCTCATATAGTGCTACTAATCACAGGTACCGTAAAAGCCTGACCGCACGGTGCTCCTGATTGATACTAATCAAAAACCTATTTGGTACCTAACATAGTGGTACTACGCGCAAGTAATAGCGACCCATTGTGTTCCCCGCGTGGTGGTACTAATCACAAGTAGTTTCATGGTTCTAATCCAATCATCCCTTGGTCGCCCCGTTTAGTTGCCTCTTACGACAGGCAGAGGGTACCGTGGTGTATTCTTCGTCTGCTTCCTCCACCCACAAGGGGTACTAGGAAATTGAATCTAGCAAAGAAGTCAGCTAAAGATAACATGATGGCAAGCATAATTAGGGGTCATACAAATTTTAGTAAAAAATGGAAGGTACTTTAGGCAGAAACAGGTTCCAAGAAGGATATTCCAAGAATCATTAACGAACAAGGGGACTGTGTATGCGAGGATCTTCAAAAAGTAGATGTATTCAGTCAGCAGTATGTAAAGATTGTTGGTTACAAGGATAATGTCCAGATAGAGGAGGTGACTAATACTAAAGAAGTATTAAAATTTACCTATGATATCAATGACATTTACAGTAAGATTCAAAAGTTGAAAACTAGAAAAGCGGCTGGAATTGATAAGATTTCTGGGAATATACTAAAGGCAATGGGTTGGGATATAGTACCATATCTGAAGTACTTATATGATTATTGTTTGCATGAAGGAGCTATACCAAATGAATGGAGAGTTGCTGTAGTAGCCCCTGTGTATAAAGGAAAGGGTGATAGACTAAAGCTGAAAATTACAGGCCAGTCAGTTTGACATACATTGCATGTAAGCTTTGGGAAAGCATTCTTTCTGATTAGGTATATTAGACATGTTTGCAAAACTAATAACTGGTTTGACAGAAGGCAGTTTGGATTTAGGAAAGGTTATTCCACTGAAGCTCAACTGTAGGATTCCAGCAAGATATAGCAGATATCCTGGATTCAGGAGGTCAGATGGAGTGTATTGCGATTGACCTACCAGTATCTAAGGCATGATAGGGTAGATCAAGGGAGAATACTGGCAGAAATGAGTGCTATTGGACTAGAAAAATAAGTGACTGAATGGGTGGCTATATTTCTAGAAAATAGAACTCAGAGAATTAAGAGTAGGTGAAGCTTTATCTGACCCTGTAATAATTAAGAAGGGAATTCCTAAGGGCAGTATTATTGGACCTTTATGTTTTCTTATATATATCAATGATATATGTAAAGAAGTGGAATCAGAGATAAGGTTTTTTGCAGATGATTATTCTGTACAGAGTAATAAATAAGTTACAAGATTGTGTGCAACTGCAAAATGACCTTGATAATGTTGTGAGATGGACAGTAGGTATGATGATAAACAGGGTTAAAAGTCAGGTTGTGAGTTTCACAAATAGGAAAAGTCCTCTCAGTTTTAATTACTGCGTTGATGGGGTGAAAGTTTCTTTTGGGGATCATTGTAAGTATCTAGGTGTTAATATAAGAAAAGATCTTCATTGGGATGATCACATAAATATGATTGTTAATAAAGGATACAGATCTCTGCACATGGTTATGAGGGTATTTAGGGGTTGTAGTAAGGATGTAAAGGAGAGGGCATATACGTCTCTGGTAAGACCCAACTAGAGTGTGGTACCAGTGTGTGGGACCCTCACCAGGATTGCTTGATTCAAGAACTGGAAAAAATCCAAAGAAAAGCAGCTTGATTTGTTCTGGGTGATTTCTGACAAAAGAGTAATATTGCAAAGTTTGGGCTGGGAAGACTTGGGAGAAAGGAGACAAGCTGCTCAACTAAGTGGTATGTTTGTGATACAAATTCTTATAATTTTATTAAATATCACCTATTCAATACATAATAAACTAATGAGGACTTACATCTTTATTAAATTGTTAATATGGTACATGTTTCACTCCTTTTTGTGAGCATCATCAGCCAATTATCATTTACCCGAGGTTTCATAAGATCGTGAACATATTCTATTGAGCTAAAATATGCTTTGTAAGCATGAGTGACAAATCTTATAATATTTTACAAGTCTTATACAATAAAAGTTATGTCTTTAAGTTAAAATATATTTGTCTAAAATCTTAGTGTTAACATTGTCCTTTAAATTTATTGACAAAACTCATCTGTTGAACATCCTATTAAAAATCATTTAAAAAACCTTTTGAGATCTGGCTAATTGTATTCAGTATTACTTGACTTGTGTAATTGTTACTGAACCTTCGTTAACCCTCTTGGAGCCAGGATCCGATCTGGTCGGCCGCTCACTAGCAGCTGGAAGAGGCCAGAGCTCCGCCTGCACTCTACTACTGTAAAGTGCCAGGCCATTTTTAGTAGAATTACGTGCATTTTAACATTTGCGTATATCTACCAGTGTACGTCAAATACCGGCAAGAAATTTTCTACACGTTGACTACATAAAATAAGCAACTGATTTAGAGTGATATAAAGAATTATACAGTATTATTGCTGATATTATGGTTGTCGATAACGTTTACTTTTAGGATGAGTAAAACATTTTCGCACTTTCTCTTTCAATATCTAGCCTACTTTGAAAATATCATCTACGATACAAAAGAATATACATGATAATGTAGAATTTATTTCTAAATATAATTCTATAAAATAATTACTTTGAACGGGAAAAATAAACATATAAAAAATTCAAATTCAAACGTATGTCACTAATGAAAATAAGACAATTATACTCACCGATAAAATTCATGTATATATCGATGTATGGCAAACACTGTTTTTATTTTATTGGAAATCCCTTTTTCTAGTTTTCTGTTCCAGTATCTATTTTAAAAAACATTTTACAATACAATACAATATGCATAATTAAAACGTCTGGCACTAAGGCTCTGATGAGCATTGGTCTAAGCGACCGCTGCTCAGTCCGAAGACCTGGAGTTTACGAGGTGACGCATGGTCAGTGAGATGAATTATCTCGTTCATTATTCATGGTTTTCTAGGCCAATCACTTAGGGTCACTTAGTTTGACTGGACCTCGAACCAACACTCAGTCCCAGGTAAAAATCATTCACCTGTCCAGGAATCGAACCCATGACCTCTGAGTGAGAGGCAGGAACACTACACTTGACCCGCGGGGACCGGCATTTACGTATGATAGAGAATTCCTTTATGAACAGAATAATTGCTCTGAACAAGAAGAAAACGAAAATATGCAAATACAAATTTATTATGTCACTAGTAAAAAGAAGGAAAATGACAAAATTAATTTACTCACCAAAAATTTTTGAGAAGAAGGCTCGTCACCGCTACATAATGTTGTTCAAAGTTCGAGACCACTGTTGAAGCACTTAGAAACAAACAAACGCCTCTTCTTTAGCTGTGGTGATCCCAGGGGCGTGTCTGGTATAATTTCATCACTACTCTCTGAACTAAATTCACTATCGCTATCCGATAAATCATCCGCATTCACTTCGCATTGTTCCAAATATTCCATTAATTTATCGTCATCAATACCTGCTGAAAATATATCACGTGAACCACTTACCATTCTGCTGTCAAGAATCGACTCACTGCAAGGAGCAATCTTGTATTGACCGGTTAGCGGTATTTCTAAACACAGGAAACAACTCTTGTGAAAGCTAGAACACCCTCTTAGAAATTCCGAAGCAAGGTCAGGCACACAATAACTTGTAGCCCCTTTACTACAGGTTGTCACAAAAGTATGCACGTAACTACAGGCGACCACAAAATTATGTATATCATAGCATTTCCAGCCGGCCGATGTAATCGGCTCTGGCAACTTCCGACCGGCTATTTAAAGGCCGATCTCATCGGCTCTGACAATTTAAAGAGCGGGTGCTCGCAGTACCACCTGGCTCCAAGAGAGTTAACTGTATTAACGATTTTATGCAGTTGATAATTGTCCATATTATGAAGACTTATCTTGTTCTCGATGTTACTGGAGTAACACTTGTACAAAATGTATTGGCATTAATCCTATATTATCAATACATCAGTATTGGCATTAATCCTAGAGGGTTCACATTGGTATTAATCCTACGGTGTTCAACCTGATTTGATTCTGCTTATTTCACATTAAAGATTAGTTGAATTCTCCACTTGGAGCTCATGACAACAGACTGCCAGCACATAATAATAACGGTCGAACACAACGTGAGCAAGTCCCTAGTGTTCACGATCTTCACAACATTCGTTTTTCAACCAACCCATCATGTGATTTCTACGTACCTGACTACGCTTTAATCTGTGAAATGAGATCATAGCTCATAAATCCATACTAGTCCACTCTTATTGGGAAAAAAACTTTTCCTAATTATAAGCATTCAAATGCCACTGTGTGAAGATTGTTATGATCTCGAACATTATACGAAAGATCACTCATAGTAACTCACTGCAACACTTCCATTTCACTCACCTAATATGTATTTCAGCAATTTTATAGTTAACACTTGTTTTTAATGGACACAGTATAGTCTTATTGACTGGTTTTAAATTGTTAAAATTAGTTTTTATCAATGTAATATTAGACCTTATGGAACATTTTATACTATATGAACCGGGTACATGGCCCTGACTTATCTTTGGTTTAAGTCCTTTTCTAGCTGATGATGCTTACTAAGTATAAGTGAAACATGTCCTAGTTCTAACACCTGTATAATGGTTATACCCTAAATATAAGGACTGTTATGTATTGGAAATGTGGTTTAATTAATGTAACTTCTATAGGTTTAGATTTACTGTGTCACAACGGGACAAGTCTCAAACCAATGACCACCACTGAGGGCTGACAAATTCCTTTGGTGCCTGCGAGGTGCTTGGTTGGCAGGCTGTACCTCTTTGTTAGCAATTTGGTTGATCCAGTAACAGATAATGAAATTCCTGAAATTTCCCAGGATTTGGTTTTTTCCATGATTAATA
This sequence comes from Anabrus simplex, assembly GCF_040414725.1. Taxonomy (NCBI): domain Eukaryota; kingdom Metazoa; phylum Arthropoda; class Insecta; order Orthoptera; family Tettigoniidae; genus Anabrus; species Anabrus simplex. The sequence goes on along the minus strand of NC_090268.1, from coordinate 227,342,634 downwards.
AAATCATATTTAAGTCCAGTGGTGATGACTTGAACCTTAACAAGTGGAGACCCATAACCATCTGTTCTGTCATCAGGAGGATTATAGTAAAAACTCTATATAGTATTATCAGAAATGATGTGTCATTAAATCGATATCAGAAAGGATTTGTGATGACTGGGAACCTTTATAAACACCAACATCATCGACGGCATTTTACACGCAGCTGTATCGTGTAAATCTTACGCATGCATGGATTTTCTGGACGTCACTATAGCTTTTGACAGCATTGGGCATGGTCATCTTCAGGCGACACTCGAGCATTTTCAGTTACCTGAATAAAACTTCTCAGAGAAAATAAAATGGGTAAAAACGTGTAAAGGTCAGACTGATGAAATTAGCATCATGTGTGGGGTAATGCAAGGAGATCTCATTTCACTTCTTCCATTTAACTGGGGCATCAACCACATTTTAAATGAACTCACTGACAGGAATGTGGCAAATATGTATGGTTTTGAATTAACCCCTGACAGCTGATCCAGTGGCTATATTATGCTTTGCTGATGACATTGTTATTGTTGGGAAAGACAAAGAGGCTGCCTCATTCTTAGTTACCAGCACCATTCAAATATTCAATGAGATAGGTCTGCAAATCAATACTATGAAATCTTTAGCAATTATCATTCAAGGAAAAATATCAAACAAGTTGTCTACTACCACCTGTGGAAATATTGTCAGTATAGTCCATGATGAAGAAATCATATACCTGGGAGCATCATTCAATAAAATCTTGATATTCAGTGAAGATCAGACTTTGAAAAAAACTGAAGAACAATCTAGACTACCTTGCAGCAACCCATCTTTTACAGGCACAAGGCACAACAGAAATTAACAGTTATTAACCAGTTCATTGGGCCCACATTAATATACCCTTTCCAGTCAGTTCCTGTCACAAAATTCCTAAGAAATGTCTCATTAAAGCAGATAACATCATCAAGAATGCAGTGAAAGAAATTGTTCAACTTCTGAGTGATACACCGAATAGCATGTTGTACGCAAGTCACAGACATAAGGGTCTCTCAGTACTTTGCACCGCGTGGCAAGTCTACTTGCAACAGTTAAACATCAAAAATAAACTTCAAGCTGCAAGTAATCAACATGTGAATACTGTTTGAGACTACAATTCTGCAAGAACCTGCTGCTTTAAAAAACTCCAAATTAGTACTGAAGATAGATCAGTCACAGTAAGGAAAATTAGAGATATTCTTAAATACAGAGAATTTGAGACCTGGTGTAACTATCCTCATAAAGGAAGAGAGGTTCCATTTCTTGTGCAAGTCCCATCAGCTAACTCTAGGGTAATAAATCATAATTGATTCTTGACCTCTGAATGGTGAGGCATGTTAAAAATGACGGTGGCGATGGTCACTCCGGTGCATCCCTCCCTCGATGTTCCACGAGCACAGGCCACTGCAGACACTGTAGTGGGTATAAAACCCTCCCACACGTGCTCGAGAAATGACCTCGGGGAGAATTACTACGCATCATACGTCACAACTCTGTCAGAGCCGATAGCCAGCGGTCTGAGATTCAAGAAACTTGAGGTCTGCGAAGAAGTCCATTGCATAGCAGATGGTGATAGCAATCGTCACATAGATGTAATCGCTATTAATGGCAACAAAAGTTCAGCTGAAATAATAGATCCCACTATTCGATTGAAGTCTGTTTTACACCTGAGAAGGTTGACAGAGAAAAGAAATATATACACACATCAAAAAAAGTGTTGCATCACTTCGGTTTCAAGATCGCTGGAACACTGACGTTGAATGTTTATATAGCATCAAGAACACAGTCCCTTTGACTGTTCCTAGATGTCACTAAACCTGCCCAAAGATGTAAACAACCATGCATGAGCAGGGCCTATTAGACGGAGCGCGTAAGACAGCTGATCAGTTCCAGTCATTCCACCAGGAAGGAGGTACACTGCTCGTATTGTCTGTAGTTCTGCCATGCCTAGAAGGTCAATACCTCAGTTTGATTGTATCTGCATTGTTACGTTGTGTCAGGTTGGGCTCTCATCAAGGGAAGTTCCCAGACGTCTCCGAGTGAACCAAAGCGATCTTGTTCAGACATGGAGGAGGTACAGAGATACAGGAACTGTTGATGACATGCCTCGCTCAGGCCACCCAAGGGCCATGATTGCAGTGGATGACTGCTACTTCACTCCCGACGTCCATGGCAAGGTCCACTTTTGCAACCTAGACACTATGCAGTGCAGTACAGATGGGCCCAACGACATGCTGAATGGACCTGTCAAAATTGGCATTATGTTCTTTTCACAGATGAGTGTCACACATGCCTTTAACCAGACAATCACCAGAGACGTGTTTGGAGGCAGTCTGGTCAGGCTGAACATCTTAGACTCACTGTCCAACAAGTGCAGCAAGGTGGTGGTTGTCTGTTGTTTTGGGGTGGCGTCATGTGGGGCTGATGAACACTACTGGTGGTCATGGAAAGCGCCAAAACGGCTACACGATACCAAAATGACATCCTCTGACCTATAGTGCAATCATATCGGCAGCATTTTGGAGAGGCATTCATCTTCATAGACGACAGTTCTCATCCTCATCGTTCACATCTTGTGAATGAGTTCCTTCCTGATAACGACATCACTCGACTAGAGTGGCCAGCATGTTCTCCAGACATGAACCCTCTCGAACATGCCCGGGATACATTTTAAAGGGGTGTTTTTGGATGAGATGACCCACCAACCAGTCTGAGAGATCTACGTCAAATCGTCGTTGACGAGCGGGACAATCTGGACAACAGTGCCTTGATGAACTAGTGGATAGTATGCCACGACAAATACAGGCATGCATCAATGCAAGAGGATGTACTACTGGGTATTAGAGGTACTGGTGTATGCTGCAATCTGGACCACAACTTCAGATAGGCTAGCTGTATGATTGTACAGTCTGCGATGTGTGGTTTTCATGAGCAATGAAGAGAGCTGAAATGTTGTTTGTGTATATCTCTATTCCAATTGTATGTAAACATTCAGGACCTCTTAGCACCAAGGTGATGCAAAAAAAATTTTATGTGTGTATATATGAACCAGTAATTCCCTTCTTTCAAAGATCGTTTAATGTTGACAGAATGGCCGTTAAAGGCCTATACGTTGGAGCCAGAGGAACGATTACCAAAGGATTTGTAAAGTGGAGGGAAACATACAAATTGGAAAAACAGCTTCAAGATCAGATTGTAACAACTATAATAAAACTTTCAGTAGCAGTCATCAGAAACCATCTGTACGGACATCACAGCACTTAAAATTCCACTAAAAACCTATGGCTATAAATTTATTAAAAATATATGTTAATTATTCTGTGTCTAGTGGCAAGCATATTTTAGTGTCAGATTAAATTATATTTACGGTGAGACAAGACGTATCGACATGATCGCCTTCGAACCCGGGAGCAAAAAAGGTTTCATTCTTGACCTGACTGTCAGATTTGAAGCAGATGCACAACAGCCTGTAGACGTTGATGAAGAAAAAAGATGATATATTTACCAACCATTCCATAATACCTCTTTAAGTATAACCTTGAGTCCACTCAGCCTACGTGATTAGAATTGAGGAGCTATCTGACAGTGAGATGGCAGCCCCGGTCTCGAAAGCCCAGAATAACAGCCGAGAGGATGTGTCGTGCTGACCACACAACCCCTCGTAATCTGCAGGCCTTTGGGCTGAGCAGCAGTCTCTGGGCAGGCCAAGGCCCTTTCAAGGGTGTTAAGTGCTGTGGGGTTTGGAGGAGGTCATAGGGCTCATGCTGGGTGCAAGGTGCACCATTCCTAAACTACTAGTCACCTACTTACAATGCTTTGGTGTACCGAATGAGACCATCGTGAGCTGGGCGTATAAATATTGAAAGCCTCGATAGCAATCTTGATGCATCACCTCTATGCTCCATCCACTTAATTACATCAATTAAAGTAATTTATCTGCTGCTTCTTTGTTTTCTGTATATTATCAATAGAATGATTGCTTTTTTACTCTGTACAAAATTTATATTGTATGATATTCCTTATCGGTTTGGCAACCTCAATCATTTAAGGAAGAATAAATATTATCTTTGTTGGTTTGACAACCTCAGTCATTTGAGGAAGAATAAATGTTATTATAAACAACACTATCAGGTACGCAAAACACATCAGTGCATCACAACAACAGCCAACGATCACATGCAGAACCACAAGCACCTCAGAACACGGTGTGTATATTCTCCTAGTAAAACCACAGCACAAAGCAAATTCACTGCCTTGTAAGAAGAGGAATTAAGGACTGGAATAATTTACCAAGGGAGATGTTGTGGTGTTGACTCATAATGATGGCTTTTAGATATAATTTTTGGCTCAAAGTTTCAAATTTATTCAAGGTCATCTTTAGCATACAAATACAACGGAAATAACATGCTAAGTTTTGTTATATAAATACAGACTCTATATGTTAGTCTTACAAACTAAGGTGCATATAAATATCAAAAATATAAAATACATTTGAAAACCACTGGATAAACCTTCTATAGTGTAAATGTTAGACATCAACACAAGTTATGGACAAATGAGAATCGGGCAGTGAAAATAAGTTAATGGTGGATATCTGTAGCATTAATGTGTTTCTTTATCTTTCTAGGTTTGTAATTGGGCTCCATGTCTCAAGAAGACCATCTAATATGTCTGCTTGATTGCAGAAATGCTAAGGCAATCAAGAGAGTTCTGGAGCGAGAAGAATACAAAGATGCTATGACGCATGAAGATCTCCTTTGGCATTTCATTACATGTGGTTTTATGGACTGTTTGGAGATTGTGTTGAAGAAAGGAGCTGATCCCAATATGAGGATGTCTGCGGAGAACCTTCCAGAAGATGTCTTAGTCACGCCACTATTTCTAGCTGTCCTTCAAGATGAGCCAGATTGTATACCATTGCTACTTCACTATGGAGCTGATGTTAATGCTCCAGATATATTTGGGAGGACTGCTCTCACCTGTGCAGTAGAAAAGGGGAAATGGAGATGTGCAGAAGTGCTACTGAAATTTGGAGCTAAAGTTAGTCCTGGTGCAAATGTAGACATCTTTCTCTTGCATGAGTTTGTGAGGAAACATAATAAAGCTCCAGAACTTCATGTTGTGGTTAGGGCTGGTGATCATGTTAAACTTAAGCAGCTTGTGAACAGGAAATTAAATGTTAACACTCAGGATATTTCTGGTAACACAGCCCTTCATATTGCAGTGAGTAGAGGTTACTTAGACTGTGTCCATGTCTTGCTGAATGCAAAAGCAGATAGTTCAATACTGAACAAGAAAGGAATGAGTGTTTTACATACCAGTGCTGAGAAAGGTTCTGTCAAGTTCATACAATTGCTTGTCAAGAATGGAGCCAAGGTTAATGTTAAAGGGAAATATGGTGTCACCCCGTTGCACATTGCTGCTCGGGAAGGAAGATTGAAATGCGCCAAGTTTCTTCTAGATGAAGGTGAAAATGTAAATGTGGTAGACGAAAAACTTATCACACCTCTACATTTAGCCGTGACGAGCTGTGATGAGGGCTGCATCAAGCTGCTGGTACAGAGAGGAGCCAATATCTTCACTGATTGGATCAGCTTAAACACACCTGTCCACCTTGCTCTCCTCGAGAGTGTCGAATGCTTTTTAATGCTGGTATCGAGAGCAGATGTTAAAAAGACAGGACCTCGTGGTGTTACCCTGATGCATATAGCTGCTGCCCTGGATGCAACAGCTTTGAGAATACTACTAGACTGGGGTGAGGATGTAGAAGTGTGTTTACCTGAGTCAAATGGAACCCCACTACATTCAGCATCCTTTCATGGAAATGTTAAATGTGTAGAGACTCTATTGGAACATGGAGCATTAGTGAATGCAAAAGATATTGATGGATTTACTCCTTTACATATTGCTTCAAAAAAAGGCCACTTGGAATGTGCAGCTGGATTACTAAGGAATGGAGCACTTATCGATGATTCTGACAGCATGAGACAAACACCTCTTCATTTGGCAGTCACTAATGGTCATACAGAGTGTGCCAGATTATTGATCAAAAATGGCTCCAAAATCAATCGTTCTAATAGTCAAGAATGGACGGCTTTACATGTGAGTGTTCATTCACAGCATATCGATTGTTTTCAGTTATTGTTGGATCATGGAGCCGATGTCTTTGCATTAAACTCTGATGCAGTTTGTCCTCTAGAAATGGCTATGAGTAAGAGCTGGGAATATTTTGAGAGAATGTTGCAAAAGGTAGACATCTACTCTTCAGATGCCCTTGGACGCACCGTTCTCCACTATGCAGCTAGCAAAGGTGAGAAGTATTTGAAAGTTGTATTAGGGAAGTTAGGGAATGTTGATACTAAAGCACACGAGGGATCTACACCACTACATGTCACCGTACAAAGTGGACTGGTCACTTGCATGAAGTTGTTGAAGCACGGTGCTGATGTGAATGTTGTTGACAAATTTGGGAGAACTGCTTTGCATTGTGGATCACTATCGGGTAGAGCAGGGTGTGTAAAGCTGCTCCTTGATCATGGTGCCCAAGTTAACCAAGCCACAAAGGGCAATACAGCCCTTCATTTTGCTGCTCGGGAAGGTCACGTGGCTTGTCTCAAGCTGCTCCTTGATCATGGTGCTGATGTGAACATCCTCAACGATGCAGGTTCAACTCCCCTCATGGCAGCAGCTAAGAAAGCTCTCTTTCCTTGTGTTCAACTTCTGCTGGCTCACGATGCTCGTTTGTGGTGATGTTACCTGTTTGTAGTGATGTAACCCATTTGTGATGCATCAGTTATCTGTGATAAAACATTAATATCTCCACAGAAATCATAAAACATTTAGTAAATTTTTCTGTGTTCACAGAAAATATTTTGATTGGAAGAATTTTGAAGGATGATCACTGATTTTAAGTTTATATTATGTATTGTTTTGCAATTAATTTTTTTCCCAAAGGAGAAAAGAAAACATGATTTTTTGAGAATAATGGCCTGTACGTTGATCTCCAATCCATATACTGTAAGGTCAGATTACCTTTCGGCCAGGAGTTTGTTGGAGCAGCACCTAGCTCTCGCAATAATACCCCTCAGACTCAACTGTTCACAGCAGCTAACAAGACATACTCTCCTGTAGTGAACCTTCTCAATGAAGAATGTGTAGTTTAATGATAGTGCCCCTTCCAACTCTGTGTGATTTGCTCATCTGGGGTAAACAAATGGATGTTACTGTCTTGTGGTTGATGCTAAAAGGTGGAGTTGATGGAGTTGAGTAAGAAAACATAATACTGTAGCTAGAGGTAAATGAAGCTGATCTTGCCTCGTTTTAACTTGCAGAGGAGAGAGGTGTTAATTATGAATGCTAGGGACCCACCAATCCGTCCATAGGATTATATTTACTTTCATAATCTAATGTCATTAATTGCATATAATTTTTCACATCTCCAGTGACTTAAGTCAATATGTGCACTGCAGTTGGTGCACCTAGTAACCAGCCTACAGATCCTTTTGTAAAGTTGTTCTCCGGATATACAGTGGTTGGCCAGTGACTTAGGAACTTTTAAATTTTGAAGAACTACTTTTAATTTCTGCACTTTACAAGTTACCTACAAGTCTTTTTCAACACCCCAAAAGTCTGACTGCATGCCTTAGAGGCCAGTGCCTTGGAGCTTGGGACCCTGGGTTTGATTCTCATCTAGTCGAGGGATTTTAACCCCTTAAGACTTTTACATGTCTGTGAGGATGCTGCTAAGGCGTTAGATCTGGAGGAGGTTTTAGATGAGTTCATATCGTGAATCAAGCAAAGGAAAAGGGCATTCCTTCAGAAAACGGATTTGGAATTAAACTATAATGTTGTTGCACATTTCTTTGTTTAGTTCTAAATATGAACGTGTTTTAAAGAGATAGCAATATTGAATTTAATATTTACTTTTTTCCCTTGAAGTCCCACTGTTTCTGTTAATTATGCTCCCACCAAAATTATCTTGAGCCCCAAATAGGGATCAGTCATATAATACCTTATCAGTGCAAGAGGAATTCAGTTGTGAATACAAAATGCTGTCAGATGTAATCTCTAAACTATAAGAAACAATAAATATCATATGGTTTACTGCTTTCTAAAACCACAGAGATGACAGAACCTGTGTTCTTCCTGCAACTAATGTGTTTTAGACAACCATTTCATGCACAAACTTGATCATGTTCTGGATAGCAACAGAAAGAACAAATCAGCACAGCCATCCTAATGCAGGCGACCTGAACACGAGGCTGACAATGACCATGTAGCTAAGGAACCGAACTAGGAGTGACTGTCTCGCCCGTTTTTAATTTTTTCCACAGTTTGTGGCGATATCTTACATATGCTTATGACTATAAGTTTCTAGAACAGTGAGTCAAAGCATAACCATAACTTTCTCCTTCTTTTGCACTGATGGCACCAATAGATATGAATCAAACCTTTAATAGAGAACCAACTGTTCATATGCTATAAAAAAATCAAAATTTCATTAAAATTCCTAATTCAGTGGCCACTCACTGAAACTTGCTATAAATTGTAACTTGGACAGCATATCGCACACTGAATTAAAGGTGCCGTAGCTCAAAATCTGTTTATCTTTGGAAATCGATCTTTTATGCTTGCACACAGTTATAAAATAGGCTACATGCTTGGGATTCGAGATTCTGGATTTATTTCACAAACAACAGTAGAAACCTAACAAATACTTCATTATTATGAAACTAAACTGATGTAATTATAGATGGTATGCAGATTTAGTTCTGGGCTGTTGTTTGCATTATAATTTTATTAATAAAGTTAGATTTACGACAGTTTTACAGGAAGATAGACCTCTCAAAGTTACATATGGGGGTGTTGGTACACTGTTTGTAAGCATATGTAGCATCATTTGCTATTCATGGATGTTCTGTAAACAAATCATTAATAAAATAGCACCAAATCATTTTATAATAAAAAAAGAGATATTTAAAGATAAATTCTATACATGGTTATATTTGGTGGCTTTATCCCTTCCTATGCCAACATTTCTTGTTCCTATTTTGGCAACAATCAGCTCGTTTTAGATTGATATTTTCACAGCCCACCTAGTGAGTTGGCTGCGTGGACGTGAGCTTGCATTTGTGAGATGGTGGATTCGAATACTACCTTCAGCGGCACTGAAGATGGTTTTTGTGGTTTCCCATTTACACACAAGACAGATACTGGGGATATACTTTAACAAAGGCTACAGCCGCTTTCTTTGTGATCTTGGTCCTTTCCTATCCTATCGTCACTGCAAACCTCTCAGAGATAGTGCGTTGTTGAACCGATAGCTTTCATGATGTCTGGTGTTAATGATCCTGGTATCTTTTGTGTTTTTGCCATGTGAAAGAGGGTGTAGCACTGTTCTCATCTTTCACACAGGTCACATGTTCCATAGTAGTACCATACTACTATACTTGTTTTATGTCACACCAACACGTACAGTTCTCATGGTGACAATTTGTTGTTTTATGTCACACCGACACGTACAGTTCTCATGGTGACAATTTGGTTGGAAAGGTCTGGAACTGAGAAGGAAGAAACTGTGATCGTAAAAGCTCGTTACGAAGATTCATCTCTCTTCATACCCACCCCTGTGCAGAAAGGGGACAAGAGTTGGACATACACTGCATTGGGTTGCAGAAGTTTAGTTTTCACCTATTTCTTTGCTTTGCTGTATAAATAACAATACTCAAGGTTTTGTGATTACACTGCCAGGTGTCTCATGGCGACGCGCAACCAATTCATCTTTGGTGTCATTGCTTGCCAATCCATATCACAAAGATAACCGATGTCTACCGACTCAGCACTTGGGAGCCTTAGTGTCACAATGCTTTGCAGACAGTAGCTCACATATTTTAGGTTAGGTTGTTCTTATCAATTGTAATAACCATTCCTGTGTTCCAAGTTGTTCATGAAACTTCTAGTTGTATGTGTGCTGACTCAAGGGAACTCTGGAAACTTGATGTACCAAAGACATCTGTGTAGTATTCTAGGTCTTTTTAGATATCCTTAGGTAATATGCTGTGATGACCAACTTATTTTAAGATAATTCTAGGACAAGAACTTACCAAGGAATTCTGGATATTATTTGTAGAACCTTCCAGGTATATTGTATTAATATTATGTTGTAAGAAACCAGAATCATAGTGGTTAGATTTATATATCAAGATTGTTGGAAGTCATTCAGCAGTAGGTTAGGGAGTAGAGTGAGTTTGATTGGTGTAATGCTATGCAGCAAGTTGTTGTACATCAGTTGTATCAGTACCACTTGGTGGATCTTGATTATTTCCTTTGCACTGTTTATAAGTTATGTGGTGATTGTAGTAGTGATGTGATGATGGTATTGTGAGTGCAACGGAGTTGAGTTGTGCGAGTTTTATATTGATACCACTTGAAGGAATGAATAGTCAATTGAGAATTGCTATGTACTGGTACATATCTATACTTGTTATTTTATTGTACTTGTGTGTTGTGAATATTTATTTATTTAATAGTACATGAATGTGCATTAAAAAATACATTAATCTTTCACATACTGGTATTCTAGTAAAGATTTTGTTCTCTTGTTGCACTTGCTGAAATGATAGCAATCGCAATGTTTATCACACAACATACACACACAATGTAGGGACGGTTCACGAAAGCCTGATCGCCAGCATAGACAATGGTGAAACCCATGTACTGCCGGCCTATTCAAAGCACTTCTCATGTCATTATTTGGACCGGTCCAGCTGCGGTCAATCATAGCATCAGTTGAGTAAAAGTCCAGGCTGATTTCTGCTTGTTTTCTCTCTCTCTTGGAGAACTTCTTCTAGCTGTGTATGTGGAAGCTGCATTCTCATTTTCAAATCTTCCAGTAAAAAAGTTTCTTTGGATAATTCATACACAAGTCGTGATGGTGACATCTTGGAGATGCCCAGTGTTCGTTTCAGAAATCTGGCCTTTACATTTTCAATGGTCTGAAGGTCAGACACCATTAGTCTTCCCCAAATAAGTTCCATACCATACATGAGAACTGGGAGGACCTTGGCGCAAAATAAGGCCATGCACGTGCCTAGCGATAGTCCAGTCGGGTTTATAATGTCATATATGCTTCTGATGGCTGCTAAAGATCTTTCTCTTACATGAATTCTAAATGAGGTGACCATAGGTTGTAAAGTGACACCCAGATATGAGAACGAGTTCACTATGTCAAGGTCTAGCCGCCCCCACTGTATTCTGTCACTAGCTGCGATTTCTCTCCCCCCCCCCCCCCCCTTTCTGGAAAACCATATGAACTGTTTTATTTTTATTTATCACAAGGCTGTTGTTGGCTGCGTACTCTTCAAGTTTGTCCATTGATCTTTGTAGCTCTTCCCTGTTATTCGAACCTATATTGTCTTCACAGAGATAAAGTACAACTGAACTATTGTCAGTGACCTGCATGATATCTGCTACGGTTATGTTGAAGAGGAGGAGGCTTAAAGGGTCACCATGCAATACTCCGTTTCCCTGAGTTATGGTGTTCGATGATGATTTCCCATCTTGCACTGTGATCTGATTGAAGGCTAGGATATTGTTGACTGCTATGGTTAGTAGATTATCTTGTCCAATCATATTGCCCAATTTTGTAATAATAATTTTTCTGTCAAGTAGATCGAATGCCTTTTTGAAGTCAATAAAGACTGCGGAGAATTTGCCATTTTGACGTCTGATTGTGTCATATATGATGAGGTTTGCTACTATATGTAGAGTTCCTCTTCCTTTCATAAAGCTTATGGAGTCTTGGTTGTAGGCGGCTCCACATCGTTCATAAATAAACCAGCCCTCATGGATAATAAGATTTATTTACACCACACACAGTTTTAGTACACCTCTGCATGTGAGATAGGTTACACTGATTACACCAACAAGACACAAACAGGCGTGATGCTCATGCTCACTCCACGCAGCCGAATGACGCTAGTTTAGCAAGCTATACCCTGATGCAATGTTGCATCGTGCACAAGGGTGCGTTCTGTATGTGGGGCGAGTTCATTCTTCCTGATGCCGCCACATCACCCCCCCACCCATGGAGAAGGAAAGTTCACAAATCGAATGGACGGGCAAAGCGAACTCTTCGTCCTGATCGTGTTGTGTACTTTCTGGGTGGTGATGACGCATCAAGAAGTGCTAGGTTGACCGGATGAAATGGGGGCAGCAGATGTGTCAGGTGTGTTGGTGCGGGTAGGAACAGCAAGGTTTGTTTCTATGTATGCAGGTTTCACACGGTCTGTACTCACTACTACTTCCTTGTTTCCGATCATTAGCGTCAAAGTCTTCTCATTACGGCTGACCACAGGGTAAAGACCAGAGTATGGGGGTTGCAAGGGAGGCTTCACATGATGAACTCTCAGGAAAACATGGGAGGCAGTTGCCAAGTTTTTGAAGACGAATATTTTCTCTTGACTATGGCGGGAGGCAGGAACAGGTCTTAGTTCGGCCATTACCTTCCTTAGGTGATTTACAAAATCAGAAGGGTCAAGTGGAGTAGGAGAACTGGGCGAAGAAGTAACCATTTCTCCAGGGAGGCGTAGAGGCTCCCCAAAAACTAGTTCGGCGGGGGAAGCTTTCAGATCTTCCTTTAGAACCGCACGCATGCCAAGTAACACTAGGGGTAAGGCTTTTATCCACGTTGCACTATGACACATCAGAGAAGCTTTTAGCTGTCTATGAAGACGCTCCACCATACCGTTAGCGGATGGGTGGTAGCTGGTTGTACGGATTTTTGTTGTACCAAATTGTGTCATAAGTCTGCGAAAGAGTGTAGACTCGAATTGTCTTCCTTGGTCAGTAGTTATACGAGTTGGGAGACCAAATCGGGAGATCCAACCACTTATTAGCGTATCGGCTGTTTCTTCGGCAGTGATGCTGTGCATCGGCCATGCCTCTGGCCAGCGAGTAAATTTGTCAACAGCAGTGAGGATATAATTATAGCCTTCGCAGACAGGCAGTGGACCAACAATATCCAAGTGAATGTGGCTGAAACGGCCTGTGGGTGCACCGAAATTCCCCAAAGGAGATATATTATGCCTCGTCACTTTATTGCGTTGACACGACAAACAAGCACGAGTGTCTTTCTGAATAGATGGCCAAACAAATCTATCTGAGACTAAACGAGAGGTGGCTCGAATACCTGGGTGGCTTAAGTTATGGAGCTTGTCAAACAACTTGCGTCGAAAAGGAAGTGTCAGGAACGGACGAGGTTTTCCTGTTGATGTATCGCATACGATGGTAGTCGTGGTGCCCGGAAGGGTTACTTTTTCTAATGTCAGCGACGTACCACCATGCAATAAGGCTTTGAGTTCGTCATCGTCCGCTTGGGATCGAGCCAGCGCAGCGTAGTCGTCTTCTAGTGAGATGGCTTCAACACGAGACATTGTATCGGCGACAACGTTATCTGCTCCCTTTATATGCTGAATATCAGTTGTGAACTGGGATATGAAGGACAGCTGATTTAGTTGGGCTGGGGGTAGTTTTTCTCTGTGTTGAGAAAATGCATAAAGCAGAGGCTTGTGGTCCGTATATATGGTGCAGTGTTGTGCTTCCAGTATATAGCGGAAATGCTGGACAGCCTCGTACACAGCTAACAGTTCCCTGTAATAGGTCGGCCACGTTGTTTGACGCGCTGAAAGCTTCTTACTGAAAAATGCTAGGGGCTGCCAGTGGTGTCCAACTTTCTGTTGCAAACATGCTCCAACTTGAGTATTTGATTCATCGGTAAAGAGACCTAGAGGCGCATCTGGCAATGGGTGAGCGAGTTGAGTGGTTTGCGCTAGGCTTTCTTTGCATTCGTGGAAAGCACGTTGCAATTCTGGAGTCCAGGGGACAGGTTTAGAACCCTTAAGCTTAGAATTGGCTAGGACGTTCACCAACGGCGCCTGCAATTCAGCCGCATGTGGTAGGAAACGTCTGTAGAAGTTGACCATGCCCAGGAACCGGCGAAGGCCCTGGACGGTCTTCGGTAGAGGGTATTCCAAGAGAGACTGGATTCTCTCTGGTGGGGTTTTTGTACCGTCCTTTGAGAGCCGATAGCCCAAGAAGGTTACCTCACTTGCACCTAATACGCACTTGGATGGATTTATGACTACACCGTAATCAGCTAATCTCTGGAAAAGTATGCGGAGATGGTGCATATGCTCTTCAGTATCCCGTGAGAACACCAGGATATCGTGGATATACGGGAAACAGAAGTTTAAATCTCTAGTGACCTCATCCATAAAACGCTGGAAGGTTGTCCAGCATTTCGTAACCCAAACGACATATAGGGAAATTCAAACAGCCCAAAAGGGGTTGTTATGGCTGTTTTGCAAATGTCACTGGGGTGAATTGGAATCTGTTGGTAGGCCTTGATAAGGTCAAATGTACTGAAAATGGTTGACCCAGCAATGTTATGACAAAAATCTCCTATGTGTCGTACCGGGTAGCGGTCGGGTATTGTTCTTGCATTCAATGCCCGGTAATCGCCACATGGACGCCATGAGTTGTCCCCCTTAGGTGTAAGGTGCAAGGTGCAAGGGTGAGGACCAGGGACTATTAGAAGGTCTCGCTGTACCACACCTTACCATGTCCTCGAATTCTTTCTTCGCTATCTGCAATTTTGGGGGTCCTAGACGACGAGGTCGACAAGAGACTGGTGGGCCTTCGGTTGTCCTAATGTGATGTACAGTATTGTGTTTAATATCACGTTGGATCCCAGGTGGGCGAGTAATGGACTGAAACTCAGCGAGCAACATGCTGAAAGGTGAGTCGGTGGATATTGCAGCAGTCTTTACGCTGGCCTGTTCGATAGAGGCTACAGATGCCTTAACGTGTAGGCCGGTGGTGCCGTCGAGGAGGCATCTGTTACGGCAGTCAGGGAGTAAGTTATAGTAAGCCAGAAAATCAGAACCAATGATGGCTGTGCTAATATCAGCAATGACAAATTGCCAACGAAAGTCACGACGTAAACCAAGGTTGAGGTTCATGGGAAGGCTACCATATGTCCTGATTGTACTACCGTTTGCAGCACTCAGCTCATACCCAGAAGCTTTGCAAGTGCTTCCCAGAAGCTTACGCGGGAAACAGCAAAGGTCAGATCCGGTGTCAATTAGAAATTTTGCTTTGGTATTCTGATCAAAAATAAATAGACGGCGGCCCGATGTAGAACAGACAGTTGCCGTCTTCACTGGCTGTTCGTTCCGTTTTCCGCCTGCCAGGAACAGGGACTAGTACATTTTACAGCTTTATTTTGGAACTTTTTGTGGTACCAACAAAGCCGGCTCTGTGGCGTAAGGGAACGGTCACGGCTTTTAGATCTCCTTTTACTGTGACTCCTGCCTCGGGGCTGGTTACGGGCCAGGGCATCGACTTTACGTGTCAATTCCTCCATCTCGGCAGCTATAGTGTTTGGCGCAGCTGTAGCATGTACGGCCAAGTGGCTATATGGTGGTGTGACAGTAGGTGAAAGTTCCAAGATCTTGTCTGCAAGCTCTGCTATATCAGCTAGAGGCATTAACTGGGCCGCTAATATAGCCTGCAAGTGCTGGGGTAGTCGACGCATGAAAAGTTGTTTTAATATACTTTCGTCATGAAGTGAGCTATCGGCTAATTACTTTAAGTGACGTAAAAATTGTGATGGTTTCCTATCACCACACCGAGTTCTTCGTCACCAAGAAGTTGGCGAACTCGTTGCTCTTCGGATACGGAAAGACGACGGACTAGTTCAGATTTTAGTTTTTCGTAACGTCCTGTGGTAGGGGGGTTAATGACAATGTCTTCTACCTCGGCTATGACCTTGGTGTCAAGCTGTGAAATTACATTATCAAATTTAGTCTGGTCGGCCGTGATGCCTGCGAGCCTGAATTGAGTCTCAACCTGGGCGAACCAAACAGTTGGTCTGTCATACCAAAACGGTGGTAGCTTTGCAGAGATTTTGGCAACTAGGCCAACATTGCTAGATGTAACATCGGTACCAGTAGACTCATGCTCCTGGAGCCGGGCTAGTAATGCTTCGTTCTGCTCTTGCAAAGGCTTCGTCAAAGCAGTAAGTTGTTGGAGTTAGTTCTGCAAGTTGTTATTTTGTTCCTCCAAAGCTTTTAATCGATCCTCCGCCATAATCAAGATGGATACACAACACAGGGGCAAGGAGAAAAAGAATTCTGAAAATACCGGACAAGGTGACAAAGAAGTAGTCAGAGGTAGGCCGTATGTAATTACTATCCAATTGTCTTGCTTTTTTCAGAAGTTCTGAAGTCTCTTTTCTAAGGTCGAAGCATTCCTTACTGGACCATATCTTTGCAGTGTTGGGAGGTCTTGTTAGTCATTTCTGGAATTTTCTATAGGCTGCTCTTCTTCCTTTCAAGGGCTTTAAGATCTGTTTTCCTTGTGGTGAGCATTTGAAAACTGTTCTTAAGATTTCCTCTTGTTTTTCCAAAGTCAATAGATACTGAAATTGGAATGTGCTTTCTTAATGTGGCCACTGGGTCTTGATACTTCTCGAGCAAGTATTTTATAATATTCGCCTTTAACAAAAGCTAGGTCAATAGTACTTTTCCCATTGGGATTAATGTAGGTAACTTCTTCTGTTCTATTAATCAATGTGTACCCTTCATCATATAGAAGGTCAAGGATAAGTCTGGATTTGTGATCGAGTCTATCGATTCTACAGTTGATATCCCCGCCTAGGACCACCTTTCTATTACATCATCTACCTTTCTAGCCGGGCTTATGTAGAGACCTACTGTACAGTAGTAATTTTGTTTGTTCTGATAAGTATCATGTTTTCTTCTGTGTGAACTTCCTTTACAGCACCTATGTTGTATTTGTGGAATATGCTGATTCCACCTTCCGGTCTTCCTCTTTCTTTAGAAGTGGCTAGGGCATGCTTGCTGTACAGATATGGTATGCTGATTTGCTCTGTAAGGAAGATTTCAGTTGCTATGGTTATATTGAATTGGCACCAAAAGCTGTCTGGAAGTGACTTAAGTCCTTCAGTATTCCAAATAAGAATGCCCAAATGAAGTTCTTCTTCCAAAGATTTACTTGGGATTAATGTTGTTTTAAGGCCTTCAGTATCCCACAATATTACGTTTATATTTCGTTGATCGATTCTCTTCATTTTGTTCGTCGTCTTTTTATTCGACGTTGACTCCACTGTATTGTTGCCTTCTCCGAAAAGTGAACTGTCATATTATGGCTCCTTTTGGCCAGAACTCTGGCTTTTCAATTTCTTCTAATATCTGGAATGGGATTCCTAACTTAAGTGCTTTGTTGCTACCAAGGGCCTTTAGTTCTTCACATTTGATTTTGCGATTGAAACACTTTTTTCTTTATATATGACTTGATACTGTCATGGTCATGGTGTCCTTAAGTTTTCCAATGTATAGCCAAGCTTGTTTTACAGCTGCCTGTAATCTGTTCTCCTCTGTATTTGTTCCTATTATTATGTTTCCTCTCTTCTTGACTACCTCTGTCCACTTTGGTTCGACATGCCTGTCATTTTCTTGCCCTTCCATATCTTGGGTATTACTGTTCATAGAGTTATCTAGATTGTCTGTGCATGGTGTATCATCTTTTTCTATATATCTATAAATGTTTTCATTCCCCACCCTGAACAAGGGGCTTTATATAATTCAGAAGTACACGTGAGACAATACATGATTTGCGGAAGGGTGTGAGGGAAAAGGTGGAGAGCAAGTAGGAGAGATGAAGTTTAGAAGGAACTGCCGAGGTAAAGGTGCTAGGTAAGGAGATGGAGGGTAGCTGTCATATGACTGAGAGAAGCGATTAGAAGACGAAGGAGTTCAAACGTTGGGAGGGGTGGGGGGATGAAGCCAGGTGGGGGGAAGGGGTGGACAAACTGGTGGAGATGGGTAAAGCGGAGGAGGGGCTGGCCGGGGCGACAAGACGTATGATCAGAGGGTTGGCGACCGGGTGAGGATGGGGAACAAGAGGATTCCACTCGATAATGTTGGCCGTGGACACTGGCACCTGTGGTGATGAACTGGTGGACGGTATCAGATGTAGGCAGTTGGAGCCGCACCATAAATGTAGGACCATGGGCGTTCCAAATCCGAATAGCACGCCGGACGGGAACGCCCGCTGCACAAAGTTCTTGTAGAATGTCCCTGTCAGAGATTTTAGGTGGGATTCCATGTAGCACACAGCTATGCACAGCTGGAGGGGACGGTGAAAATGACTGGGTCGATGATGTCTGGGCGGCGGCTGCTGCGGTGTTGGCTGCCGAAGATCTCGATGGCGAAGCGGCGACAATTGAGTCCAGCGTGCTAGCAGGGAGTTGCAGAAGGGCAATGGGCGAAGAAATTGGGAGAGATGACGACGTAACAGGCGAAGGGTGACAAGTGGTAACCGTTGTGACAGGAAGAGAAGAAAGGATACTAGCGGACGCTGTGGTGATGATAATGGTGGTCGTTGTTGGAAAGGAGGGTGTTGATGGCTGAAGCGTCGTCCGGGATGTGGGCTCGTGAACAACTGGGACAAGGGTTGGAGTTTCAGAGAACTTGGCTTGAATGTACGGAGGGGTTGGCACCACTGCGTAGTTCTTATAGTGGATCATCGCGCCGGAAGCGAAGAGGCGGCAAAGGGCGTCCTCTCCGCTGAGATGCACGAGAATCTATGTAGAGGGTGTAGAGGTGTGGCCTTTCGTCATTCTGTAGGTGTTATGTAACGGGAAGTCAGCGGCGAGAAGGTCATCGATGATGTCTTCTTCGGAAGTAGCTGGATCCACTCCGGGGATGATACAATAGGCCATGGTCGTGGAGAGTTCAACAGCCAGTG